>NC_052504.1:83740080-84059080 GCF_014356525.2 Nilaparvata lugens
GAGTGAGCCACACCAGATTTTTGTGTTTTGTGAAGGATAATTATCAATTTATTGTTCACTAATTCATAGCCTAATTTGAATTATTTTCTTTTTCAGATTTGGTGGACCGCGCTGTCCCTAGCCTTGGGTCTTGAGATTCGTGGGGACGTAATAAGGGGTGTACCCTGCATAAAACGCTTTCACCAGCTATTTTGTCCGACAGCTGGCAACAGTTACCCCATGTGAGTTCAATAATAGTTATTTGTGCAACTAGTGCGCAAAGTGACAGTTTGCTGCACCGAAAGAAACGTTTACGCACGAGCCGTAGGCGAGGGCAGAATGGTTTCATGAGTGCAGCAGAGGAACTTTGCGCACGTATTTCATATTAAATTTTTCCTACAGTTACTATTGGATATGAGAAGTGGTTGATTATGGGTAAAATGATGGCTGAAATCCATCAAATGTTTGTCTGTATAATTTTGTTATTAATAACAACTTTAATTAATTTTAAACTTGATAATCCAATTGAAAAAAAATTATCGATAATTTATTCAAATTAAAAATTTAATTATTCCAATTTATTTAAAAATTTGAATAATTTTGAGTAAATCTTAATTTCTAAATAATTTTTCAACCAATCAATTTATGAATGAGGAAAATATTATTTGAAATAACTTAATGAATAATTAATAATATTCAAAATGTATATTTTAATGAGTTCCCATTTTTATTTATTTGAAAATCAGAAAAAATATAGATAGAACAAATTTGCATTCAAAATATATGCCAACAATGTTGACAATGTTGTCACTGATTGGGATGGCTGCAAGATAATACGCAAAGTATTAAGAGTACGCAAAGTAATACTTTGCGCACTAGAGCGGAAAAGTGATTCTTTGCGGCCTGCAATCAGTGCAGGAATGGTCACTTTTCAAGGTAACTGTAGGAAATCTATTTGGTAGTGGGATTTATTTCTATTGTCGTAATTACTCATTAGTATAGAATGAAGTCAACTACAGGAAAAATCCTTCTTAAAAGTAATTATTGTATTCACTTCTTCTCATGACTGAAAATTTGTGAAAAATACTCAACTTCTAGCTACAATTTTTCCGAAAAAATTTTCACTAGCTTTTATTCACTTCCACTAGGTGATGCTTATTAGTTTTTATTCATTTGTAAACACAGCTTTTTGTAGTAGTACTGCTAGAATACATGACTATTCTAGGTACCTTGTAGCTTACTACTCTTTCCACTTGTGATAAGATGAGATGGGATAAGACAATACCTACTACTACATCGTAGGTAATAGTAGGTATTGGATAAGATATGGGGGCAAGCATGCGCATAGTGGAATTCGAACCTCTCTCTTTTTAAAGGAGTTTATGAAAGATGTTTGCAAATTTATCACATTCTTCACATTGGTTATAATGTATCCTTATAGACGCATACATGTACACTCAGGGTCAGGGCTCATAGAGAATTATTCATTCAACATTTCATACTGCCAAGTATTCTCCATGATTTTCTTCGATGACTTAAATAACAGTTCGATTGTAGGTACAGTATTAATTTTTGATCAAACTATTGATTTCCTGTGGTGATACTCACGATTTAACTATAATCCATAATACTATAATATATTGATATTATCAACATTGTTTGAATAAAGGTACTCTCAAGGTAGTTGTTTTCAGTTGTATTTAGGAACAGTAACTTGATGTCTATTTTTATAATCATTGACTTCCATTGATGTTTGAATTAAGGTTGGTGCTCTCATTGTAATAATATTGAATGAGTCAAGATTTATTTTGATTGTAGAGACAGTCGCTTTCACTTTGGTTGATTACATGGTGAGCCTTGCCGGGAGCAACTAATCACTCAATAATGCACTATTGTAAAATATCGTATGTCATACATTATTGTTCAAATACAGACTGTTCACCGGTAGTCCAATCTCTTAGCTAAACAGTGACTAATCAAACCGGCCACTAATGATCTTAGGTTGCTTACTCCATCATAATCCATGCTCAATGAATTAGTTTTAGTCATCAATAGAGTATAAGCTGTCTTAATTTGGAAACTCATAATAAAAAGTAGAGTAAACAGTGGATTTAGATGGATTAGCCTAATTTCATCCTCGGACTCTAGAAACAGCTCCAGTCTCATTTTTACCATCAAACATAGATACCTAGACTACTAATAGCAAAATCTTTAAATAAACAAAACCAAATTAGCTGAATATCTAGAAGTCCATTTGATACTCAATATACAATGTATGTTCATAAGGTACATTGGGTGATAGATTCAAAATCTTTGTTATAATTCAAAGTAAGTCATAACACAAGTTGGGAGTTGGCAATTCTTTGCTGTTATTGAATAAAAACACACATATGTTGTCAAATTCTACACAGTTCTATTCGGTACACGACCATGGCTTCGTGACCACACCGGTCACATTTTCACAGTCAACTTGAAAATGTGACCGATGTGGTCACGAAACCATGGTCGTGTACCGAATAAAACTGTGTAGAATTTGACAACATATTATGTGTGGTTTTATTCGATTATGGAACGGTTCTACAATATTGACAATGACTCAGTCGAATCTTTGCTGTTAACTGTATGATTGAATCGTCTATTCTCCCAAATAAAATATTCCCTTGTCAATTATTTTTCCATGGCCTTAACAACTATTGAAATATCGTAAATATTCTGTAATATTATAGTACGGATTGTAGATGAGAAAATTATTATTCAATTATTGCTCTACACTTTTAAAAAATTGCAGATTACGAAAAGATCTGACTATTGATGAAGAAAGGAAACTCAATTTGTTGCATATTGCATTTGATTTTATAAAGAAGAGGATCTCTGGAAATACTATTTCCTCATTCACTACTCTATGAGAATATGATGGAAAAATATTAGAAATGTAAATGATAAGCCAATTCTTGAAAATCCATTTCATTATTCTAAATTTTCATAGTTAATCGAAATTCGTCGAATTTTCCTATTTAAACATCGAAATTCCTAGTAAATCGAAATTGGTGTAGCAGTTTTGCCAACAATAGCCAGCATATATGGAAAAGTTTTGAAGAATAAGCTTGAGAAGGAGATAGAAGGGAAGATTGGAGATGAACAGGCAGGGTTTTCAGCAGGAAAATCATGCGTACACCACATTTATACCCTTCAACAGATAATACAAAAAAAGAGTGCTAAAAACCGATCAGTAAATCTAGCGTTTGTAGACCTGAGAAAAGCATATGATACAGTACCCAGGAATAGACTATGGAAAGCTATGGAAAACCTACATATACCAAGAAACCTCATAAATGCCACAATGAAACTTTATAATGGAGATCAAATCGGAATTAAGATAGGTAAGACTGCTCCTTTCCAAACATCAAAAGGCTTATTGCAGGGATGCAGCTCGTCCCCAACTCTCTTCAAAATATACCTGGAAGATACCTTAAGGACTTAGAAAAGAAAGTGCCAAGGTATGGGTGTACCTATCAGAAGAGAACACCTTTTCACCCTCTGTTTCGCAGACGATCAGGTGGTTATTGCGCAGGATGAAGAAGATTTAAGTCACACGATGAGAAAGTTGAAAGAAGAGTATGATAAAGCCGGGATGGAAATCAATGTGGACAAGACGGAGTATTTACAAACAAATAGCGATGGCACACCGGATTTGTCCATTGACTGTAACACCGTGATAAAAGGGAGAGATAAATTCAAATACCTGGGATTTACCATAATGAAGAATGGCGATACAGACGAGAAGATAAAGATTAGGTTGGCCCAAACCAGGAGTTGTATTCGACAGTTGCACCCAATCATATGGAGTAAGGATATTCATAGGAAAAATAAACATGGAATATTCAATGCAATCGTCAGAAGTATAATGACGTATGGGGCAGAGGTTTGGGTGACAAACAAGAGAGCAAGAGATAAGATAAGAGCTGTTGAGATGGATTACTGGAGGAATGCTGCGAGCTTACCAGAATGGACAGAGTGAGAAACGAGGAGATAAGAAGGAGAATGAAAGTTGAATGGGATATTATAAAATTGATTGAGGATGAAAAGTTGATGTGGTATGGCCATGCTAGAAGGGCGAGTGCTAGCAAATGGATAGGGATGGTGACTGATTGGAGTCCAATTGGGCGAAGGAAAAGAGGCCTAAAAGATCATGAAGAAATGAGGTGGATGACGCTATGTGAGGCCAGGAATTTAAGGGATGGTGAATGGGAGGATAGGCAAAGATGGAGGTCTCGACTAAAAGAAGGAAGACGGTAAATAACTGTAAAATCCTATTATATATATATATATATATATATATATATATATATATATATATATATATATATTCGAAATTCACCTTCCTTGTGGAGTTCCTACTTCTCAAAGAATGTTACAATAAGATGGTAGATTAATATTCACACCTGATAAGAATTTCCTGAGATAACTTGAAAAACAACACATCGACTCATCAATTATTAAAAAGTTGCACTTCTCTCATTCCAAGTAGGTACCGAAAAGTATTAGAAATACTATTAGAAGTATTAAAAGGTATTACATAGAAGTAGGTCACCACCAGTACATTGATCTTGGTTTACTCTTGTGCTCCGCTACTAAACTGAAATTCCTTAGTAAAACAGAATAATTTGCTAGTTGCTTCAGTATGGAATCCAGCTTGAAAGAAATGTGGTCTCGTAGGATAACTTCATTTAGTTCTTTCTTCTCTTCCCAATAATACCTTGAGGCGTTTGTACAGTAATTTTTGTTCAAAAATAGAAACTTTTGTTTCAATAGCATCTTCTCAGCTATGCCTATTAGACAATTTCATAAGATGAAGAGATAGTACTATTTTTATTGTTGGTATCTGTTCAGATATCTGTGATACCTATTTATAAGTCGGCAAGAATGAAATTAACTTAAATATAGTGTCGTTTTCAACACGATATTTTTACGATCACCATCGGTTTATCTACGAAACTAATCTACATCAGTTTTGCGAATTGTTGGCTGATCAAGGAAAGTATTTAGAGCCTCGAGCAAACAATATAACTTCTAGCACTACTGTACCTACGTCTGGAATTCTCACTTTCACGATTTCTCAGTGCTCATATAGCACTGTCATATAGTCACATAGTATTTCGTTCATTTCCGTTGATAGTAAATTCTTCTCTCTCAACCTACCTACTACATACATTGTGAGCTCTGACAGAAGCTACTGGTGTTGGACATATTATTATTAAATGAATCTATGATTGTAAATCAAGTTTTTATCATATCTTTCATACAATATTTTGACGAGTTCTACTTTTTGAAGAATAAGAAATAAAGTACCTAGTTACTTCAATAGAGTCATTTACCACTGGAAATGGGAATTAACTGTAGTTTATCTGAAGAATAAGTAATGAAGTAGTTACTTCAATAGACTCATTTACCACTGGAAATAGGAATTAACTGTAGTTTATCTGAAGAATAAGGGATAAAGTGGTTACTTCAATAGACTCATTTATCACTGGAAATGGGAATTAACTGTGGTTTATTCAAAGATTAAGGAATAAAGTAGTTACTTCAATAGACTCATTCAGCACTGGAAATGGGAATTATCTGTAGTTTATCTAATATTATGATCTCACTATAGCAGTATGAAATTGTTTATTCATTAGAGTTGATTTTACTAAAAGTCTGAGGCCCAGTTTCACAAAAGCCGGTTGAATTTCAACCGTTATCAATTTCACGAGAACTAATCACAGAATGCCTTTTTGATAAGACGGCTTCTCTGATTGTTTCTCGTGGAATTAATCACGATTAAAATTTAACCGGCACTTACTTACCTTACTGAGATTGAATTATTCAAGAGTATGAACAAATTCAATAAATTTAGTCAAATCAAATACGATCGTATTAATTCGTATTTGTAGAAATTGAAAAAATATTCCTAAATAAATCAGTCACAGTGCCATAGTTGCAAAATTCTGAGATGATAGATTGATTTTTGAAGTACGTCAAGTCTAGCACCGTTAATCAACGATTTTAGAAAACACTCGTCTTTTGTTTTTAATTAAATTGGTAGGCTACTGGACGATATTCGAGCCATAGGTCTAGGGAGAGGATTAAGTGGAAGCAACATGTATGCTTTCCCGATCCATGTAGGATTGAGTACCATGTGGGCATTAATCAATTATTACTCAGATCCCTAATTTTTTATTGTTGTTCTGTTATTTTTTGCTTGTATTCATTCGTAAATATTTATATCTTTTATTTGTGTCTTGTATGTGCAAAATAACATCAATAAATGATTGGATATTCTAAATTTGAAAAAATCAACCTGTTAAGCTGCGTTTACACCAAAGTTATTAACAAAATATTATAACTCAATCTTTATGGATTCTATTAGATTGAACATGACAGGATGAACATATATGTTTGTCAAGTTCCGTTCAATCTAATAGGATCTATAAGGATAAAGTTATTAACATTTTGTTAGTAACTTTGGTGTAAACGCAGCTTAAGGCAAATTTTTGAAAGAAAATCAATCAATAACTTATTGAATCCAACATACAAAATAAATCAATAATTATTCCTCAAATCCCTAATAATATGTATGTACTTTGTTATTTAGTTAGTTTTTAGGAAATGTTGTGTACGGCCATCAAAATTAACATGTCATTGAAATTTGAATTTTGTAACAATCGTCACTTGATTGTAAAAAAGCATAAATGTAGTGAGTATTCTCGGTAAAATACGTGTCTGTTTTGTTGCAGAGAGCGAATAGAGTTGTTCATAGACGAGAACAAGGCGCTGATGAAGCGAATGTACGGCGAGTTCCAGATGACGACCGAGTACGGGCCGCCGTCGCGGGAGCTGTTCGAGGGCCAGCGAGGGCAGCGCAAGGCCAGGGGGGCGGCAGCAGACCAAGGGGGCGGCGGGGGCGGCAAGAGCGAAGGAGGCGGCGCCGCCCCCGGATTGTCGCCTCTCGCCGAGGAGGGCGAGTCTTACTTCGCCAAGCTGAGGCATACGCGGCAGTCTTTCCGCAACAACCAGTCCTCTGATACCGGCAGGTAACACATACTTGACACTGTAGAGCGACACAAGAATGTGCAAAAAATGCACATTTACGCACATTTTTAACGGCGCATCGTACCTCATCCACTCTTTCATGAGCTGTCTCATGGTCTCATAAATACAGCGCGAATCTGAGCGAGACTACTACACCTCAGAACATGAATTAACAAAGTAGGAATATGAATAAATTGTATTTCGCTGTCATTGGCTTTTCATGGTACTACAATTGAATACAAAGCGCATGCGCCGATAAAAATGTGCATTTTTTGCACATTTTTGTGTCGCTCTACAGTGTCAAGTGGTAACACATCCACCTGATTGACTATATCTAGGCTACATACAGACTAGTCTATATTCAGTATGCAATTGGTCTCATCAGAACTAGTAATAGCCTACATTTTATTTTCAAGAATATATCATGAAACTTCAATCAATTGATAGGTGAAGTTTATCCTTGATTATTACTCTTCATACCTAATTTTCACTTGGATAATAGAATGACTTAGCAAGTTTTGGAATCCACCTCTTGTTTATATTTATAACTCTATAGCCCGGTTGCATAAAAGTAGATTGAATTTTAACCGTGATTAATTTCAAGAGAGTCAATCAGTGAAGGCCTTTCTGATAAGACGGCTTTTCTGATTGGTTCTCGTGAAATTAATCACAGTTAAAATTTAACCGGCTTTTGTGCAACCGGACCTTTTCTATCGAAGTAGAAGATTGCTCGATCCATGGCGATTTGAAATCTTGTGATTCTAACTTGGTTAAAGATACGTAGGGCCGAATTCACGAAATGCACAAACTAAGTAGAGACAAAGTTATTTTGTCTTTGATAATGTTATTGTTAATGATGTTCCTTACTCCGTTATGTACGTCAGTCTAAGGTCTAAGCACCATGTATTAAATTGTTTTAAAACATACAGTGAAGCTAGTGTATTTCCACAGGGCGACAAATTTCAGGGTCCAAAAATCAAGAGTAATTTCAATTTATACTAGATTCAGATGAAATACAGTATTAAGCATAATAAATTGCTTGAGTGACTGGGGTTCCATCTGTATTCAATTCACCAGAATTGAAAACAGTTCTTACTGTAAATCACATTCAACTCGACGGACAGTTACTATTTTTACTGTATAAATAAAGCCTATAGATTCGCTGATTTGAACGCTTTCAAGTCACATTGGACGCATCAATCTATCTCAAAGCAACAAGCAAAGCTGTCAACCGGAAAATTGTGACAGTGTAAATTTATTTGCTCACAATCAAATTGATGACTACTATTTCATTAAATTTATATCAAGTGAAAATTAATACAATTAATCCGAAATCGAATGGATATGTTAACTAACGATAAAACGTAATTTGGGAGGCGACTTTTCGTCTCATGATAGAAGGACGTTCAGTATCATGCACTATTAGTTATGCCGTAGGGGCTGGTTATGCAACATGCACATCAAAAACACGTGATGCTGACATAATTTATACTGATAAATAACTCTTCCAAGAACTGAAATTATTAATCAAATTTATTTTTTGTGAGTCATGATGTAGATCAGTAGTTTGTCATTATTTTTGAAGGTGCTCCTCATTTTATTTGAAAGCTATTTGAAATTCAAATTGAATAGAAGTATACCAATTGACCTACAGAGCTAATTAACCTGACGATAACCTGACGTTATAAAAACGTTTTATAACTTGACGATGGTGTAATATCACCGAAACTAGTTGTTAAACTATTTTAAAGTTTTTTTTAAAAATGAAGGGTGCTATAAGATTTTATTTTGTTTTATAAATAATCAAATATAAAAATATATACAGATATTGCTCGCTATATAATAGGACTATATATAGTTATTCTTTTTCTAATTGTTCTCGAAATTGAATGTGGAAGATTGTAATGGATTTCATCCTATTATATTAAGCAAGCAATTTCTGTATATCTGTTTATATTATTATATATGGTTATTTGGTTATTTTTATATTTTTATATCTGGTTATTTATATTCAACGGATCTCGAAAACTGCTCTAACGATTTTCACGAAATTTGGAACATAGTAGGTTTATGATATAAAAATTCGATTGCACTAGGTCTCATCCTTGGGAAAACTCGCTTAACGACATTAAAAAGATAATTCATCCTTGGTTGAAACAGCTGAGACTTTCGTCGTCTGTGGATAGTAAAAAGTGAGCCATTCTCTGGAAAATCAAAGTATCGCATCCCCGAAATTCATAAGCTGACGTATAGCCAGCTGTGGAATATTATAAACACGATCATTTTAGAGAATTGTGTTCTCTTTATCAATAAATAAAAAACGAAGCTCGGTGCCCCGATATTGATACATAAAGAGAATTGTACAGCTTCATGTTCTTAAATTTTAAGCGTAATGAGATGAACTGATATTGTGGTGTTTATTGTTGCCAGGGTTGATGCATGTGAGTCAAAGGTGGAGATAGTGACTCCATATTGGGCCGCTAACAGTGCTGGCAAAATCAGAGCAATAGTCAACACGCAGCACTTCGAACAAGCTATTCACCAAGAAGTCTGTTCGTGAGTATATCACTTTCATAAATTTATTTTTTTCAAACTTTTATCAACATTTATAAATGGTTATTGTTGATTTATGTTTTTAATTAGTGAAATCAAATAGTATCTTGCTTAACAGAATGAAATGTATAAAAGTAGATTTCATACATGTACAGTTAGATCATTTCTGATTGAATCCCACATCTAACACTTTTTGAACCGGAAAGATCCTGAGTTTGATATGATTCTACCTCTACAATGATAGTAACTACCTCTGCAATAGGCAACCTCTACTCTATTCTCTACATTCTACAATATGAGAAATCACTAAAATGGTATAGCATATCCCTGCGACAAGTAATAAAGATGATTATTGGCAAAGTTTTGAAACTTTCCATGAAGTTTTTCTATGATAAAAACTAGAATTATTGAATAAAATAATCCCAAAGCACGAAAGAAAGTTATGTTTTAGATATACGGTAAGCTGTTTTGTGTATTCAATCATTTGATAGGAGATCATAAATCGGAGAGGATTCTCATATAATTTACAGTTGATAATTAGTCTAAATTGACCAAGAACTCTTCAAGCTTAAGTCATAGAAAAATAATCGAATTACTAGGAATGAAAGAGCTAAAACGGTATGAAAAAAATACACTTTTGATAGTTCAATGAACAATTGAATCCAAAGAACAGTATAAGCTTATGAATCATTTAATACAGATAAAAGTATGAACAATTCAATTTGAACTGAAGTATGAACATAGAACAATTCAATTTGAATTAACATATCAACATTTCGATTTGAACCAAAAAAGTATAAAAAATTCAACTTGAATCAAGTTATAAACAATTCAATTTGAAAATGAAAATCAACGATTGAATTTCATTAACTACAAGGCTTACCTTATTTCGGAAAATGTGTAACTTTATCTAAATTTGGGAGAGGAATAGTACAAGGTTACCTTATTTTTTCTTTACCTATCATTTAGATGATGTGCTTATTGTATGAATCAATAAAGAATAAAGTAGGCTACGTTTTTCCATTTTGTCAAAATACAATCTACAAAATCAAACATTTTAAAACTAAAATGAAACCAACTTCTTACATTCCTTGGTATTTGTTAGCAAATGAGCAGACGTTGGATTAATACCTACAAAAAATATTGTACATAAATTACTTATGATTACTAGTACCATTCTCTTGATATTAATTTTGAACTAGTTTCTGTCTATCCTCGCAATCAACAAGTCTCAAAATCATGTTCAGTTTCACCAACCTCGATCAATCACTACCTCCGTAAACAAAGCCATAGTGCATTCGTGTGACGTCAGCACAGGTAGGCCTCCTACACCAATAAAAACACTAGCTGATATAGATCAGCTGAAATCAACGAATTTTCACGAATTTACGAAGTATTGCTTTCCGAAAAAAATAAGGTACCCCAATTTCTAAATTTCTATACGTTTCAAGGTCCCCTGAATCCAAAAAAGTGGTTTTTGGGTATTGGTCTGTATGTGTGTGTGTATATGAGTGTATGTGTATGTGCGTCTGTGTACACGATATCTCATCTCCCAATTAACGGAATGACTTGAAATTTGGAACTTAAGGTCCTTACAATATAAGGATCCGACACGAACAATTTCGAACAAATGCAATTCAAGATGGCGGCTGAAATGGCAAAATGTTGTCAAAAACAGGGTTTTTTGCGATTTTCTCAAAAACGGCTCCAACGATTTCGATTAAATTTATACCAAAAATAGTAATTGATAAGCTCTATCAACTGCCACAAGTCTCATATCTGTTAAAATTTCAGGATGCAAAGTTCGATTTTAGATTCCCAATTATGAGGCTTAAGATAAAATTCAAACAAAAAATTTTGAGTGAAAAAGATTAAGCATGAAAATCTCTACAATTAATGCATAGTAACATTTTCACCTAAAATTGAAAATAAGCACAAAAATTCAGAAAATGTTATTATTTCAATTGCAAACTGTTGGCAACTGTTGATTCTATTAAATGATTCACTATGAAGAGATAGCAGACCTCGTATGTCTCCAGCATTATTGTCCTGTCACCAGTTGGCTCAGATCTTTGTTTATAAGTAGACTTGAGATGCGCGTGCACACTAGCGTCAGGTGATCAATTATCATAACGGCAAGGAAAGTTGTGTGAGTGCGCCACAACAGATTTTTTATTGGTGTAGGAGCCCTACCTGTGCTGACGTCACACGAATGCACAACGGCTTTGTTTGCGGAGGTAGTGGATCAATACATTTGGACATGGTCAAATTAGATCGTTTACAACGATCGCACTGGAACATATTATTTTTATCCGATAGTTACTATCAGTATTTCTAATGTGCACTTGAATAAATCGTACCTGGTCTGATCATGTTCAAATGTCTTGAACGAGCTTGGTGAGACCGGGCATTAGTATTTCAAGTACCGGTAGCCCTGAATACGTGAATTAACAGTTTTGTAGATAACATGAACTTTATTTATTATTATGCTACAATGGCTACTTATTCTGTAGACTCTTTTCTACACGATCATGTTCAAATGTCTTAACTGAGCTTGGTGAAACCGCTCTTTCAAGTAGTGGCCCTATCAAAATTTATTCCTGACTTGTCTTAAAACTCCATAACTGGAGCTCTTAGGCTACTTTCACACAATAGGAGACGTGGACCATGAACACTGAACAGTGTTCATGTTTTTTTGTAAAAGTACATTGAGTCCAATCATGTCTTTCATAGACACGATTCTAGGACGTAAGCTTAATCTTAAAAAAATACTTGAATGAAACATATTGTAGATAGTATGAAGTTTGATTAAACTGCATAGACTGGGTACTTCTGTCAACTCTTTTCTACATGGTCTATGGTTGTTTTTGATATTTCCAAGTGTACTCCACTAGTTATTGACGCAATTGCTGGCGTTGTTTTGCAGGAAAACGCAAACGAATCGCTGTTCAACCGACTGCGGCTGCGAACAGAAGTACAAGTGGCATCGGCTGCTCGCCTACGACCCGGACAACGACTGCAAGGGCATCTTCATGGACTGGTTCCTGTTCCCCTCCTGCTGTGTGTGCCGCTGCTCACCCAACGCAAACACCAATGCCAACGCCAACAGTAACAACAACAATTTCAGGCCCAACAACTAGCCTGCCAACGCCAAGCGAGTCCAGTCAGCAGTTTAGCAGCGAGGGAGTGAAATCCACTTCAATCTGTCCGCATTTTAGAATCACTTTTTAATTTGATAAGGTGACGAAGTTTGGTCTGTAGTCGAAATGAATAGGTCTATTCATTCTTTGATATGACTTATTAGTGTCTAGTGGCGAAGTTTGGTATGTAATTAGAATGTATAGGCCTAGGTATTCATTCATTTGTATGGCTTACTTCGGACTGATGTTATGTTACTAACTCAGCCACGTCGATGTATTGATGCTAAAGAGAATGCAGATAGTCTGAAGTGGATATCACAATACTGCACTCAGTCACAGATAATGGACTACCTAAAGTATCTACACGGTGTCCCACAAAGATGTTCACACGTTTAATTTAATGTTACGTGCCCATTAATGCAGTAAACGTTTTCAAATTCAGTTTACAAAGTAGGTTCTAAAAATATTCTGGGAAAATTTCAGCTCCCTAATTTTCGTAGGAACAAAATGACGGCTTATTGAAAATTTTACCAATTTGCTTCCTGGAAAAACTACTGCCGCCATTTTGTTTCTACGAAGGTTGGGAAACTGAAATTTTTCAAGAATATTTTTATATTTTTAGAGTCTTTAGATTATTTTTAGATATTTTTGGTGCATGAATGGGCACGTAATATGAAATTAAACACGTAAGCCTCTTTGTGGGACACCGTGTTACGTGTATGTATAATCCAAAGTGAATATATATTCTGGAACAGTAACTATAGACTATATTGAGGTCCACGTTATAATGACAGTATCTGATAAACATTGGTATTGCTATCCTTGTCTATCATTCGACAAAGCAGATAGCGCTATCCCTTTCTAGGTCTGCAACGTTGCCAGATTAACAATAATACACAATTTAACAGAATATTTAATCTCAATCATGGAAACTTATAATTTGATAATCATTAAATATTTTTTCATGACTAATAAAATATAATTCATCATTTTAAACAAGAATGATCAGTTAATACAGGGGATGGACTTGGACGCAGACTGCGTCCTCTAAATTCTGGGGGGGAAGGCTGAAAATTGGATCTGGGGGCACAAAAAAGGCCAGCAGTATATTTAAATAACTACTTTGAAGTGACTACATTAGAATGACATTTCTTCGGTTTTCAATTCAAAGAGGGGGGGTAGCAACTGAATTTTTATTATATACCGGTTTCATATATCAACTATCATCCTCTATAGATGGCAGTGGCAGCACCACGCGAATCAAAATCGCGCTGTTCTCCTATATTTCTCCACTGCCATTATAAAGTGGACTTCACTATTATATAGACTGTTAAAACTAAAGTGTATTACCAGTGACTGAGTTTAGGCCCAAATCACTGCCCAAGGACTCCAGTCATTGTGTCTGAAGTTATGTTTTTGTTCACGTGACCGCGACCAACAACCGAAAAGAAACCCTTTGGTTATCATGAGAGTGTTCACGTGTATCGTCCGAAAAAAATCTGTGAACACACCCATAAGAATCAATGGTATTCTTCCTTGGTCGTCGGCTGCAATCGCATTAAAGAAAAAACATACCTCAAGCTGAACTAGACCAGATGTGCGTGTGTCACGTGTGGTCATAAGCATAGTGCTGTTTTTTTACCTATTTTCAAGTCAAGAAATACCATTGAATGCACGAAGATTATATTTTGGCTCACAACGTGAAGAATTAGTTAGGTAGGTACCAAAAGCAGGAAACTGAAAAATAAAACTAATTTATTTGTATTAATTATTCTATTATGATGTAAAATATTATGTAGTATCTATTGGAAATAATTACGAAAGTTTTATTCCACCAGAAAATTTTCTAAAGACATTGTTTTCAATTTCCAACTTTCACTAGATGAATCATTATGTAAGCTACAAGTTTCGATCCATTACAAATACTTCTTCAACACTTTAATCCTATCAAAGTATTTTATAGATTTTTTTCAAACTCTCAATTATATTCCCACTAGATTATTATGTAATATCAAGCAATTTGTCTGTATATATATATTCACAGCAAGCCATTTCAATTACTGTATAGAAAAAAATCATAGATTTAATAAATGTTCGCTCTCTATGAAGTAATGTTGATAGCTTGTAAATAGATGTATTTTATAAGATTAGATTACAACGAATAGTTATTTCAAGAAATAAGAAAATAAAAATCGATAGTAAATTATTTTTGAGCAAGGATTTAAAACTTTGAAAAAAATTTAAACATCTTTTTTATAAAAATCAGAACATTAAATTAATTTTGTCCTAACAAAAATATTTCCTAGATAGATTTATGTATTATTTCCAGTCCGTCCGGTTAGACTAGTTTCATTACCATTTAAATTATTGTAAGCAATAGTAAATACCATTGGAACTGTTAATATTGAGAATACACCTTGTGTGATATTTCAAATGTAAATATGAAATGACAGTGTTTATAAGAGAGGTATGTTTTTATATGAGAATCTGTAAGTATACGTGTGATACCTGTTAGGTCCCTTCACAAAGATTTTCCAAATTTATTCGTGATAAGACAAATAATGGTTTGTCGTTTTTTAAAATATTTCAAGATTTTGAGACTAGTAGTAATCATAATATCATGGCTGAATTTGGTATTATTGATCAAAAGATTAAAGTGAATCATTGAAAAATTATTTTTAAAATCATAATATCTATTTTTAGCATTAATTTTGAATTAGGTACTGTACTTGAACAATTTTTAATTATTGTAGGCTACCTACCTATAGAGAGGTCCACGTTATAATGGCAGTGTAACAATGGTATTGCTATCTTTGTCTATCATTCAACAAAGCGGATAGCGCTATCTCTCTCTCGCTTTGCTCTGTTGCCGGATCATCTTTTAAAAATGTAGAATTAATAATTAGGAAAATATTTCATCTTAATTAAGAAAATTCATTATTAAATTATTGGAAAATATAATTTCTTGCTTAATAAGATATAATTGATTATTTTAAACGAGAATGAACAATTAATATTACATTAATAAACCTGTATCAGCTACCCTCATGGAGGCATTGACAAAACATTGAGGATCGGCAACGTTGTTCTCTTATCTTTCTACACTGCCATTATAACTTGGACTTTACTATAGATTATAAAATTATTTTATATGCTGATGGTACCGGTACGTATTTATCTTGAATCAAATTGAAGTTTCACTCATACTTTAATGTAGAAAGCCCTTAGCCCTTATCAAGGGACAATATTCAAGATTTATTCATTTTGGTGGACTATAGAATATACAGCAAGTAAGCCGAGTATGAAACTATAATATATCACATAAAATCAACTTAAACAAACTAATTTTCTTACTGCTGTCGAAGTGTATCCAGCGTCTTTATCTTTGAATAATCAAGAGTTATTATAAAAAAAAACACAATAAAAATCAAATAAAAAGCCCACTACAAATATAGGTATTATGCACTGACTGCTTGTATTTTTCCATACTCAAGTAAAATTAAAAATTTGCTCATTCAAGTTGCAGACTTTCTTGAAACTTGGAAACACTTTTGTTATCAACAAATTATAATTACATTCTATTTATAATCGATATTAGTGTAATAGTTATACTGATTTCGGTAACAATGCTAAAATTAGTTTGACATTCCTACAAGCTACTGATTCTTAGCTCATTTACAGCCATAATAAGGAAATTTGAACAGCTACGAATCTAATACAATCCAACTACACAAATATACTCGTCCAGTATAAAACTGAATTCATCCATTACACATACTGTACCTATTTTCATGATAAATCATTTATTTTGCAACATACATTATCTTATACAATTTTTATCATTTGGTTGATCTTGCTTTCATGATTTATAATTATTGATTTTGTGATAATTTTTATTGTTGCAGATAGAATGCTTTAGATTTATTTAACAGTGTAAAGCAACTATTATCTCGTACTAGATTTTCCTGATAAGAAGTTTTGAAATTATAAAAGATATTACTTATAACTGGCAATCAAAATATTCAATCTCTCTAGAATAGCAAGATCGGTAGCCTTCTATAGATTCAATTTGTAAATCTATAAAGAATATAATCCAATCACAGATATCCTTCTGTTCTTAGATGGCTTTACCTAATGCAATTCTTATTATATCTTTCATTACAAGAAATTGTTATCTCTATGAATATTCATTTTTGTTTAATAACTTTGTGAAAATCAATAAATTTTAAAAGGCTATCATCCAGTATTTCCAGCCCAAAACTTAATATCTGCCACCGCACTTGATTTGATCTATACAGTTAATATTATGAATAAAACGTTCCAATAGAATGATCACTACTACATAGATGCATACATGCAAATACCACATAGGCTACCTTGAAACAGTATTGTTGAATAATGAATAATCAATAAGGCAATACGGTGAATACTGTAGTTGTAGTTAGTTATAATATCGAAGGATCTGAATATTGATTATTATAATCTTTTGATTTGTGAAAATACTTTCTACATTTTATATTAGTAGCCTAGTGCCAATCTGGACTTGAGAACAGATCTCATGTATGTACTTACAGTTTTTGTATTTTTATTATTTGAATAAAAATGAATAAGAACGATATATTATCTAAATATTTATTTTTCACTTATCCTTACTGAAATTCTGTTTTGCACGTTGTGATTTTGAAATAGATTTGATTCACACAAAGCTCTCACTGAGTTCTTGAAAATTATAAAATGAATACTTTCATTCATTATCGATTGCAAAACTTCACAGTACCCTCTAAAGCTAATCAAGACCAATCAATGATTAAGAGATATGCGTTTCACCTGGTATATTTCTGTTATTCTTAACAATACACATCTCAAGGTTTTTGTGGTACAGTATGATACGTAGATCAGTTGAGGTATTCAATATTTCAATATAAGTGCATAAACATAATTATATCTCCCTATACATTGAAAACTGTGCATAAACATAATTATCTCTCTATATATTGGAAGTAAAAACATCTAGTATAGTTACCGTTACGGTACCGAATTTTTTTTTATTCTACTCGAATTTTTTGTATTATTGGATTATTGGTAGACTACGAAAGCCTTAATCAAAGTTAATAATAATTCTCATGATACATGATGGAATCAAAAATAGAAAGTGCAGAGAATGTAAATAAATATTCAAGCATTTCATATACAAAATGGAAAACCTTGTTATTGATTGGATCACTGCCGAATATACTTATTAGCTGCATACAAATACGGTACTTGGCAGTTTCTTTGAAATTCAAATTTTGAAAGTTCATAACAATATTATAGCGCTGATTTTATGTAGGAATTTCGTAATTTCCTTATTTTTTTGGTGCGATAATGCCTTCAAGTTGTGCCTGGAAGTAGAAGTTAAAGATTACATTAAAAATTGGGCAACACTGTTGAATAACTTCAAATCAAAAGGTTTGAATACTCTAAGTTGAATTCAAATCTAATTGAATTTGCATAATCTTTCCTTACAAAACATTTTCTTACAAATCGGCACTTATTGTTTCAAATATCATGTAGAATAAGATCATCACAAAAATCTGAAAAAATATTTCAAAACAATTTTAATTTAATTCAATTTATTATAAAAGCAATTTTCAAACACACATTTCACCTATAATCATGTATAATTTTCATGTGTATTTGATTGGAAATGTTTAAAAAAAAATCATAGTACAGAAAGCTTAGAAAAATGTTCTACGAATCATTCAATATCAATAAAAGAGCTACCGTATGAGAAACTTTTATTCGTAAATTTTCTAAACGGGAGATCAGATTGGATTTCTTGAATATGTAAGTTTTTATGCAAATTTCTAAAGTTTTTTCAAACATGCTGGATTATTCTTTGTGCTAGGTACTACTTCTCAACATTAAGTATTAGAAAATGAATTTATAGAGATGGAAGATTAATATAATCAAGTATTGGAATTACATTTCCTTCTACTATATGTGTATTCGCATAGCCACCTCTAATACAAGGCCCTGGCCTATGATATTGCAACGTCGCAGTGTAGGCCTAAAATCTAATTGACCGAGCGAAGTGAGGTCTAAGATTTAAGTCGACGGTTTGGCATTTCTCTTAATGTTTAAATGTTTAAATGTTTAAACGTTTAAACGTTTAAACGTTTAAACGTTTAAACGTTTAAATGTTTAAATGTTTAAATGTTTAAATGTTTAAATGTTTAAATGTTTAAATGTTTAAATGTTTAAACGTTTAAATGTTTAAATGTTTAAATGTTTAAATGTTTAAATGTTTAAATGTTTAAATGTTTAAATGTTTAAATGTTTAAATGTTTAAATGTTTGAATGTTTAAATGTTTAAATGTTTAAATGTTTAAATGTTTAAATGTTTAAATGTTTAAATGTTTAAATGTTTAAATGTTTAAATGTTTAAATGTTTAAATGTTTAAATGTTTAAATGTTTAAATGTTTAAAAGTTTAAATGTTTAAATGTTTAAATGTTTAAATGTTTAATGTTTAAATGTTTAAATGTTTAAATGTTTGAATGTTTGAATGTTTAAATGTTTAAATGTTTAATGTTTAAATGTTTAAATGTTTAAATGTTTAAATGTTTAAATGTTTAAATGTTTAAATGTTTAAATGTTTAAATGTTTAAATGTTTAAATGTTTAAATGTTTAAATGTTTAAATGTTTAAATGTTTAAATGTTTAAATGTTTAAAAGTTTAAATGTTTAAATGTTTAAATGTTTAAATGTTTAAATGTTTAAATGTTTAATGTTAAATGTTTAAATGTTTAAATGTTTAAATGTTTAAATGTTTAAATGTTTAAATGTTTAAATGTTTAAATGTTTAAATGTTAAATGTTTAAATGTTTAAATGTTTAAATGTTTAAATGTTTAATGTTTAAATGTTTAAATGTTTAAATGTTTAAATGTTTAAATGTTTAAATGTTTAAATGTTTAAATGTTTAAATGTTTAAATGTTAAATGTTTAAATGTTTAAATGTTTAAATGTTTAAATGTTTAAATGTTTAAATGTTTAAATGTTTAAATGTTAAATGTTTAAATGTTTAAATGTTTAAATGTTTAAATGTTAAATGTTTAAATGTTTAAATGTTTAAATGTTTAAATGTTTAAATGTTTAAATGTTTAAATGTTTAATGTTAAATGTTTAAATGTTAAATGTTTAAATGTCTAAATGTTAAATGTTTAAATGTTTAAATGTTAAATGTTAAATGTTTAAATGTTTAAATGTTTATATGTTTAAATGTTTAAATGTTTAAATTTTGCATTTCAAAGATAATATAAGGAGCCTCCTTCATACGCCAATATTTGCGTAAAAATCACACTATAGAATTATTCATCATAAACCAGCTTACAAGTGATTACACAAATGTGTGGAGAAGCCAGTCTATTGCTGTATTTCCATAAGGTCTATAGTTTCAATCAGGTACTTGTGGATGAGAATACTGCGTGAGGTCTACTGTTCACAGAACTACTAGTACATGATTGGTAAAAGAGATTTAAAAAAATACCAGCTGATCTTTTCCACCAATCATGTATTAGATTCTAGGCTTACACTGCGATGTTGCAATATCGTAGGCCAGGGCCTTTGAGGTGGCTATGAATTAGAGGTGGCTATGAATTAGAGGTGGCTACGGTATGGACCAAAACTTAGTGGAGCGGTGAAGAAGGCTTCAAAGGTCAAAACCTAGTGGATCGGTATGTTTTGACGCATTCATTATTTTCAACCCTCTCAAGTACCTTCGCCGGTCCACTATGTTTTGACCCTATGACGAAGTAAGAATTACTCACCTTGAGCTGCTGGTTGGTTTTCTTGAGAAACATAATTTCCTCAGCGTGCTTCTTCTCCTCGGCCACTCGCAGCTCAGCGGCTCTTCTCTCAATCTGCTCAGCTTTGGCTCTCAGCTCTGAAACGTTCTTTTCAAGGTCTGCGTTCCGACTTGTGAGTCTCTCAATCGACTCTTGCATGTCCGACTTTCCTTGTTCTGCCTGTTAACAATATTCACTCATTAAAACATATTATAACAAATTCCAGCTTACGAGAACATTGAAAAAACTGTGACCGACCATTTCAATTTAATTCAATTTATAATTAAATCCTAAACATCTGATGATCAGACAGAGGATGAGTTAAAAAAGAGCAACCCTGGGAAGGTTCTCAGCATATATCACAATCGCAATGATGAAATACTGTTATCATACAGATAGTCACCTAAAATATTTTTTCTTTCAAATGCAGTCATTCAAAAGTATCTATAAGTTTGGTTTCTATTCCTTCATTGCATCTATGATAATTCATACCCCACTTTATTGTGTTATATGATACAAAATAAATAATATAATGGACACAATGTGGGCATCAGCATCACCACGTATTTGAATATTTGTTAATTTTACACTCAGAGCTACCACTGCTCTATTTTCACTGCCATCAGTTGTCAGTGATAAAGTTATATAAACTGAAGATATTCAAGTATAGGTAGACCTACTGTACAATGCATACCTGTATTATTAAATTGTTGTATATGAATATTCCATATTGAAACATAATCCTCTGTTCAATTTCCCAACTCTATATTTTATTCACACATGGAACATAAAATCATGATTCACATTTTAAAGATAAATTTCCAAAGATTGTTGATTGAAGTTACTCGATTGATGAATGAGAATGGAAAAGAATACGGTAGAATAGGTACTTTATTGGCCGTTAAGGCTGTGCAAAGGGTAAAAATAAACTTTTTACTGGTGATATTTTTCAAAGTTTTTCGATTTGTATATCATTAAGCTATCAAAATGAGAAAGTTTTTTCGGGAAAACATTTTTTTCCCGATCATTACTTTTTGAGATATGAGCGCCTGAAGTTTTGGGACAGAACATTTCAAATTTGGTAAAAGATAAATCCATGAGATTTAGAGGATAAATTCTTCATGGTATTTTTGATTGAATAAAACAAAAATGTTCTGAAAATATCAATTTTTGAGGACTTTATTAAATTTTTGACCGACCATTTCAATTTAATTCAATTTATAATTAAATCCTAAACATCTGATGATCAGACAGAGGATGAGTTAAAAAAGAGCAACCCTGGGAAGGTTCTCAGCACATATCACAATCGCAATGATGAAATACTGTTATCATACAGATAGTCACATAAAATATTTTTTCTTTCAAATGCAGTCATTCAAAAGTATCTATAAGTTTGGTTTCTATTCCTTCATTGCATCTATGATAATTCATACCCCACTTTATTGTGTTATATGATACAAAATAAATAATATAATGGACACAATGTGGGCATCAGCATCACCACGTATTTGAATATTTGTTAATTTTACACTCAGAGCTACCACTGCTCTATTTTCACTGCCATCAGTTGTCAGTGATAAAGTTATATAAACTGAAGATATTCAAGTATAGGTAGACCTACTGTACAATGCATACCTGTATTATTAAATTGTTGTATATGAATATTCCATATTGAAACATAATCCTCTGTTCAATTTCCCAACTCTATATTTTATTCACACATGGAACATAAAATCATGATTCACATTTTAAAGATAAATTTCCAAAGATTGTTGATTGAAGTTACTCGATTGATGAATGAGAATGGAAAAGAATACGGTAGAATAGGTACTTTATTGGCCGTTAAGGCTGTGGAAAGGGTAAAAATAAACTTTCTACTGGTGATATTTTTCAAAGTTTTTCGATTTGTATAACATTAAGCTATCAAAATGAGAAAGTTTTTTCGGGAAAACATTTTTTTCCCGATCATTACTTTTTGAGGTATGAGCGCCTTAAGTTTAAATTTTTGGGACAGAACATTTCAAATTCGGTAAGAGATGAATCCATGAGATTCAGAGGATAAATTCTTCACGGTATTGTTAATTGAATAAAACAAAAATGTTCTGAAAATATCAATTTTTGAGGACTTTATTCAATTTTTGAGTACTTTATTCAATTTTTGAGGAAGTTATTCAATTTTTTGGTAAATCGAATACTTTCTCAAAAATTGATATTTTCTTAAAAAAATTGTTTTATTCAATCAAAAATACCATGAAGAATAAATTATTCTCTAAATCTCATGGATTCATCTCTTACCGAATTTGAAATGTTCTGTCCCAAAAATTCAAATTTAAGGCGCTCATATCTCAAAAAGTAATGATCGGAAAAAAAGGTTTTCCTAAGAAAACTTTCTCATTTTAAAGCTCGATGACAAATCGAGAAACTTTGAAAAATATCACCAGTAGAAAGTTTATTTTCAGCCTTTGCACAGCCTTAAGTGAACAGTTTATAGACTTTGTCATTTCTATGATATATGAGGACTCAAAAGCGATCCAGTGGGTTATAATTTGAATTTAATTCAAAAGATATTCTATAATATTATACGTGAAATCATACATATGATCAGTCAATGAATATAAAGCACATTATTAGAATAATCTTGCTCGCAGCAATACCAACCTGAAGGGCTTTGCGCATTCCAAACGCTATACTGCTTTCATAGAGTGCCTGATAGGCATCAGTTGTCATGCGTATTTCATCTCTGACCCGCAGCAGGAGGAGACCTCTTTCTGCGCAGTTCACTGTCACTTGACGGATGATTTCATCTGTTAATCACAAATTATTATTATTAATCGAATATATACCATATCCTTCTAGTCTATAGGCCTATAGTTGAGTATGCTATTTTTATCCAATTAATATATAGGATAGGATGATTATTTTCAAGTGCAATATTGTTCTCAACATAGAATCAAATGAGATTCATATCTTAAAAATTCATACCTTATAGAAACAGAAGAAGACAAGCTTGATATTACAAAAGAAACGATCCAGTATATTAATTTTCCATTGATGAAAGCGGAACATAAATATTTCAATAAAACGGAAAAACATCTGTATAGTTGTTGAATATTTATATCGTAAGTATGAGTTGCATGAATATAATAATTTCTAATTTTATTCTATTGCACAGACTTTACATGCAGTAATTACAGTAGTGGTTGGGTTTAAAGTAAATGTATAAGAATATTGAAAGAGTTTTTCAGAATGAATAGTAACAAAGAATATTGATGTACCGTATCAAAAATGGAAAATTAAAATAATAGTGAAGAGCTGTGAATACTATTAATATATTTGTGTGTTCACATTGTTAATTGTTGAAGAAAATGTGTTTAAATTTTCCCAAAGATATTCACCACAATAATTCACTCCTAGGCTCGGTTGCACAAAAGCCAGTTACATTTAAATAGTGAATAATTTCACGAGAACCAATCAGAGAAGGCCTTTTTGATGAGACGGCTTCTCTAATTGGTTCTCGTGGATTTGATCACGATTAAAGTATAACCGGCTTCTGTGCAACTAGGCCTTTAGTTTATTCAGCGAGAAAATAGAACAGAGAATGCAGTTATCCAATACGGTACCTCTCCAGTCTCCAATATCATACTCGTCTAACTTGAGTTTTGAAACACAGCATTTTACTTTTTAAAATAGGCCTAAAAACAGGCATCAATTTTCTCCGTTGAAGCTGATTCTGATTCTAGAGCCGTTGATATGAAAAATGAACTAAGTTCTATTATTTATTTATTTATCTATATATTTATTTGCTTATTTTTTCTCATGCAAATACAGTCCAGATAAAACACAACAGGTATTTGCCCAAAACTGCTTTGAACCTTAATTTTGAATACACAGCCTAAAGGTTATGTAACTTACTTATGTAGCTTTCATGAAGCTTATGAATTATGAATTTTTTTAGATATATCTCGGACCTGTTGGTAGCTATAATTAAATTGTAAATATATAATATTGACAGTACTTTGGTAGGCTGCATTAAAAAAGAGAAAAGACTAATTTTCTAGCCGTATTCTGTGAAAATACCGCACAAATACGTATACCGCACTCTGCTAACAAATATTGTTCATGAAATAATTGGGAAATCTCCTCAATTGAACAAGAGCTTATGAGAATTTTCTCATGATCACTTTTGAAATTTGACGTTTTCAATTGCATTACGAGGTTATTGAATGAGCGTTAGTGAGTTCTCACTTTTGACTTACTGAAGGCCAAAGTCGTTGTACGTTTGTATGTATATGCTCTACATTACAATAACTTTAGCAAGAATCGATTAATCAGTTTCAAATTATGAACACGTATTTTTCAAACCTTCTCACAGGTCAAGTTCGTTGTACAACAAAATTGACACACTCCTTAATCGTCCTTTTTCAGGATGTGAGAGTAACATTGAAAGTGCATGAGAAAAAATGATTCAGTCAGTTTTGAAGAATTCATTGCATGCAATTACTACAGTTTTAGATGTTAAAGAGACAGAGTAATATTGGAAGAGTAATATTTCAATTCAAATAGGATCCCCAATGAAACCTACTGTCAAATGACTCTTGTGAGAGAAATGTTTAGCTTTTTTCATAATTTTCATCAACCTGTATAATTAAAAGTTGCAGGTTTCAAATATTACAATACAACACAGTTCTTGAGCGAGCTCTTCAAATCAAGGGGTCTCTAGTTAACTAAAAGGAAAGGTACGGTACTAGCCTTTTCTATTCTATCCTTGTTCATAATCTGGCAGAAGACTGTAATTTTTTTGAACGTACCAAAACACTGAGTGAAGAGTTCTCGTCGAACCGGACATATGCCTGTTTCTCTCGCTTGCCGCTGCTGCAGTCTCATCTCCAGCTGCTCCGCCAGCTTCAGAACATCCAATCGTGTGGCTGGGTCGCTTGACACCTTTCAAAACAATAAAATAAAAGATTATCAATTTTTCAGGTCTCAAAATTCATATAAATTATCACTCAGTCAGAAATATATTGAGATTCACATTATACAAGTCACAAGTCTATATAGACATGTTATTTATATAGAAAAAATGTAATATAGAAAATCGTTCATTCATGGCCTAAAAATAAAGTAAGCCCAGGGTGCCACATTTATTCATGGTGATAGATATTTAATTATTTCCAAAATAACTGCAGCTCTCAGCAGTCAAAAGTTGATTTTTGTCCAGATTATGCATTTGAATATTAAAAGAGTGCGATAGTATCCCTCTAGCTGTAGGCCTAAGGTATTTGAGGGATATATAAAAATAATCCATTACATACAATAAAACAATCTATACCGTAACAATAGTTTTGTTTTCTTAATCGACCTGATTATATTTCTTCATTTTTTGTAACTGATTGTTCTGTTTTGTCCATGTCCATGTGCGATGTTCGACCCAAAGCTGGATGGTATAAACCTTAGATCCTTGGAAACCTCTAATTTCTTTTGGAATATTTATTCTGAATTGAAACTTTTTTGTAGTAAATTCGAGAAAAACAAACTAATTTTATTCTATAATTTTTAAAAATGTGATGATTTCTTGATCCATTCCGAGCTGCTTTGTATAAACACACTTTTTCTATGTATTTGAACACGACATGCAGTCGATTATTAAGTAAATATTAAAAACTTTTACTTACTGACTGGAGTACTTTCAATTGTCTGGCGATCATTTTCAACAGTCTGCAGTCGACTGTTGAAAATGATCACCAGACGATTGAAAGTACTCCAGTCAGTAAGTAAAAGTTTTTAATATTTACTTAATAATCGACTGCATGTCGTGTTCAAATACATAGAAAAAGTGAATAAAAAATCACAGATGGCACTTCCTTTGTTGAGCTACATGAGTAGCTCCACTTTTAAATCAGAGAAAATTGAATAAAAACACAAATATGTTGTCAAATTCTACACTGTTTTATTTGGTACACGACCATGGTTTCGTGACCACACCGGTCACATTTTCAAGTTGACTGAGTCAGTCAGGGCATGGAAGGATAGTGAGTCACTGAGTCAGTCAACTTGAAAATGTGACCGGTGTGGTCACGAAACCATGGACGTGTACCAAATAAAACAGTGTAGAATTTTACAACATATTTGTGTTTTTATTCAATTATGGAACGGTTCTACAATATTGACAATGACCCAGTCAAATTTTTAATCAGAGAAAACTTATACAGATCACTTATTATAAAATTGTTTTATTCTATGCTATTCTATATAATTATGCAGAGTGAGTCATAAATGTATGGGAACCCCTAAATAAATTGGAGACTGTTGTAGATAAAATACTGTAACTTTCAAGATAAGTTATAATTAGTCAAATACTCTACTCAGCTGTACGTTTAAAAAGAAGAGTATTGACTATCTAATAACTTATCCTGAAAGTTACAGTATTATATCTACAAAAATCTCCAATTTATTAAAGGGTTCCCATACATATGACTCACTCTGTATATACTTCATAATAATATTATTAAGATTCACTTCCATGAAGCAGTTAAGTAGATCTCATGTTGCTTAACAAAGGAAGCATAATAACTGATGTTTTCACAGGAATATTAAAATATTCACTAACATTTTCTTATTGATTTAGAACTTGTTATATTATATTATTAATTGATTTTCTGTTATAATTACCTGTTGCCGCCAGAGTTGTCCTTGCTCTTCCCATTCTATAGGTGGTAAAATATAGTTTAGAATCTCTTCAGTCTCTCTAGCTTTTTCTGAAGCTAGAGTTATTTTCCTGGATGCAATAGGAGCAGACTCAGCTGCACTTGTTAATGCTAAAAACTGGAAAATGACATGCTAGCGTATAATGTTGAATCATATGATGCAAGGTAAACTATTCAAGGTATGGTTAATTAATAAGGCATAGCCTAAATACTAGATACAAATTACTTCAAAAAATAATATTATTATAGAATTTCTATGAAAACATAGGATCGTATTAGTCTATATAATTTATAATTTCATAGAAACTAAATTATGTAGGTACATTTTTATTTCTGTATTCTTACAACTTGTAATTTCCTTTATAAAAGTATAAATTTTGTACAGATGGAATTAAATAGAGAATGCATTTATAAAAATGCTAAATAATATAAAATTTATATATGTTAATGTTATATATATTATATATTATTTAGCATTTGAATAAATGCATTCTCTATTTAATTCCATCTGTAAACTGGTTGGCCGCTATGGCTTCGTATAAAATGGGCGCTGCTATCCAGAGATTGTCAGTTTGGTGTGAGGGTAAGCATTCCTGGCTAGCAATTGGGAGGTACCGTGTTCGATTCCCGGGCTAGCAAAAAATTTTTGGATAGTAGTTCTCATCGAATTTCCATCTAGCTGTTAACCCTGTTGTCAATCTCTGCAGTAGCAGAAGTCTTCGGGGTGATATACAGCATTTATTTAGGATTTTCGTTAAATAATTATTATATAAATTTTGTATTTTTATTGATTTCCTAGCATTTTACGACTTGGAAGTAGACTGGAAAAAGGTTTGATATAGGGGTGTACTGGTAATAAATGTAATAATGCACTGAAATGCGTTCAAACAAAAGTGTTTATCAAAATGTTGTTAGTTTTCTGCAAAAAAGTTGTAACTTTTTTATGGAAAACAAGTTGTTGTTTTTTGCTCAGAGAGGGTATACGGCGTGGACTTGTTGGCTATAGGAAAGCATTTTGCTAGCAACTTTCTCAGTGTTTCCTACACTGAAAACAAAAATGTAGTTACATTAGCTCTAGAACTGAATTGACAACTTTGGAGTGAACGCGGCTTAAAATTGATTTATTGACGGATACCAGTAAAAGTAAAAGCTTTAGAATAAGTTATCAACAGTGATAACATAAAATTACCATTAACATGTTTTCTTTTGACGATTTAATTTTACAAAAATACAATCTGTAAGTCTTTCAACTCTTTTATCATAGTGCATGAATAGTGACATTTCTGTAGTAAAAATGTATTAAATCACTTTTTGCTTTTAGAAAAAACGACTAGCAGTCAGATAGTCTGATATAGCACTTTCTAGTCGTTTTTTCTAAAAGCAAAAAGTGATTTAATAATAAGCAGTTCGTGATGGAAAACAGCATTGAAGAAAAATGTATTGATTGAAATAAGTTACTGTAGTTGAATTATGAGGAAAAATTTGTTGATACTAAACATCAATATATGTCTCAAGCTTGATCCAATTGAAAACTAAAAAAAAATAGTCAAGTACACAAATACCAATTACTTGTTCATAAAAATACAATAAAAATGAATAATTTATAAATAATTACATTACTTTGGAAGTGCTTGGTTTCTCTGTTCGCTTTGTTATCAATACAGGATTGCTGTAATGAACCAAAGTATTGGGCGAATCAAAAATTCTCTCCATAATAATTATTACTGATAAATATCTTTACAGAAAAGCTGTGCCTTGCACACTGCCAAGTAAACAAATATTGGTTTCCATGGAAATTTCACTTCCCAAGTTTCGTGTATGTACCCTACAATCATGATAGGTGAGGAATTTTCTTTTTAGTCTTCAATCTTTTTAGTAGCCCAAGTTGACTTCAATCGCACTTTCTTAAGATGTGTTTACACCAAAGTTAATAACAAAATGTTTTAATAACTTAATCCTTAAAGATTCTATTAGATTGAATATAACTTATCATACACATGATGAACATTTATGTGTTTGTCAAGTTCCGTTCAATCTTACAGAATCTATAAGGATTATGTTATTAACATTTTGTTTATAACTTTGGTGTAAACCCAGCTTTATTCTACACAAATTGTATAGAATTTTACTGAAACTCTTAAAAAGGAATAAATATGTTTTAAAAAAATTAATTGGATCAAAAAAATGTTTAAGAGGTACAGTAGTGGTATTTATATGGGAGTAGCCTACATAGTAAATTGTTAATTAATTACGGAACAGATTCTTCATTTTTTTAAAGACATCCATACACATTTGAAAATGATGTTGGATAAGGTCAAAATCATAACTTATTGGGCTCCTAAGAAACAATAAAAAAATAAAAGCTAGGTGCCTTCAGCGGTATTATGTAGATGTCAAGCAAATAACGGGCTCGATATTAATCGATTTTTTTATTTAAAAAAAGCTGGAAATAATTCTTTGTGATATTTTGGTTTTAATAATATACGGTAATCATTTCCTCTGCTAGGCCTACACGGAGCTCACCATTTGATTCAATTCTCATTTTTAGAAATTTGGATGATTATATAGGTAAATAATAAGTTGATTGGCAAGTCAATCTTCTTATAACTTTATGAACTAACTTTTACCTTACCGGTATTATATTTTTACAGCGTTTTCATATCATATTTATAATGTAATCTTGAATTCTTCATTAATACTAATTTACTACCTATATTATATAGGCTCAAAGTAAAAGTATTTTAATGTCATAATTTTATTATAGAATAGTTTTTTATAAATAATTGTAAATCATGACATTTTTTGTCATGTTCTTTTACTGGTTGTTGCATCCCCGCTCACCGGTGTATCGGTTTTTATAGAATCGATAGTTTCAGGTTCCTGAACATCGATAGTATCAGCAGAATATCGATACTCGATAACATATAGTGGATATAAGTAGAAGCAAAATAATCGATACGCAATAATATCAAGAATATTTGAACATCTGATTATCGAGGTTGAATGTCGATGGAAAAACATCGATGCTTAGACATCGCCGCTATTTACCCTTTACATTGGAGAGTTGAAAACATCGATTAACAATAATTAAATTTAAAATGTTTTATTTTATTGATTACAATGTATGATAATTGAGATTGAATCCTTGTTACAAATTTCTTATTTCGTTATCTATTAAAAACCTCACACAAATGTCATTTTTGCCATTTAAAAAAGTCCACTTGGAAGAAAACGATGTCATCGAAAAGTAAACTTCGACGACAATATATCAATGTTTTCAAATATGATGTATCGATTTTTGCCATTTTGCCACCAACCTTTTTCTTTCAGCTAGTTTCTTCTTTCTCATATTCACATTATTTTACACTCAACAACAAGGACAACGTAAGTGAGTGAACAAGCCTCAATCTTGCCACTGTAGACTATTGTTGATGTTGACTGTAGTTATATTTGTATTGACGAGGTGAGTAGTGTTGAAATTATTTTTTTTCAATTTTAAAATATCGGTTTTTGTGAATAGAATATTAATCTTCATTTTATTGAAAGAGATGCGCGAGCACTTATTGACCCTTTTGTCGAATATCTACCATTAGAAACTCACGTGTGTGTCTCATTTTATAGGCCTAACCTCTTCTGATTTTGAACGACCCTGTCTTTTTGACTGAAGTCATTTTCTATTTTTAAGTATGACAGGATTTTTCAAAAATATATTTGGTTTTAAAGTGTGGCTGATATTGTGAATACTTCCAGTCAAATCTTGTCATTTATGCCTAGCAAGTAGGTATCTAAGCTATTGAGTAAATAGATCTGTTTAAACTTAAACTAAGAGAATTTTAATAAATCTCTCATTGCTAAAAAAATATTTCAAGAATTCTTTATTCTTGTTTCTTAATGTCTCCATTGACCCTATTTTATTAATTTTACTCCTAAGTTTATTGTGTGATGAATGAGTGAGAACGATCAATTTTTTGACACTATTTAACTTGATAGTCGTTAATTTAGGCATTTATATCAAATTGTTGAATTGTATCAGGCCTAATACTTATCTGATTACCAAAGACATTTTATCATAAATTATTTGAAAATTATAGTGTTCATCCTTGAATAAATATAAAATAGGTTATTTGCTAAGCACACATTCCAAAATTGAGTTTATTCAGTAATTTATCAATAGTCATTGAAGGTTATAAAGTAGGTAATTGAATTAGGCTACATATTGGTAACTTGCTCTCTTGTTGAAAGGTGGGCATTCTGGGCAAGGCCAGTTCGTGTCCTGCTTAGCCTCTGATAAAGTACATCCAACCTATGGCTCCCTCTAGTGATATGTGTATAAAAGCTCTGCCTGGTGACAAGCTCATCTACCTTCGCTTGCACCTGCAAAGAGCATTAAAGAACACGAATACCGTGAGTACTCACTCACTCTCTCTCTCTCTAACAAAGAGAAGACTGCAGTGAGCCAGTTAATTAGCCCCACAGTAGACAGTAGATTCGTGAAGCTCAATTTTTTATTCGCAACACTCGTGCAACATCCCTTACAACTTACTTACTTACTTTCGGTGTCTCCCTCATGGTCCCAGGATCAGGGAATCGTCAAAAGTTTTAATCTCCTCTATTGGGGTCGTCATAGGGTGTGTAGAGTATTCTATACTCTAACGTATTGGTATGTGTGGTCATCAGTAAACTCTCAAACTATACTCAAACACAAACAGCCGCCATCCCAGAGTCTGACGGGTGACCCCCTGAACTCCCTGACACAGTCTATCCGGTTCTCCCGGTCAAGGACGAAGAATTCAAGTATTCAAGTTAGTAAGTATTCTCTTGTCGTGTAGTATGGTCTTTCAACTATATATTTCTTGAGCTTTTGTGCGAAGACGCCTTGGTCCTGAATTTCTTTTAATTCTTTTGGTAACAAGTTGAAGAGGCGGGCTCCTGAGGACTCCTAGGACATACAATGAGATGACAGTCAGTATACCATGCTGAGTGAAGAGTGTCCTGCAATGCTCCATCGGATCCTTTCTCAGTATTGTTCTAAGTGCTCTCTTCTGGATACTCAGGACTCTGTCCAAACTGGTTTGTGCAGCGGACCCCCAGGCCACCATGCCATACTTGAGATGAGAGGCAAACAAGGAATGATAGGCTATGAATGCGGTTTTTTCTTCAGTGATGCAACCAAGAGAACTAAACCATTAAACAGGTTGCTCTGGAAAAAGTGAAGTAGCATACTTTAAGGTAGGAACACTACCGTACATGTCAACCCTCTCAGATCACTTCGCTCAGCCTACCTCAGACAGCTTCTATTTGGCTTATGCACGACAGTTTCCTTTCCCAGACCTATTCAACCCTAAGCAGACTCATACTCCTCTCTATTTCTGAGGCTGAACACAATAATTGACTGCGTTTCCTTTTCGTTGAGGAGGAAGAGGTTTGTTGCAAACACCCTGTTCTCAAGCATAGCTTCTCTCTGTCAAACTCCTCAGTACTGCAGCCCTCGTCGAAGAATGTCGTGTCGGCAACAGCAGTCGTTTTGCCATCCACACCTGCAACATCATTCACTGAAAGTAGGGAAAACAGAGGCTCCAAGATAGAACCTTGGGCACAGTTATCTCAATCTCTAATCTGTGGAACATTCTATTGGCTAGCACGTATGGCCTCACAGGTTAGTTTGGATTACCCTCAGGGGACTCACTTACACCATACAGCTTGAGCTTTTTGAAGAGAATCAGGTGATCAAGCGTGCCAAATGTGGGGTCGCAGAGTATCGCCAGCCCTTAAAACCATCACAACCAAAAAAATTGGGCCGAATTGGGCTATTTCGTCAAACTGGGACGACGACAAACTAGGTCGCTTCACGCACACGACAAGCTTGTTTTACTCGAGGAAATCCACAGTCCACATGTTTTCTTGTTATTGTTTGTGGTACCGTTAGCGGAAACTGATTTAAAACTCGCTGGTATATAAAAGCTCAATTTATTAAAGTATCCATACTCTTTCAAAAGTAATTAATATGAATAATAATTTCATTTCAATATAATATTAACGTTTGTATAAGTAATAAATAGTATTCCATTTTATTCATCATAATATTCAACTATCAATTTCGAGTAACTGGTCAAGCAGTCAACGGTTCGGCCAATAGAATTTTTCTATCGAGTAGAGCCAGGATGATGATCATTAATAATATTAGAATTACTAACCCATAAAATAGATAACCCAAATCGACCACCTTCTCTGATCTGAGCGTATAAATATCTTAGTTTTGTTTCCAATACAGTTAGATACTAGAAAGAGATTTAAGAAAAAATGATATTAACATTATGTTTTCATAAATTTATTGATTCCCTGAATATGATGGAATTCCCCAATTTAGGAATATTACTAAAACTAATGATAACTCCTATAAAACACTTTTAATAGGCCTATTTACTTTTCAGCCTTTTTAATGTTACTACAAACTAAGAGGAATACAGGTTCAGTGCTGCCAAAAAAATGATAGATGTAAAATAGGAATAGACCCAGTTTGTCTTTCACTGTTCCACTTTGGTGGCGTCCGTGAAAACTGACCATTTTTTTGGTGAGTGGCGGCTTTTAGGGCAGATGGAACTCCGGCGGCCCTGTCAAATGCCTTGCGGAGATTACACAGGGTAAGCCGAGCAAGTCTACTTATCTCAAAGCAATAATACTGGCATTCTGCATACCAAGAAGTCAACCACACCTGTAACAGTCGATCTGTTTCTTCTGAAACCAAACTGCTTGGTCGCAAACAGGCCGCACTGGTCAAAGTAATCAAGGACCTGATCTGCAATAGCAGTTTTGTTATATTTTCGAAATTCCTGGCAATATAAATGTAGACCTGTGATTACCAGGGTCATGTTTGTCGCCTTTCTTGAAAACAGGAACCGTATTAGAAACTCCAAGATGAGCTGGAATAACAGATTGAGACAGACATAGATTGATACAAGCATTAAGAGGTTCTACAATAGAATACAAGATGTCCTTGATAAGATCAGGGACATGCCCTAAATGTCCTTACTAATAGAACTGTTGAAACTGGACACAACTCTTACAATGTCGTCACAGGTGATGAGGCGCCAGGTCCGTAGTTGAAGATCAGGAGGCTGAACTGATAATGAAAGATACAGCAAGAATATGGTTATTTTTAATCTAGAATCTACAATTTTATCAAATAGGTACCGTAACTTACAATACAGTTATTACTGTGACTTTCTCATGTTTCAATTTTCCTTGCAGGTCTTTGCCGAAACGAGTAGATAATGGGTTTCAAATCATGGGGTCTCCTATTAGCGGTACCAATGATGATTCTCAGTGCAACTGCCATTTATTACCTATACAAGCAGGTGAGTAACAAAATCATACTTTCATTTGAATAAAACAATTTCAAGAAACTCTCCGTTTCAGTAGTATTATTAGAAAAAAGGTTGAACCATGGTCATTCTATAGTTCTTCTATACTATATTTACTATGTTATACTATAGATGGTCATGGTTACCGTCGTTCAAAATACAAACACTCATCATCAATATACTTGTGGACGTCATGTCTTCACTGTTGACTCTGAAACTCCTCGAGTTTTACTATGCTCATTGTGGACCTTCAGCTCCTCACGCGTCACATTTATTCAAGTGGAAGGATGATCTATTGATAAAGGATAACCTCCTAGGCTAGGTGCACACCAGTTAGTCAAGACATGATCAGACACGTTTAGTCACAATACTTCACATTGTTGCGTATGGCACAGCTCACACTGATTAGTCATTGCAATTAAACATGTCTTCATAAGCAACTATGTGAAGTGGAAGGATGATCTATTGATAAGCGATAACCTCTTAGGCTAGGTCAAGACAAGACAAGACATGATCAGACACGTTTAGTCACAATACTTCACATTGTTGCGTATGGCGCAACTCACACTGATTAGTCATTGCAATTAGACAAGTCTTCATAAGCAACTATGTGAAGTATTGTTACTGAACGTGTCTGATCATGTCTTGTCTTGACTAACAGGTGTGCGCCTAGCCTAAGATGCAAAACAATCTTTTTCAATCCAACGAATCTACTATTCTGGTGCATCGTAGTCACGCCACCAAAATAACACAGAGGTTCAGGTTACTGAACAAAGCTTCTCGAGGAATCGTGAAGACGAGGCATGCAAAAATCAAGAGAATTGGCTCGTCAACTGAACCTCACATCGCATAATATAGAAGTGTCTGTAAATTTCCAATAAGCTTCTTAAGATTAATTTTATTTAATGAAATACTGATTTCTATTTCAGGATGAAAACGAATATGATGAATATGTGAGAACAACCCGTTGCACAACTCGTGAGGTGAAAATTCCAAAAGACACAATTGGTGTAGTGATTGGCCGAGCTGGCTCAAACATAAAGGAGATAGAGTCCAAGTCCAACACCAGGATCAGATTCAATGATGACGGTAGGCATTGCAAGCAATTTATCATCATTCTCTGAATTATTGAACAATTCAACATTGATAGGTACCTTTTCAATTTTGGTCTTGAGTATTTTCAAAATAATCTAATTTCCTTGATTACTATGGACTTTACTGATTATTACTTCCCTTTCTTGATTATTGATTTTCAAACAATTACATTACGCCTATAATAATATTATCATGGTATGCTGCAATTATGTCGATTTCATTGTGTTCGTTTTTACTTTCCTTGCCCTATTACCATAGGTAAGGAAAGTGTTGCTTTTGTTCCAAAAAAAATTAAGGTACCCTAATTTCAAGTTTTCTATACGTTTCAAGGTCCCCTGAGTCCAAAAACATGATTTTTGGGTGTGTGTGTGTGTATGTCTGTGAACACGACAACTCCATTCCTAATTAACCAATTGAATTGAAATGTTTAACTTAAGGTGCTTATACCATGATGATCCGACAATAAGAAATTCAATAAAATTCAATTCAAGATGGCGGATATGGAGAAAACCCATGTTTTTCACGGTTATCTCGAAAACGGCTACAACGATTTTCTTCAAATTTATACCATGGATAGCTATTTATAAGCCCTATCAACTGACATAAGTCTCATTTCTGGGAAAATTGCAGGAGCTCCGTAATATACTTGAGAAAAATGGCGGATGATTACTAAAAACCATGTTTTTCACGGTTTTCTCGAAAACGGCTCTGATGATTTTCTTCAAATTTATACCATGGATAGCTATTTATAAGTGCTATCAACTGATATGAGTCTTATTTCTGGGAAAATTGCAGGAGCTCCTTAATATTCTTGAGCAAAATGGCGGATAATTACTAAAAAACCATGTTTTTCACGATTTTCTCAAAAATAACTTGACCAATTTTTTTCAAATTCATACCCTGTATAGTTATTTATCAGCTCTATCAACTGGCATGAGTCTTTTCCCTGGGAAACTAATGGGGGTCCACCCCATCCTTGAGAAATGGACTTTGTAACCTCATTCTCGTGTATGAGGTAGGTAGGTAGAGCAGTTTATAAAAAGAACACATAGTCGAGATATTTCATCTGTAGAACAGCTGTTTTGACGACTTAAGAAAAAATCATCGAGTTTCCCAATTTACACAAAGGAAAAATAACTCTGAAAACAATTATATATACACATATACAGTAGTCTGATCGTAGTTTCAAATATGTTACCGCCAATCGTCGTTATGTTATTCCCCTAAATTATTCTCGTTTGAGAATGAGGCTTACAGTTCAATGAGCAAGGAAAGTTGTGTGAATGTACCACACCAGATTTTTTGACTTGAAAACAGTTTTTCTTTTCATGTGATCATTTGCGTTTTAAGAATGTAAGCTTGACTCGTAAGTGTATTGTATAAACTTTGAAACAGGCTGTGTAATCTAATATATTTTACATTTCTCCGGTATGAAATTTGGCTTTTTCAATATTTTATTATTTATTCGATCTTGTAATTTTAGTGCATTGACAAGTTTGACGTTGAGCAGTGTTTTTAGTCACAAATTACATCTAACATAAAATAAAATATTTTTGGTATTGCGTACCATACTTAACAATAAATAATGACACCTTAACTTGATCACTTCAATAGTCATTTCCTCGATAAATTTACAAGCTTGGAGATCCCAGTCAATTTCAAAAACGAACCATTCAGGATTGAGGTACAGGGTTTGGGTTTTCCACACAGCAACACTACGAAGTAAGAGTTGCAAATAAAGCCACAAGTTTAACATTCCTCGGGTTTCAAGATTGACAACAAAATCAAATCATATAAATCAATTTGCTCAAGTTGTTTGGTCGTGTTTCTTTCTTATTTCTAACCTTTTGATATTTTCAGTTGCCGATGACGAATTTCGTACGTGCGTAATTAGAGGAAGCAAAGAGTCGGTTATATTGGCCGAGTTACTCATTCACGACTTTATCACGAGTCAACCACTCATCGAAACTTACGAGATGTGGGTCCCAAAAGTAAGTTGATAAGTAAAGCTGCAAAAGTCGATCATAGTTTTGTTTTTAAATTCTTCACATCCATCCCTTTCAACTGTTTGCATAAGTAACATAGTAATAGAGGATAGATAGATGACTGCCTTTATTTTAACATGGAGGGCGAAGTTAGGGCGCAGCCGGCCCTCTCTCCAACTTAACCCTCCAATACAATTCTAATGCATATAATACTACAACAACGTATGGAAATATATATATTTTTTTAAATGATAGTATTAAACAAAAAAGAAATGTCCAATTATTAATAATTAATATTCACTCCTGAAACCCCACTTCAAGTAGCTGAGAATCATAGAAAGAAAACATTCTATTCAGTCGTTTTGAATGTATTAAACTTGAACTTTTGAACATCAGTATCTATTAGTGACTAGCAAATAACCCGTGCTCCGCAAGGGTGCAATTAAAAACTTGACTAACTGAAAACTTGACCTACTGAAATCTTGAAGAATTTAAAGTAGACCTTTTACCATCCTCGGTAAATTGAGAATTTATATGCAAAATTTCAAGTTAATTTCAAGAAAATATTCTAATTTCAAGAAGGAAATAATTAATGTATTTTGTTTTTCAGAATGCTATGGGTAGAATTATAGGGAGAGGCGGCGAAAATATCAAAGCTATTACCAGAGATTCGTGTTGCAAAGTTTCAGCTGACAGTAATCGAGCTCCAGGCACAGGTAAGTCTTGTAATCCAAATTTCAGTGTAGGAATAAATTTATTATGTTGGATGTAAAAAAAATAATAAATCTTTCATATGTATTTTTTAGTGTTGTTCGATAGATTTTCGAATGAATCAACTATAGTGAGGTCCACGTTTTAATGGCAGTGGATAAAGATAGGAGAATAGCGATGCCAATTCTCTGCATTAATTAATTATATTTCAACACTGTCAAAAACATAATTGGCATCGTTGTGGACCTAGAAAAGGATAGTACCACCGGCTTTGTCAAATAATAGACAAGGATAGCAAAACCAAAGTTGATCAAATACTGTCATTATAACGTGGACCTCACTATAGTGATATATTTAATTTACCACCAAAACAATATTCGATGTTCAATAAATTGTGTTACAAACCATTGCCAAATTATAATTGTGCCATACAGTCTAAACATTTTCAAGTACGAAGAAAAGTATTGTACTGAAAACATAGCGCGCTCGAGAAATAAATAAATAGATAAATCAATACAAATAAAAAATTCAACTCCAAAACATATGTCAATATTACTGACCACTAAAAATCTTCAACTGCGCTCTAGAGGCAATGTAAGTAGAAGCCCCACTATCATTTGTGGCCCTTGGTTTTCCCCTAAATGCAACTAACCATTGACATTTTGATTTACGTAGCAGTGAACTTGTCATTTCTAGTCTATCGCAATCAAGTTCTATTCTTTGTCTATTTACGGACATTGTGCATGCAGGAAGAGGAGGAATGATTTATTATGCTGAGACGTTTTCACGTTTACATCAATGAGACAATGGCATCTGAACGGTGATAAGTCATTTCAGGTGAGTTATATAGGTGCTCCATCCCACTATAGTGAGGTCCACTTTATAATGACAGTGAAGAAACGTGAACAGCCTTGCCGATTTTCTGCCTTGCCACTGTCTTCTATGGAGGGTATTTAATGTTATATTAACTGTTCATCTTGTTTAAAATAATCATTAATCAATTCTATTTTATTAGTCAAGAAAATATTTTTCAATGATTAAATAATAGACTAATAAATCTCAATAATAATTGAATCTAGTAATAATAGGCTAATTATTATTATTAGATTCAATTATTATTATTACTATTTAATAATAATTAAATCTCAATGATAATTGAAATTGAATATTTTGTCGATTCATTATATTTCTGCATTGGAAAACGATCGGGCAACTCTGTGGAGTTAGAAAAGGATAACTTCTTTGTTGAATGATAGACAAGGATAGCAACACTGTCATTATAACAGTTATATTGTCATTATAACATGGGCCTCACTGTAGTCCATACGAAAGACGAGATTGATCCAGTGGAAAAAAGAATAAACTCCATATCAAACATGAAATTAATTTTTGATTCTCTAATCACTGTTTTGATTGCAGAAGAAAACAGAATTATTCTGAAAGGAACAGCGGAACAAATAGCTGTGGCAAAATCTTTGATTGAGGAAAAAGTTGAAGAAGAAATTGAAATGAGAAAGACATTTGATGAACGATCATCCAATCGTTATCCTCGGAATAAACCTGCCAAAGCTATTTCAAATATTCCTGCAAATGATGACATGGTGAGTACCTTGAGAATTGAAACGATGTGTAGATGATAGTAATGATGAGCCGTTTGAAAACGTAGAATTGTAGATGGAAATTACTGAGCTGACCCCATTACCGGGCTGACAAATGATTTTTGAATAGTAGCGCTCATCGAATTTCCATCTAGCTCTTTACCCTGTTGTCAATATTTGCAGTAGCAGACGTCTTCGGGGTGAATCACAGCATTTTATTTGGATTTTCGTTTAATAATAAATATCGGGGGACCGAGCTTTGCTCTGGAGTGTAAAAGCATAGAAAATTTGTAACGAAAGATTGAATTTATAGTTAATATTTATTTATTCATTTTCTCAGTCGTACAGTTATGAGGAGACACTACAGGCTTATGCCCAAAACTGTCCCATTTCAAATTTATACTACATGCCAAATCAAAATCTAGGTTAAGCTACTATCACTCATCAAAATAACAATTAATCCACACTTCAAAAAACAAACACATCATCAATTACAAATAGATATACTATGAATTCGATTTACCATGTTTACTACAATATTTGTTAATATACTATGTACTATTCTACACTAACAGCATCTAGTTACTATTTTGGACATTCTGAAGAAAACATGTTTTCTAAAAAAGAGAAATAAACAAAAATAAGTTTCTCTTGCTTAATTTTTCTTTTCGTGAGATCAGCTAGATGATCCAGCATGCACTCGTTCACTCTCTTCCATTACGATATCGACAGACGACAAAATTTCCAGCTGTTTTTCCAAGGACCTATTTATCCTTTCTATGTCCTTCAGCGAGTTATCCAAGGGTTGAGACCTAGTGCAATCGAATCTTTATATTATAAACCTACTTTGTTCCAAATTTCGTGAGAATCGTTAGAGCCGTTGAACATGAATATATACCCATATAACCACATAACCAGATAACCATATATATAGAAATTGCTCGCTTAATACAGTAGGATAATAAACGTAGAATTATTCAGTCATATACTTATAATTCCCCATTCAAACTTACAACAAACACGATTCACATGTTATTACTCGTGATATTAACTTATTAATAATAATAAATTCTTGGGCTGGCGTTAGACAAAACAAGAATAGAGCTAGAATATAAATCTTGGAGAATAAAGCACACATTGAAACTATTAAACTTGTGAAAAGCATGATGAGATATGATTAACATTTCTCACGGTTTCACAGCTGTTACCCATTGTATATCCAGATTTTCTATAATCTTTGTTCAGAGCAAGCATTCGCTCTTTTTGTCCAAACACAGCCTTAGGGCCAAGCCACACGAAGTGTTTTTTAAGTCTGCATGACAAGACAGGAAGCTCTTCGAATAACTGGGTTGGCGTATCGAGTGAGCCTTCGGTCATGTCCTGCCGACTGAAAAATGCCTCGCGTAGCTTGACCCTTATACTAGTTATGGACTTGAGTTTCAATCGGAGATATGTGATTTCTCTATTATAGTCTGTTACACACTGTCTGTTGTAGTCGTTATCGGCTCTATGTTGTGAGCCGAGAGACGATATAAACAAACAAGTACTTGTGATAGTGGATCAAGACCGATTCACAGTTCACAAAGAGTAGAAAATCAATACTAAACTGATTATCATAGTACGTGATTCAGTGTGAATGAAAGCATTGTGAACTGGTATTTTCAAGTTCAGTTGACCGCAGACATAACTTCTATAAGCACCCAAGTGCAAACATTATGCTATTATTGTCGCTTATTTACATGAAGAGACTAGCCTATTGTTTTGGGTGGTTTTGGTTTATATGAAATACAATCATCTATTGACATCACGGAGCTAAGAAAATGTAGCTGTAAAGTCCTGCTCACTTTTCTCCATAGGGCTTGTAAAAGTATTGAAACACAAAGTTATCAAGTGTGCTTTTTTATTTTATCAAAACACAAATAGTTTCAACTCATTTGCAAGTGTATATCAACTCTATTTTATACTTAAAATGGCTCTAATGAGTTGAAACTAGTTGTGAATATACATTCTTTATTGATTCATACAATAAGTACATCATAAAAATAATAGAATCTTGCCCTATCAGTTTCTCTTCTGATGCTACTCGGGAGGTACCTCATGAATTTCATTCCCATATATGCTGGACTTTGTTCAAATTTTTCTCTCCTATGTTTCATTATAATGAAATAATTTCTATATCTTGTATGGTAATCGTGAACATTTGATTGCCTATTGAATGAGTGCTCGTTATTTTTTACATGTAAAATTGTTTTATAGATGTAAAGGCCATACACAGTCATAAATCCTAGCTTCTTAAAAAGTGACCTACATGACTGTTGATTATTATTAATATTCAAAATTATTCTTACCGATTCTTTTTGTAGTTTTAGTATTTTGTTTAAAAATATAATTTCATTCTTATTATCTAGTTCATCTAATTTCTTAATATTAGAATTTCTCCAAGTGAAATGGACAAATTTTGTTTTATCATCGTTTAGTAATAGTTTTTTCCTACAGTTACGTTGAAAAGTGGCCATTGCTGCACTGATTACAGAACGCAAAGAATCACTTTTCCGCTCTAGTGCGGGAAAATTTTTTCTGCACTCCAGATTTGCAACATGGCAACGCAAAATACTTAGTAGGTTATATGGAGCAACAGTGCAGCAAAATCAAAATGAAGTTGGTAACAGTGACTGCTGTGGCTGCTATAGTGAGCAGAGGTGCAACCAAGCACAACGCGCTAATTATTACTATTATATATTATAACGAGGACAGCAACAGCACAGTGCCACCACAGCACACACCACACAGCCGCCTCGCCATTCAAACACTACTAAGTTATTTGATGGATTTCAGGCAATTTTACCCATAATTACCCACTTTTCATATTCAATGGTAACTGTAGGAAAAACTTAATGTGAAATACGTGCGCAAAGTTCCTCTGCTGCACTCAAGAAACCATTCCGCCCTCGCCTACGGCTCGGGCGTAAACGTTTCTTTCGGTGCAGCAAACTGTCACTTTGCGCACTAGTTGCACAAATAACTATTTTTAATCAATATAGAATCCTTACATTTAGTTTCAAGTGAATTAGAGTTGTCTGCTGTGCACAAACTTATATCATCAGCATACATACAAAATTTGGTATTTTCTATGGCATCATAGGCATATTTCGGCAGTCCTCCCAAATAGCAAAGGAACAAGAATGGCCCTAACACAGATCCCTGCGGTACAGAGTACTTAATATTCCTAATACTAGATTTAACGTCAAACAGGTTATTTTCATTAGAATGTTTGATATTCACATACTGTCGCCTGCCTTCTAAATATGACTCTATCCAACTAAGCTATTCAGGAAGAAGGAAGAAAGATGTAGTTAAAAGAGTATGGAAAGTGTCCCACTGTCAGAAACGATTTTTTAATAATGTTTCTGGAATTTTTGAATGTTATCATATTGTTATCAAATTAACGAATTTTATAATGTTATCAAATGAATTATATGTTGACGCTAGGCTGGAGCAGCAGAGAAACATTCAACAGAGAAGCTTGTATCCGTGGTCAGTGATGGTTCCATGCAAATATTTGTTTCTGCAGTTGCCAGTCCAAAGAAATTCTGGGTTCAGGTCAGTGATCATACACATATACTCATTGATTTCTATCTCTAAAGCTAATAATAGTTTAGTTTAAAACATAGTTCTAAACCTACCAATAATTATTCCTGTTGAAATGTTTCATCTTAATGGTTTCCCCGTAAATATTTATACAGGCAAGTTATATTAATTCTTGAATGTTTTTAAAAATAGGCACTTCAGCAAAACTGATGGAAGTCATGGTAAATATAATGCTAGACTTGAGTACTTGTGGTATGAAGAAAACAAAAGGTTAGAACCCATATAAATTTGTGGTTCAGGTTTTATTTTGAAAAATAATTGTAATTTAGTTAGAAATGGAATATGAAGTTGAAATACAGCTTTAGCGATATAGTTGCTCTTTTCAAAACTGCTTCAACTATCAATGCCAGCCATGCAGCTTGGTTTTCAAAAAAAAATTACTTTGCAATTTCTTATTTCGACGATTTATTTATTCATTCATCAATACATTATAAAAATATATGAACAGAAATACTTTTGTTAATAATAAGTGTACATAATTTTGGATGAACACATTTAACAAAGATATTAAATATATATCGTTTTATTTTATCCATATTTTTAATCTATCGGATTTTAAATAAATTTCAAATTCTCATAATATGTCGTGGAGGAAATAATAATATGGGGCAGATTGAAAAGTTTGCGATTTACCATGAAGATAACAACTCTTGTTAAAACAATGTTTGGAATATTTCTTTGGTTATACTTGAATTAATTTCAGCCATTTTGGTCTCGTAGTATTTATTTTACAGTCGTTTAGTAAGTCATTGTAGGGTGCTGTATTTGCTCACATCAGACCAGAACTTCATCAATTAAGATATGTGACGATATACGCGAAACTTTGTCCCGAAAAACAAGTTCCTTCAAGGTGTGAAGCAGATTTAGTATGTTAAATATACAATAAACACAAGATGTTTTTCTGCAGAACTTGTAGAAAATTAAATTTCGAAGAGAAAGATGTAAAATAAGTCTATAATAGACAAACGCATCCTTGAAAAAAATAATCCTCAATTACATACAAAACGCATGAAAAATAGACAAAATCTGTTAAGCTCTCTATTTTGGTATCAGTGAAGTTGATAAGTGTTATTATTTATTTATATAGTCATGTAGGCTACAATTATTATACTTATATGAGAAGGTTATATTAATACAATACAATTTTGGCAATTGTCTTTTAAATCTAAGGATCTTTTACTGGGGGTTCAATGTAATATTATAAATCATCTGAAGTTTTTTGAACGTATAAAATATGGTAAATTATAAAAAATATATTATATAATTGTACAATACTTATCATATAAGTAATACGAGTTAGCAGTTGGGCTATAAACATTTATTTCTTTCATAGAGTAAAATCGCATAGCAAAAATAATTTTTCCGATGTCTCAATAGCAAATAATGATTTTATTATTTTTCACCTCTGAATCTCCACCTAATTTTTAATGAGTAATCTTAAACGAACCATACTACCAGATCCCGATTTTTGTCGAATACAATAATAAATAATAAAAAATTTCAGAATTTTTCCAAAAAAACTACCGCAGTATTTCACGATTTAAAAAAAATTGGAGATGATTTTCGATGTCAGATTTTTTTGGGGTGGGGGGATTGGGCTAAAATCGAATCCAAGCACAACCCCCTCCTACATAGAAATCTCCATCATAGAAATATTCTCTATGGACCTTTATATATGTTTGCAGTTGCAGAGTTATAGGTGTAATTAAAAAAAGAGGGTAATGCTAATGAAGTGGTTATATTGATTAGTCTAGTTGACGTTCCAGTTAAGGTCAAATTTTTAAAATTAAATGTTCAGAATTCATGTCAAACACGAAAAGGGAATAAACTACTCTCAATAGAGCATAATAATATATTCATGATAATGAGTTTTCAAGGGTATCCTGTTTCAAAGGTATCCAACTCCAGTCGTTTTTCGCTGCTAGTCGAGGTAGCACCTAGATTAAATTTTTCTTCAAGGATTTCATTGAAATATTGTATAAAACTTAAACTTCAGTTCATATTACTGTGTGCTTAGATCAGTTCATATTACTGAGTGTTGCTTCTATCCGTTCAGATTTATAATGTTTCCCAACTGCTTTAGAAAGAACAGGACTCTGAAGTTCTTCTTGAAAAATACTTCGTTGCATGGAATGAAATACGTTGGTGATGAACAGAAGCATTGGTTTGAAAGACTTGCATGGTGTATCTTGATAGGAGCATTTGCAGCGTTTTCGATCAATACCTTGAAAGACAGATGGAAAACCTGGCAAGACACTCCAATGATAATAACGACGCGTAATAATCCTTTATCCATCTCAACGCTGCCTGTCCCAGCAATAACCTATTGTCAAGACTTTCTCATTTCAACTGATACACGAAATGGTATTACCAACGGTATGAATATGACGAAAGAAGATAAAACCATTCTTTGTGGTGTAATGACAATTGTTCTAGGATACGGTTTTCAATCAAATTTGGACTGTGATGATATTCTCAATAATTGGCGTGAAAATCGAACTCAAAATGGAATCGATGACGAAAGTTTTTACAGAATGTTTGACAAGCTGGTGATCACGGACCAGGAATATATAAGCAATGATAAAACCCCTTTCATGCTGGGTATGCGGTTTGACGAACCTCTCATTTGTTATGACATGTTAACTCATAACGGATTATGCACCACCTGTAGCTCTTTGCCTCTATCACAAATTTACAGGAACGATACATTCCTTCATTCCTTCCATAATAATCCAGATGATTACGAAGAGATAGCGGATTTCAGTGGATTTCCAATTTTTAATTTTTCCAAATATGATGTTTCCTATCCATTATTTGTAAGGAGACCAATGAATGGACTTTTTGTGAATGATTGGAACATCACAAACTTGAAACGAGATAATATTGAGATTAATCCTCGATCGAACAGATGGTACACGATTCACAGCCCCTGGGACGTGCCCAACCCATTCATGAGGTGGCATTACAGCAACGACTTTCGCAATCATGAGCTGCAGGTGTTCATCGAACCAGACCAGACACTCATTGATGATAAACTGAGCATACCTGCTGCAAGTCGTAAGTGTTATTTGCCCCAAGAATGGAAACTGAAATATTTCAAATATTACACTCATCAAAACTGCAAAATGGAATGTTTAACCGATACGGTTTTGAAAGCCTGTGGATGCGTTCTGTACTACATGCCTCATAATGAGTCGACTCCTATATGTTTTGGAGATCTTAGGTGTGCCAATGACATATTGGACCAAGTAAATGTGCAAAGGTCTCTGACGTGTGACTGTTTCGCTTCGTGCAACCACACTGATTACAAATTCGTTTCTCATGACGCAATTCCTGACAGAGATAGTAGCAGATTGATTGCTGTTTTTATTGATGACATATATTACCCTCAAATACGTGGAGAATCCGACACCCTTGAAGGTTTCATAGAGACCTCTGTGACCTACTTGGACATGTTCCTTGGCCTCAGTCTGATTAGCATTGTTGAAATTCTGTACTACTCGATTTTGATGCTTTTAGAATTCTTGAATGTTGAGAACATTGGCGAAGCAGATTGATTATTCACATCTGAATTTAGAAAAATATATAGTTTTTTAGAATATTATCTTATTGATTGTTATTGTCTCTGATAATTATAATACATATTAAAAAAAACCATCTTACTCCTAAGAATACATATGCGTATAGTTTATTGATATTGGATTGTATTATTGCATAATTTATCACCACCACTATTCAAACACCATCCCAATTAATAAATGAATTTAGCACCATAACTTCTGTGTAATTTACTATCTAAAATACTTTTCAAATTCCCGTATTCCGTTGAACAATGTAAATAAATCTGATCCTCGAATTTTTGAAGTATTGACTTTGACTAGCGTATTTATGAAAATTAATTAAATCAATATCGGGGGACCGAACTTCGCTCTGGAGTACAAAAGCGTACAAATTTTATAATGAATGAGGAAATCATAAAATATTTATAGTTTATAGAATGATATACTATGTTTGCTACAATATTTGTTAATTTACTATTTGCTATTCTACACTAATAACATCTAGTTACTATTTTGGACTTTTTAGAGTAAAAATTTAGCCCAACATTCACAACTATAATTATGATGAAGTTTTCACTTGAGAATTACTTCTACTTCCATTATCCAAAAAAGGACTGTTATTCATACACTATAAATACTGAATGGTCATTGCTATAGTGAGGTCCACATTATAATGACAGTGTACGATTGACAATACTGTTGCTGTCCTTTTCTATCATACAACAAAACAGATAGCACTATCTCTCTCTCGCTTTGCAATGTTGTCTATTTGCCAGAATATATATTTTTCTCATTCTATCATAATACTTGAGTACACAAGTCGTATAATTGATTTAAAATGTATTTTTGAAACGATGATATAATTTTTAAACATCACCGTATGAGAAACACAAATTAAAATACCTGAAATTGTAAGCTATATGTGGAACGGCTCCACCAAATATGTAAGCACTATGTGCCTTCACCGAGTATGTAAGGGTGGGAAAATGAAAAACAAGAAATGATCGTACTGGTTTTGATAATTAAAACAAAACAATAAATTATTTGTACAAAATTAGAAATATAATTAAAAAATAACGAAATAATAATAAACAGATGAATTTTTCAAGGGCTACTCGCTTGGCTGCTAGTGAAGATTAAATTTGTTGTGGTTATGGAAAATTTAAAATAATGACTCAGTAGTCACCTACCTTTATGATAATGGCTTCCCATTTGGCATCCACTGGTTGAACGCGACGTTAATTATTAATTAAAAATAAAAAAAAACTGATCTAATGAAGTGGGTTCAGATCCCTTCCTATTTAATAATACAATTCTCTTTAAACTGCCCGAACTGTGACAGGAAAACTGTATTATAAAACAAGAACAAAATCTATCCCCTTCACCAGAACAGCCGGACCTACTCACAGTCCTAACGAACGAACACACACACCACAAAAGTAAAATTTTGGGTATTAATATATAACTCAGTCAATGCCAAACATGAAGCCATTTCAAATACATATTTTTATCAGTCGCACAAGCGAGCACGTTTGTTATCAAAAACAAAAGAGAAGCTACAATAATTTTGATAACAAATGAATAAACAATCTTTCTGTCGATGACAAAAACTGTTCAAAGACAAAAACATTGTTCATTAAACTTTTTTAAATTAAAACTCTAAAATCCTGATCAATATGAGATAAATATATGATTCATATATATGTCCCATATGACCAGGTGACACATCACCCATCCCGCTGAAAGACTCGTCCCTGAGTCTGTAGTCAAGAGGGGAACAAAAAAAATAAATAATGATTAAACAAAATAATATACTCCGGAAACAAACGTGTGCCTGATTGACTTGATAATGCTACTATACATTGAAATCAAACATTTACATAGAAAGGTAGGTTACTCAAACTAAATTACAAACATTCAAATCAAATTCAAAACGAAACTATGCTGCACAATAACATTGATTATATATGAAACTAACTTTCAATATTATACACATTAATATACATTGCACTTTAATTTAATCTCATCTTGAAAAAAAACGTACATGAATATTCAACTTATTATGAAAAGAAAATCTCAATTGACAATATATTTATTTGTGAATCAACATTGAACTACTTCAAAAGCTGCAATAAAAATCGAAGAGAAAAAAAAACTTTATAAGTACATTATGACTTATAACTATATAGTCAAGAAAAAAAAACAATAAAACAGTTAATCCATCAAAAAGCAACTATATAACTCTTAACTATCGATTATATGTATCTTAGGTTGTGCTACCGTTACAGCAGATAATTTACACACATACAACTTGATGCCTAAATATGCACAGAATAAAGTTAAAAACCCTAACTAGCCAAATAATATATAAAAAACAAAACTAGAGGAATTTACAACATCTCCCCCAGAATTTGGAAGATCTACTTTGTGAAATATATCTGACGATATTACGTCTTGAACTGTAAATTCCGGAACCTTTATATCTATATCAGTTTTTAAAATTTCGCTAAAATTAACAAAATTAGGATTGAAATGCGGTTGCAAAACATCAATTTTTAACGAATTAAACTTAACCCAATGTAAAGGTAAGTAATGGAGAACCTGAGGTTGTTTAACAACATTTGCGTCACACGGAAAAGTCTTTCTCACCATTATTCTCCCGCCGACCGAAATCTCGCAATGACAGGGTAAAACCACATACATCGCTCCCGGAATAGGTTGAAGATGATGAAACGAACCTCCCTCACAAGTGACTGTAGTGTTGGCCTGTATATTCGCGACGATATACTCCGAAGGCGAAAATTCGACGATCTCCAACTCCTGCTTAGCTGGACGACAGCTTAAACTGCAATATTGTTGGATGTCCTTCAGCTCTGTCGCCGCAAACAAATGATGCATACATCTTGATGACATATGTCCTCCATGCACCAGCCGCGGAAGATAGCATAAGAAATCGTCCTGTGCCCGACAAGAAGAGAGATGATCTCCCGAGATGACCTGAATCTCACCGTCCTCCTGTCTCCGCGCCAAAACGAAATCCTGCTGCTGAAGCTGACAAATCTAGCCGTCGAAATACATAGGTGTCCTCACATACTTGTGCAATTGAAACTGTCCGCCGATGCTGACCAACGGTACTTTTAAGCTAAGCACCATGGAGTTCTCCTTCACCACGCAAGTCGTAAGTGGAAGATCAAAATATCGCTGCAAATCCGATAGAGGTATAGCTAACTGGTGTCCTTTCGACTTATATCCTTTCTCCAATCTGAAGAGATCTGAACGTAATAAATTGGGGTGTACCAGCGAAAAGGGTAAAAGCTTTTTATCACAGCGTTCCTTCGCAGTATTTATGAATTCCTGCCGTGATAAAATATTTACATGTGAGTAGAGGTGAAAAATGTAAGTTAATAACTGGTTTGTGAACAGTGTTTTTTCCTCCGATACATTCTGTTGTACGAATAATCTCATACTGTCTGTTAATTTGCTATACGCATCGTGAAATTGCTGAGAAAAATTTCCAGCAACTGCCTCAAGTTGCAAGAAATCCGAATTAAATCTTTGTGGTCGTCTGCAACCAACCCTTGGAATGCGTTGAGGTGATCAGCTACATGTTTTTCGTTGAATTCCAGCTTATGAAGTTCACCATCCGTCGCTACTGCACAGCAAAAATGAAGAAAATCGCCGACAACATCGATCGCTCTGGTTTTTCGTGAAGCTTGAGTTCCCAAACAAATTGAAGAGTTGAAAGCAGCATGACTGTTGCGAAGAATTCCGTTTGTAGAATTATACAAAACTTCTACCGCATCCGCTAAACTGCAATCCTCTTGTTGACAGTTAGGCCAGAACACCCTTTCCGCCTGCAAGATATCGAGCTGAGCTGCCGGGAAATCTACCTCGTATGTTAGTGGAACCGATGATTCATACGCTACAGCGTGACGTAGCTCCTTGTAGAAAACTCCCGCGAAGACCCTGACTGCCTCCAGTTGCGCCGTGAAAGTCGTGAGAATGAGAAATGACGCAAAATGTACCATAATTGACATGTTTATGCGTAACAGAACCTCTTACAAACAAAAAAGACTCTACTTTGAAGCAACCGCAAATGAATCGTAATAAAAAAAAATCAAGAGAAACGTTTACAATAATATTAACAAACTCGACGTGAATATTACAATTAACAACTGGACTGGCTGGTTAGCATATATTATTAATCAGAAACCTAGAAATGATACAATTTATTAGAAGTGCATAGGCCTATATATATATACTGGAACAATTCTGAAATCAGAACAATATATGAGTCATATGAAAACAAAATCACAATCATACAATAAATCATCAGAATATAAGAAACTTATACTCTAGTTATATTTTTATTGAGAAAGAAATTCAAGTCAAAATAAAAGTGAATAAAATATTCATCCATCAAAAATATAATTGTCTTATAACAGCTTCATTATGAATTTCTATTAGTGAACGTTTAAAAGTATCAATAACGTTTGTCACTCAATGAACGACCTTGCCCTGGATATGAATAACAAGATCGACAACTAAACAAAAATACGTGACAATTGCACTTTCTTTAACGTAGGTCACATCAGTACAAACGCAAAAAAAATAACAAAACAATGAATTACATTACTGTACTTTTTCGTGGCACCAAATATTAAAACGTACCATGATTTATCGAGAAAAAAAAGAAAGTTATATCAGTGAGAATGTTATATTACAAAAATGTAACATGCAATCAGAATATGTAATTATGTGAATGAAACATGACCATTTGGTTATCATAAAATGGTAAACTATCCATCAACCATATTTCCTGTTCATTTCCCTGGAATAACCATAATTTGAAATAACTGAGATATAATTATAATGACTATGAAATATAACATGGTTAATCATAACTGTAAAATCAATACAAAATCAATAATGCAACTGGTGAAATTAAATGTAAAACCCAGCCAATTACCAATTTTCATAGGTAACTGTACCCTAAAATTATAAATATGTAACCATGGAATAATAAACCCTCTTCTATAATAACTGATTCTATATCGTAAAACATGGTTCTACAATGATTACCAAAAATCACTTCTGAAAATAAAAACTCAACCATAATAATAAGCCCTAAACTCAACCTATTGTGCCAAAAGAAAAATTTTTCTACTCAAAACCATTAATATTAGAACCATGACACAATGAAACTCAAATATTATCATGAAATATAATCAAGAATATAGTAATCATTACTTTATACTGAGAAAAAATTATAAAACGAAATACAATTCAAAGATATAAACGTATAAAACTGAAACTCTGCTATCCATAGCTAAAAAAATTCCCCTATAACCGTTTATTATAACCCATGAACAATAAGTTTCGTCTATAATACCATTGAAAAATATGGACTTCACCTCCAGCAACAATAATCAGTAATAATATTTTAATAAAATTTTTATGAGGACTTATAATTAGGCTTAAATCATAAGACCCCATCGAAAACAAATCAAATAAATAAAATACAATCCTATTATTCAACCACTGGATGATAAATCCATAAATATTATAATCAATTCTGATAAACAATGATGAAATGATAAATAATTACGAATAATATTTACAAAAATTCTCTTAGGGACTTTAATATAGCGCATAACTTCAAAAAAATATGACTTAAAAAATGACTATCACCATTAAACCTTAATTATCAACACCTTATGACAACAAATTCAAATATTTAATTCGAAAATCGACTTTTTCCGAATTTGTCTGAAATTTCTAGACTAACAATCAAGATACGCCGCATACCTTGTAATCTTATAACACTTATAACTGAAATCCAAATCCAATATATGTAGAATACAACTATCCATCAAATATCATGAAACCAAAATGAAATCCCAACATAAACCATAGAAAAATAGCAGATAATCATTTAGCAAAAACGCGCGAAATTCAAAATCAGTAGATAACCATTCAGCAGAAACGCGCGAAATTCAAAATCTGTGTCTGACTGTAGCCGAAAATTTACTACCTATTGAAATAACTCACGAACCCTCAAATATCTCAAAAATATCTAATTCACATATCCTATCACATTTTAGAAATACAAGCGAATGACCTGAAATTCATCTTTAAATTCAAAAAAAAAAAATTTGCTACAATACAAGGTCACCAACAAAAACTATAAAATGAAAAACCTCAAAACCCTTTGCTCTAAACAAAATTTTTCACAGAACAAAGTTGAATGTACTCATCCTAAAAAATAAGATTCCCGAAAAAAAAAATCGAAAAATCACAAAATTGTTTTCCATGAACTGGAGATTTCTGAATTTTTCGATAATTTCGCCTCTTGGCAGCCAGCAGAGCAAAAATTTAGTAGGAGTCAATCAATATCGAACGCTATTAAAATCGTCGTTTGAAAAACTTCCTTCACAACAGATTCGTTCGGTGAATTACATTGAATTTCCAGAATATGTTTCAAAATACTAAAACAAAACTTTATATGAAGAAAAAAATCACAAAACCCCAAAAAGAAAATTTTTGAAAATTATTGAAAAATACCTAACTCGGAAACTACTTCCCTAATCGAAAAATTTTATTGGACATAAACAATTGAAATTATCACTACCTACAAGCTCAGTGAAAAAAATAATAAAATCCCAAAATTGAAAAGTTCATTATTAGTAAAAATATCAAAATCTAATAAAAATTCTATTCTAATTATCTTATTCTACTCTAATCATTATTCTTTTTAGCTCATAATATTTCCACATAACATAATATTAATCATTCTTCTTATCGGACAATGATTATTTTAAATTTATCTGACATCGAATGATGTATTAGTCCCAAACAGTTCAGCGTTCTTCATTGAATGACAACTGCAAATCAGCTAAAAGGCCTCGTTCTACTAGCAATATTGTCTCATGTAATACTTTCGCTGAGTCTGCTGAGTCTGAGTTCGTTTTTCAAACCTCTCCACAATTATTGTTTCAATAAATATTTCATCGCTATTAACGCTTAACTGGGACACGCTTTCCAAACTATTCAAAATTATGTCATCATATTTCTCTACCAAACTCTCATTAATAACAATTCCATCAGTTTCAATTTTATTATTCTTCATATCTTTCGGATAATTACAATAATTCAAATCTGACTCTGTATTTTCACCTTCACTGTTCACACAAATCGCTGATTCACATTTTTTCTGTAATCGGTTCAATATACTATTTCCATGGCCTGGTTCTTGTTTATCGATGATTATTGATTCATTCATCTTGTTAACAAAATGTTTATTATCGTCAGTAATACTTTTCAGCTCCAAGTAGCATGAGTCAGTAATATTTCGTTCAACACCATTATTTGCTGATCCACATTTCTGGCTATAATTAATTTTAATATCTACAAGATCAATCTCGTGTTTATGGGAGATTGAATATTTCTTATCATCAGTATTAGAATAGTTTATTCTAACATATATCCCATTGTGCCTAACACCTTCCAAAGTAGAACCTGATTCAGTGACTATACAACCTCCTAATTCATTCCTTGAATTATCAATATTTGATGGACCGCCGTCTAAAACATTTTCATCAATATGCCTAGTACTAACTCCTGTGTCCTATCAGTAAAATATGCTTTCTTACGTCTAGCATTTTCCGAAAACTTTCTGCCATCAAAAGAACACACTCTAATATCATAGCCTTCTTTTTCACAAATTCTATGCATCCTTTTATAAACCCGATAAGCATAATTAACGTTGTAAAAACAATTCCGCGTAAAATGATTATGTTTACCACAAACTTTACATTTCTTACGTCTTCTTTTTCTATTAGTCCTATTATTCACGAGACTAACATTCTGATGCATCTTGATTCCTCTAGATTCACAATCATTACGCATACCAGAGTTCACAAAATGTTCAAACGGCCTGTTATCAATCGTAAAAGAGAAATCCAAATCACTTTCCGATAAATCTGATAACTCTTCCTTAATCATTTCCATATCTTTATCCTCTTTGTAAATTATATCTTCCTCATTCAAATCACAATCATTACAAATAAGAACTTTATCCAACCCATTTTCAATCTCGAAGTTACTAACATGACAATATACATCCACTTCATTTGAAACATAATAATTACAAGAATCAAAATCATCAGAAATAATAGCATTATCTAAACAATTCTCAATTTCAAACTCATTTCCAATTTCCTATAGTTCTTCAAATTCTGGTTCCATAATATCATCAATTACTTGCACCTGTCCAAATTTCCACTCATTCAAATACTGACATGATAATTCATATTTCTCAACATTTTTAAACAATTCTACAATGTTAGTATTTGATAACATTATAATTCTTTCAAATATATTTGAAGACAAACCTCTTAAAATTATCCTGATAATCCGAGATTCATGCATATTCGAATCTACTTTTCTACATAGGGATAAGACTCGTGCTACAAAATCTCTGCCATCTTCGTCAAATTCCATGCTACAAGTATCTAATTCCTTTTCTAGTTTCCACAATTTGAGAGGAGATCGATAGAAATTAACCAATTTTTCTTTCACTGGCATATATTCAAATTTGTTCTGTTGAGTCAAATCGTTCTCAATAACGTCAAAATATTTCTCAGCACTTCCTTTCAAACAAAACCGCAAGTATAATAAATTATCTTTTTCATCCCAACCGTTGGCTAAGGCAACCTTTTCAAAATAGTTGAAGAAATCATCAATGTCAAATTTTTCATCTTTTCCATCAAAAAATCTCGGTAATAGTAACGGTCTAAGTTTTTCCATTGTTAATCTGTTCCAATCCAATTCTATTCAATATTAAATAATAAATTTCCAATTAATCTGGTTCCAATAATCATAAATTCTCCATATCTCAAATATCGATATCTCTCCAATAATAATAAATTTATCCTATTCAATCATATCTTAATAATCATTAATTTCTCATTCATCATAAATATCTAATTCTTTCTAATAAGAATTTATAATAAATCTTGCAATCGTACAAAATCTTGAACTGCCATAGCTTTTACAATTTAAAATCTCACAATCAATAATCGTAGCCTAAATCTTCCAATATCGTGAATCTCAGAATCTGTTCAATTATAATTATCATTCTCCATCCGTTAAAATCCATTATTAGTAATCAATTATTGTACCACAATATTCCAATTCAATAAATCCTCGAAATTCATCCTACAAGCTGTTTCTACAGCCCCCATAAGGTTTAAACTCAACTATGTCACCCATAATTTCACTGAAAAAAAAACATATATTTAATAATGCAAAATGCAACCACAAAAATTGAATCTTCAATGAGGTAACCGGAAAAGTCCAAATTTTAAAAGCTGGATTAAAAACCCTTGAGCCTCCACCAAATATGTAAGCTATATGTGGAACGGCTCCACCAAATATGTAAGCACTATGTGCCTTCACCGAGTATGTAAGGGTGGGAAAATGAAAAACAAGAAATGATCGTACTGGGTTTTGATAATTAAAACAAAACAATAAATTATTTGTACAAAATTAGAAATATAATTAGAAAATAACGAAATAATAATAAACAGATGAATTTTTCAAGGGCTACTCGCTTGGCTGCTAGTGAAGATTAAATTTGTTGTGGTTATGGAAAATTTAAAACAATGACTCAGTAGTCACCTACCTTTATGATAATGGCTTCCCAATTTGGCATCCACTGGTTGAAACGCGACGTTAATTATTAATTAAAAATAAAAAAAAAACTGATCTAATGAAGTGGGTTCAGATCCCTTCCTATTCAATAATACAATTCTCTTTAAACTGCCCGAACTGTGACAGGAAAACTGTATTATAAAACAAGAACAAAATCTATCCCCTTCACCAGAACAGCCGGACCTACTCACAGTCCTAACGAACGAACTCACACACCACAAAAGTAAAATTTTGGGTATTAATATATAACTCAGTCAATGCCAAACATGAAGCCATTTCAAATACATATTTTTATCAGTCGCACAAGCGAGCACGTTTGTTATCAAAAACAAAAGAGAAGCTACAATAATTTTGATAACAAATGAAATAAACAATCTTTCTGTCGATGACAAAAACTGTTCAAAGACAAAAACATTGTTCATTAAACTTTTTTAAATTAAAACTCTAAAATCCTGATCAATATGAGATAAATATATGATTCATATATATGTCCCATATGACCAGGTGACAAAATGACATTTGAAAAGTTGATAACTAACCATCCTAGACTTCATCCATGCTTCAGTTAGCCTACCCGTATAGGTTAGACCTACTCGTACCGGTATAAATAACATTGAAAAGTTATTTCAAAATTAATCCATTGAAATTACTTATTTTTAAAAAGGATTTCTATTTTTCTATTATTTTAAAAAGAAATTGGAATAGAATTACTATCAAATAACTCAATTTCTGTTGTTTTGAAATTCAGATCGGTGTATCACAGCTTTTTAAATTAGCCGCCATTTCAGGTTTGTATAAAAATAAAAATCTGATCTCAGTTATGGAAGCAAATTTTTGAATCAAATTATGAAAAAATATATTTTCTTGATTAATTTGACATTGATTATTTTATCGAGGAAATAATAATTATTATTGGATTAAATTTAATGGGATGAATTGAGTAACAGCTGTGTACAGTCAGTGGCAAAATGGAGAGAATTGGCAACGTTTTCTCCCATCTTTATCACTGCCATTATAACGTGGACCTGACTATAATACTACCGTATGTCTCATCACATTATAAACAAAATACTACACATGCAAAGGCAACCCAGCAGTTGTGTGTATCTGCTAAAAAAAGTTTTAGTGTTGAAGAATTAAAAGGAAATTTGACTATTTGATAAATTTGGAAACATCACGAAAATATGTTTGTATTTTGAATATGATTATTATTTTTGATTTATTATAATTAATTTCACCTTTCAAACCCTCAAGGTTTCTTCATCGTTAAGGTCGTATTTATATTTTACAGTATGGCTATGCGTCAGCTTGTGAATTTCGGGGATGAGATATTTTAATTTTCCACAGACAAACTCATTTTCATATCAAAAAACGACGAAAGTCTCAGCTGTTTTTCCAAAGATGAATTATCCTTTTAATGTCGTTCAGCGAGTTTTTCCAGGGATGAGACCTAGTGCAATCGAATTTTTATATCATAAACCTACTTTGTTCCAAATTTCGTGAGAATCGCTAGAGCCGTTTCAGGAATTATGGGGTATTTCTCAGGAATTTCAATATTGGAAGGTATAGGATCTTTCAGTAAAACTGTAAGATTTCAATAGGTAACTAATTCTTGAAGAATTTTTTTGTATTCAATGTAAAGAAAAAAAGGTTGTCATTCACTGTACAATAAGTGAAAAAATGTGTTCACAACATGTGCTAAATGTCAACTATTGGAAACCATGCAATTCTCAAGTATACCACATTTTCTTCACATCTATGACCATTTGATTATAACAATGAATTTACTTATTGAAATCCTACTGCTTCACTGAAAGACCCTGTACTATGCGAATGAATCATTAATACATATTTAATTACCATAATGGTGAAATTCATATTTTTCACAAAAATCTATAATAATAATAGTAATATCGAATTATTATTATAAACGAAAATCCAAATCAAATGCTGTAATTCACCTTGATTTCCATCCAGCTGTTTACCCTGTTGTCAATATTTGCAGTAGCAGAAGTCTTCGGGATGAATTACAGCATATTATATGGATTTTCGTTTAATAATAATATTAATTCATTAGCATTTGAATAATTGCAATATCTCTGTAATTTCCATCTATAATATCGAATTGATTGATTCGATCTTATCAAGATCTTATTTAAGATTCTAAATCTTATAGTTAATTTTTTAGTAAAAGTTGAACTAATCATACAATATATATTATTTAAAATTTGATGCCTACAAGTTATGACTCAATGTACTGTAAAAATAATAGTGCTAAAAAATCTATATCAATAAGGTCCCACGTTGATTTTGGTATTTTATTACGGATGATGCTCACATAAGCTTTTGCCTGCGCGTGGGTAATGGAAAATGAGTTGGTGGATAGATGAGATGATTAAACGTCCATGTAATCGGCGTATTCGAACCCACGAACTACGCGGTGCTAGCAGACCGAAGTTTGTAACGATTCTTACCACTTGACCTATTCTAGACCAATCTTGCTGACAATTGTTTGAGCTGAGTCTTACAATGGAGTGTATGTCTTACAATGGAGTGTATGTCTTACAATGGAGTGTATGTCTTACAATTGGAATGGAAATGTGTGAGTTTCTGTATCTGCGAATCCAGCTTGAGTATTCGTGCCTTTATCGTGAAAACATTCAGATTAAGCATACTTGGTATATACACCTAATGGTATATTCCTAATTTCCAAAAGAAATTCTCCAACAAATAATTTTTCTTTCCTTGTTTTACATTGTCGCATTTCATACTATTTTCCGTTGAATTGTACATTCTCTTGGGGTCTTGTAAATATTTGTATAAATTAATTTTTCTTAGGTTCTGTCGCCAAAATCTGTGAAACTGGATCATCTAGTCGACCAAATGACTGATTATTACAATACACCAGAGAACAAAGAGCTTCATACAATTAAGCAGGTAAGATAAAAATTACTACAACCTTGTATCAGCCACTGTTTCTTTAAACTAGGAAGAAATAAGCTATTTACAAAATATATTGAAACTCAGGTTATAAAGTCAGCATCTGATTAAAATTGATTTGCTATCCTTGCTTGTCATTAGACAAAGCAGATAACTCTATCCTTTTCCACCTCCGCACTGTTTTCGAATCGTTTGTTGTCTATGAAGAAATAATATTGAACTGCAAAAATATTGTATCTCAATTATGAACATTAATTATTAAATCATATATTCCCGTGCTGACAAATAATTTTTGAATAGTAGCGCTCATCGAATTTCCATCTAGCTTTTTACCCTGTTGTCAATATTTGCTGTAACAGAAGTATTCGGGGTGAATTACAGCATTTAATTTGGATTTTTGTTTAATAATAATTAGAAAATATATTTTATTGACTAATAGAATATATATTGAGATAAATATGATCATTATCAACAAGAACCAACTATATAATATTATCAGATATACCGGAATAACTTCAGACCGGAATCACAGCTATCTACTATAGAAGGCGGTGGTAACAGAAATTGTTAAAAACAAAGAACTTATCTCTTTAATGTCTTTGGTTACAAACCACTCTCAGTCAGCACCGTTTCGCGCATGCGTTAGTAACGGTTTTTTCCCGTTCCATTCAGTCAGTTCTTTGAATGTAATGTTCTTTGTGATGATGGTTACTGAGCACTGTAACTGGAGCCAATCGTCATTCTATTTGATGATATTATTATCCAATGATGATTTATCATTGAATTCAATATAATAATCAATATATTATCATTTATTTAATAAAAGAAAGAGTACTTTTAAAACATATAATTGATAAAATATAACGGTTGTTATTTAAATGATGTTGAAAAACACTATAACTAAGTCAGCATATTGTCATTTCAAAGCAAAAACCTAACCCCCCTACCACCCCTTTTACATTTAAAACATCAATAAACATAACTTTTGGTAAAAACCTCTAATCCCTTCCAGCATATTGCAATTTCAAAGCAAAATCCTAACCCCCTGACCTATCTTTCCACCTTTAAAATATCAAAAAGCATAATTCTACCTGGACCCTAGCCCTTTCTAGCATATTGCAATTTCAAAGCAAAAACCTAGCCTAACTTTATGGAACATTATTAAATATAACCTAAAAAAACTTAACCACTAACCCCTAACCCTTTCACATTTAATAATTTAGAATTCAAAGCAAAATCCTAACCTATCCTTTCACATTTGAAACATCAAAAAACATAACTCTACCTGTACCTTAGCCCCTTCTAGCATATTGCAATTTCAAAGCAAAAACCCAACCTATCCTAATGAAACATAATAAATATAACCTAAATAAAACCTAACCCCCAACCCTTTTACATTTAATACTTTAGATTTATTCGTCATCTTCAGAACAAAACATAAACATGTGGTTCATTTTCTAGAGCTAAACATAATATCCATTTTATGATGCGCATGTTGAATCTTGCCGACACGCAATCAGCTGGTATAGTGAGGTCCACGTTGTAATGACAGTGTAGGAAGATAGAAGAAAAGGGTTGCCAGATCTCAGCCTTGCGTCCAAAACAGCTGATACTGATATATCTAATGAATTTAACTGTTGATTATTTTTGAAAATAGTTAATCATATTTTATTTGTCAAATATATTATTCTTTAAGATGTGATAATAAATTTTCATGATTGAGATGAAATATTTTGTCAATTAGTTGAATTTCTACATTGTTGATATACGATGTGGCAACATCGCAATGCGTGAAAGAGATAGCGCCATCTGCTTTGTTGAACGATAGACAAGGATAGCAATACTATTGCAAAACATACACTACCATTATAACGTGGACCTCACTATAGATAATCAAAGAATACTTTTGACTAACTATGTGATAACTGTGACTGTTGCTGTCCGTTACTCTGTTTCTGTGACAAAGAGAAGCTGCTAAAATTGGTAACCCTACCGTCCTATCATTTCCACTGACTGTACCGTAACGTAAAGCTCACCATAGATTGATAAAATCATGAATAAATTACCCTTTTATTTAAAACATTTCAAACAACTAGTTTCGGCCTACTTTGGCCATTTTCAAGTTCAAATGCAAGAATGTTCTTATTCATTTTAATAAAGTAGCCCATACAAGTGAATCGATCTCACTATAGATGTACAACACAAAATGACGTCAGAAAAGTCATGGTGCTTGCAAATGAAAAACACCAACGATGTTTTTTGAAATTTCAGTCAAAATCCTTCAAATTAATTTCTTATTAAATTTTAAAACTTAGAATAGTCATTCATACTATGAAAGCACTCATTCATTAAGAATACTTTCAGTCTATACTCATATAGTTTTCAAACAGCAAGACGTGCTCAATATCTATTGCCTGAGTGGAGTATTCCTGCATAATGAGGACTTTTATTTAATGAAACAGGAACCAGATTCTATACTGATTTTTATGTACCTAGAAATTCATTAGAGTAATCATCTTATATTTTTCTATTCAGATTTAATATCTAGCCGTATTATCTCTATTTCTCATATACTATAGTGAGGTCCACGTTATTATAGCAGTGAAGAAAGATGGGTGAAAAACGTTGACAAGTCTCTCCATTTTGCCACTGACTGTACACAGCTGTTACTCAATTCATCCATTAAATTTAATCTAATAACAATTATCATTTCCTTGATAAAATAATCAATTTAATGCCAAATTGATCAAGAAAATATATTTTTTAATAATTTCATAATTCTATTCCAATTTCCTTTAATAACATCAACATTAACGGATGAAAGCGCGCTTCCGGTGTGCGCATTCTAACTTACTTGGATGTACCTTACTTGTAACTGCGCATTGTAACTTACTTGTATTCAACCAGATGATTTTTAACTTTGGAGTCGCGGCGCGCCTTCTGTGTGCTTTGAGCTTAGGCCTACCTGTTGACGAGATATCTTGTAAGGCCCAATTTACATATAGATAGATATGCATTACGTCTGGTTGGACAAAATGACGTCAGACAAGTCAAAGTGCTTGCTAATGAAAAACACCAATTATGTTTCTTGAAATTTCAGTTAAAATTAAAAACCAGTAAGTTAGTCTTTGACTAAATTGCAAAAGTGTAAATAGTCATTCAGATTATAAAAGCATCCATTAAGAATACTTTCAGTCTTTACTCATTCATCCTCTCAATCTCCGTCAATGGTTGAATGGAAGTTGGTATCCAACAAAGCAATCTAGCACAGCATCGTAATGCACATGCGTAGGTAACGTTTTCGTTGGATCTGTTCCGTTTCCTGTGATTATTGAGCAGTAACGGTGACTGAGCAGATAAGTGTGTGATTTGTGTTTGATGATGTTTATTATGATGAACTGAGAGCCTGCCTGTACCTCGGTATCTAGTGTGCAACGGTGGAGCTGATTTGGCGATCTGATACAATCCCTGTGTATCAGCTGCCATGAAAACTCGATGCCGTGAAACTTAACAAACTGAATGGCTTAATTTCCCATTATTTGTTTTATATTAGTATTGTTATTTCAAGAAATTGTCAAAATAGGTACTTGAAATAAGACGAATTAAGACCATCCGGCTTTGAGTGTTCGTTTATTAAAATAATATACTTACAGGGCGAGCCATATGAGTTTTAAGTTCTTTTCAATTGAATTCTACAACCATTTACCACAAAATATTCGTGGTTTGTCTGGCAATAAGAACCTTTTTAATAAAATAGAGGTTTATAATGTGACTAAATATTTTAGTTGTAACGTTGACTTGGAATGTATGTAATTGTTTATTTGTATTAGTTTGGTTTCCTTTGAATTTATATTGTTGTCGACTTTCTAATACACTATTTTGTATTTTGACAAGGCAGATTCAAATCGTAAAGTGTTTGTCTATGGCTATAAAAATATTTGAATTTGAAATATAATAATACAAATAATAATAATAGTGATAAAGCTCTTTTTCAATCCAGAAGAACATGATAATATATGAAATCTTACAATAGTATTTATTTATTATAGCTTAACTTCCAGAAAAGTGCCACATGCTTCATCCCAATACGGTTCACCAAAAACACAAAAATTATACAAAGTTGTGACAGACCAAAACAATGATTATTATGATTATTCTAAATAGCTAAATCAACTATATTATTCTTTTACGACTGGAGGTGAAGATTATGACAGTTATGTGTTGACTTATGCATTGTACGTGCTGTGATGCAGTTGGAGGTGGGGCAAATAGTGGCGGCGCCGTTTGCGTTCGACGAGCGGTGGTACCGCGCCGAGGTGTGTGGCGTGAAGCAGGACGACTACGAGCCGAGTGCTAGCAAGGTGTCGCTCTACTATGTCGACTATGGCGATGAGGGTGAGCAGCCTGCCGCCAACCTCTACCAACTGCGCACTGATTTCCTCACCCTCCACTTCCAGGCGATCGAGTGCTCTCTGGCCAGAGTCAAGCCCAGGTAAGGTCAGCGCCACACTCTCGTCAAGCGGTGGCATAGTAGCCATCCACTCTCGTGCTTGTCCTTATTCTACGCACTTGGCAAGAGTGTGGAGGAAATCTTTGTCACACACGCTCAATATATTGTTCGATCCTATAGTGAGATTAACGTTCATATTTTGAAAATGAGATTCCACAATTCCGTAAAAATCTGATGTGGCGCATCACCTGACGCTAGTGTTCCCGCGCATCTCAAGTCTACTATTCAACGATTTGAGCTAGCTGGAGACACACGAGGTCTGCTATCTCTTCATAGTGAATGATAAAATAGAATCAACAGTTTGCAATTGGATAATCACATTTTCTCAAATTTCGAGCTTATTTTTAATTTTAGGTGAAAAATTAATGTTACTGAACATTAATTGTAGAGATTCTCATGCTCAATCTTTCCCACTCGAAATTTGTTGTTTAAATTGTATCTGAAGCCTGATAATTGAGAATCTAAAATCAAACTTTGTATTGATGGGGGCGGATCTCCTGGAATTTTTCGTGTCGGATACTTATATCGTAAGGACCTTAAGTTCCAAATTTCAAGTCATTCCGTTCATTGGGAGATGAGACATCGTGTACACAGTCGCACATACACTCATACACACACACATACAGACCAATACCCAAAAACCACTTTTTCGGACTCAGGGGACCTTGAAACGTATAGAAATTTAGAAATTGGGGTACCTTAATTTTTTTCGGAAAGCCATACTTTCCTTACCTATGGTAATAGGGCAAGGAAAGTAAAAAGACTTAGCAAAGCAGTCTCTCTGTAAATAGTTAAATTAAAATATGCTTACTGATTCTATAGTAAGATTGACGTTTTACAGTCAGCGAAAATGATAGGATGGCATAACAGCCACTGAAAATAGTTGAATAAAAATGTGTTTTATCAGTTGATTATAAGGCCCTTGGAAGTCTTAACTGGGGTTTACAAGTCATAAACTTGTTAGCAGTAACATTCTAAGATTAGAAAAACTATGGTACCAAGTTGAGAAATAAATACGAAGCTTGTATACCTAAACCAAATAAAAGTCACTTCATGAATGTTTTTCTTATTTAGCTCCAAAGTTCTACAATCTACTGCCGTTGAAGATAAGGTAATGTAAGATACGATCAAGGTTTTTGAGAGATGTCAAGATATTTGTAATGGAATGTGAGAATATAGATAGCTTTTTTAGAATTCTCATGTAGCCTAATAGCCTAACTTGTATATCATAATATTGTTCAATATTCTTCGAAGCTCATCGATAGTGTTATGTAATATGTGACACTTCATATGCGACTGTCGGCCTCACTAACTACTTTTAGCGCTAGTTTTGTAATCAATTTTTAAATCACCATCTCAAACAGGTCTAGTACCTCGAGATGCAAATACTCAGTTGGCATTTTATTTTATAATAGTATTTTCCCATGTCGTAAAATTTATATTGCTTTTATTATGTATTTCTAAGATGTTGTATTTTTTATTTCTGTGAATGAAAACATTTAATTTCAATTTCAAGTTGATTTGGATTTAAAATTGATTGATTAGATGATTTTTTAAATCATGAATCTATTTTTATAATATATTAATTCAAAAATACACAATTATTTAATACGTCATTTAGAATGATTGGGGGAGTACCAACAGGCACAGCCCAAAACTGTTCCTCCTTCAAATTTTGATTCATATACTGGACCATAAAGGAGGTTATGTTTCCTTCACTTATAAGTGTTTGTTCAATGTTCAGTGCAAAAACTCTGAATTGGGATTAAATAGTTTGTAGTTAATTAATTATATTTCAACATAGTGTAAACAAATTGGCTACAGTTAGGAGTGGGAAAAAGATATAGCTATCTGCTTTCTCTAATGACAAATAATGTTAATCAGATAATAATAATAATAATAAATATACCTTTATTTGAACAAATAGACAAGTTAGAACACATCTAGATATACATAATTATAGTAGGCTTTTAACTTGTAGAATGACAGCTCTGAATGACAGATGCTGACTTTGGTACTTAAATCTCACTACCGATTTTGTCTAGTCGATAGTTTTTAAATCGATTTGTGTTGGTTTTGCAGAGAAGGTGGTGAGTGGTCGAGGGAAGCGACCGACCTGTTTGAAGAGCTGTGCCATGTGGCTCTGTGGCGACCTCTAACGGCGCGCGTCGTCAGCTACGACAAAGCGGACAAGAGGCGGGGTGACAGAGAGGGCAGTCCTGTGCCCGCCGTCGACTTGTACGACCCTGAAGCGGTACCTACCTCACTCATTTATAATATATATTATAATATACAGAGTGAGTCATATGTATGGGAACCCTTCAATAAATCGGAGACTGTTGTAGATATATTACTCTAACTTTCAGGATAAGTTACAGGTCAAATACTCTACCTTTTGACGAACAACTGAATTTCAACCCCTCATAAGGGGGTGACTTAGGGGTTGTAACTCGAATATTTTAAATTTAAAGACCCATTGTGTGGTACATAATTTTAAAGGACTTTTTAATACGAGAAAGATAACATAAATTTAAATGTTTTATGATACTTGTATTTTGTATCCAAAATGGCGGCTGATTGAAGATTTAGTTTTTAAGGAAATGAGGGGTTGTAACTCAAATATTTTAAAAGTTAATACCCATTGTATGATATTTCATTTTTAAGGCCTTTACAAAACAAGAAAGATGACATCAATAGAAATGTTCTATGATACTTTTATCCAAAATGGCCGCTGATTGAAATTTTAGTTTTTTAAGAAATAATTGATAAAGTTCAATCAGCCGTCATTTTAGAAAAAATTATTATAAAACATTTTTATTGATGTCATCTTTCTCGTTTTGGAAATGCATTCAAGAAGATGTATCACACAATGGGTGTTTACATTGAAAATATTTGAGTTACAACCCCTTATTTCCTTGAAAACGAAATCTCCAATCAGCCGCCATTTTGGATACACGTATCATAGAACATTTTTATCGATGCCATCTTTCATGTTCTAAAAAGGCCTTTTAAATGATGTACCACACAATAGGTGCTTACATTCAAAATATTCGAGTTACAACCCCTAAGTCACCCCCTTAAGAGGGGTTGAAATTCAGTTGTACGTCGAAAGGTAGAATATTTGAACAGTAACTTATCCTGAAAGTTACAGTAATATATCTACAACAGTCTCAAATTTACTAAAGGTTTCCCATACATATGACTCGCTCTTTATATATACAGGGTGTCCCAGATAAGGTGTAAACCCCGGCTACCATAGATTCTACATGCAATTTGCAACAAAAAATGTTCAGTAAAATTTTCTCCTATCGACCTTCGTTTTCGAGATTATCGATTTTTCGATATTTTTCAAGTAGGCGTACTTCCAGTCATTAAATCGTCAATATCTCAAGAACCATTGGTCTTAAGTGAATTTTAAGGACATCGTTGAAAAGAGGACAAAATTTCATTGAGGTATAAAACATGCCAAAGTCGATTATTGAGTAGTATTTTTTAGCGGTCAAAGTTGAAAAAGAGTGATTTTTGAAGTTTTTTTGAAAACTTCAGACACATTTTTCTCGATTTTCTTCCCAAGGTACGAAATAATTTTTATAGCGCAAAAACTTCCTTTTTTGATTATCTTTCGAATGAGACCAAATACAGGTGTCTAGCTCAAATCCTCGAATCAGAATTTCAGTTTAAGTTCGATTTTTTAATTTAAAACGAGACTTATCTTGTTTGAGTGTGAATAATTGTCTACAATTTGATAGCTTTGTGTCGAGTGATTGAGGGCGTAATAATACTTTTTCTAGAGGAAATTTGGCTGAGAAATTCAATGAAACTGGTTATAAGTTCGTATCTGCAATTGTTATTGAGATACAAGTTGAAAAAAGTTCAAAGTCCAGTTAAAATCTAAACTTTTCAAACAGTTTTTTCTTGATTTTTTCACAATAACAATATTTTTCCAATAATGAAAAAACTTTGCCATTTTATAAACTATCGAATGGGTATAAATTTTCCAGGAAAATTTCAAAACTAGAGTGTTAAAAAATGAAAATTTTCAAGAAGAGCACCTCAGAAACAGCTTTCTTGGTGATTCCCAGGTAAAACATGTGTTAAGTCTGTGACAAAGTTCATCCTCTAATGAATAAAATTAAATCCATTTATTTTACATTAAAAATACCTGAATATAATAATTATCATGTCATGTAGTATTCTCTGTGGCCTAATGATAGGCCTACCTGTTTTGTGCTCTCAATAACTCTTATTATCTGTCCCATTCTAAACATAGGCCTACATTGAATATTAGAAGGTTAAAAATATATTAGTTAATTTTTTTTAATTTTTATTATAAAATTATCATGAATCATTAACATCAATTGGAAGTATTGTGGATATAGTCCATATGAATAATCATTGTCCATTGATTAAATAAACTTGATATACTGTATTCAACGAAATTCAAAATATTCTCCATTATTCTCTTTGCACCTTCTACTACGTTGCAAGATACTCCCACTTGCCCATCTGACTTCGTTGGGCCTCGTTCTGACGTCATCGAATGATAATTGGATTCTTTGTATCAACTCCTCTCTACTATTCACAGGTTCACAATAGACTTTGTTCTTTATTACTCCCCAAAAGTAATTATCCATAGGTGTGAGGTCGGGTGATCGCGGTGGCCAACTCACTGGTCCACCCTCTGCCAATCCACCGCCTAGGGAAATTATTATCCAACCACCCCCGTACATTTCTTCCGAAATGGGACGGGCAGCCATCCAGTTGCAGCCACATATTCTGCCTCAAATCAAGAGGCACGTCTTCGAGCAGCTCGTGAAGCTCATTCATAAGAAAGTTATGGAAAATTTCTGAATTTAACCTTCTTGGAAAAAATGAGGTCCAATGACATACTCGCCAATAAGACCAGCCCAAACATTCACTGAGAATTGTTTCTGGAAACGATGTGGTCGTGGTGTATGCGGATTTTCAACTGACCACGTATGCATATTATGAAAATTCACAGCACCACTTCTTGTGAATGAGCTTTCATCCGACCATAAAATTTCCGGAATACGTTCACCAAGGATCCAGTCGCAACTAGTATTCCAGCCGCCCGCCGAATGCTGGAACGTGGATTTTCCTTAAAATATTGTACAACACGATCATTTGAAGCTTCAATCATTGGAGCAGGTTTTTCGCGTCTATCAGCTACCCCAACCCCCTTCCATTCCTAGATCTTTGCATCAACTTAGAAAGGTGATGTAAGAAGGATGTTGTCGATGAGGGAAGCGTCTTCTGTAAAGTCTCACCGCCTCTTTTGAGTCGTATGCACATTCTGCATATACCAATATCATGTCTGTATACTCAATTGTGGAGAATTTCATGTTGATAACGATAATAAACACGGACACTTGATAACTTATTGAACTAGAATAAAAAGAAGACTTATCATACTAAAGACTTATCTTGTTTGAGTGTGAATAATTGTCTACAATTTGATAGCTTTGTGTCGAGTGATTGAGGGCGTAAAAATACTTTTTCTATAGGAAATTTGGCTGAGAAATTCAATGAAACTGGTTAGAAGTTCGTATCTGCAATTGTTATTGAAATACAAGTTGAAAAAAGTTCAAAGTCGAGTTAAAATCTAAACTTTTCAAACAGTTTTTTCTTGATTATTTCACGGTAATAATATTTTTCCAATAATGAAAAAACTTTGCCATTTTATAAACTATCGTATGAGTATAAATTTTCCAGGAAAATTTCAAAACTTGAGTGTTAAAAAATGAAAATTTTCAAGAAGAGCACCCTAAAGACATCTTTTCTTTGCTTTAAATTCATACCATTGAGATTCAATTGAGTGAGAAGAAAAATCAATCTGTTCATTAATCAGCTGCTCTGATAGAATAAAAAGTTTTTCTAATGCTCACCCAACAATAGAGACAATTCTCGCAGTCATTGTATGAAAAGTAACGTGCTTCCAGTCGGTCGATAATGATGTCTTTCCAGTCAATAGTCAAGTTTTCCCAGTTCGTTCGTTTTGTTGTCCTGAGTTATTAAGTCTAGTTTTTTCATTAGTGTTTGATTTTTCCAATTCAATATTTCAGTTTTGTTGTTTTCTGTTTCCAAGTTTATATTTTAGTTAGAGTAATTGTTTTCGAGTGTAGTTTGTTTGAGTTTTTTTTTTAGTTTATTAGTATGATAAGTCTTCTTTTTACTCTAGTTCAATAAGTTATCAAGTGTCCGTGTTTATTATCGTTATCAACATGAAATTCTCCACAATTGAGTATACAGACATGCTATTGGTATATGCAGAATGTGCATACGACTCAAAAGAGGCGGAGAGACTTTACAGAAGACGCTTCCCTCATCGACAACATCCTTCTTACATCACCTTTCTAAGATTGATGCAAAGATCTAGGAATGGAAGGGGTGTTGGGGTAGCTGATAGACGCGAAAAATCTGCTCCAATGATTGAAGCTTCAAATGATCATGTTGTACAATATTTTGAGGAAAATCCACGTTCCAGCATTCGGCGGGCGGCTGGAATACTAGATGCTTCGAAGACTACAATACATAGAGTACTGAAAAAAAATCTAAGGCCGTTTCGTGGCAGGACTTGAGTAATGCTGATTTTGAAGCGAGAATAAGATTTTGCGACTGGATCCTTGCTGAACGTATTCCGGAAATTTTATGGTCGGATGAAAGCTCATTCACAAGAAGTGGTGCTGTGAATTTTCATAATATGCATACGTGGTCAGTTGAAAATCCGCATACACCACGACCACATCGTTTCCAGAAACAATTCTCAGTGAATGTTTGGGCTGGTCTTATTGGCGAGTATGTCATTGGACCTCATTTTTTTCCAAGAAGGTTAAATTCAGAAATTTTCCATAACTTTCTTATGAATGAGCTTCACGAGCTGCTCGAAGACGTGCCTCTTGATTTGAGGCAGAATATGTGGCTGCAACTGGATGGCTGCCCGTCCCAATTCGGAAGAAATGTACGGGGGTGGTTGAATAATAATTTCCCTGGGCGGTGAATTGGCAGAGGTGGACCAGTGAGTTGGCCACCGCGATCACCCGACCTTACACCTATGGATTATTTCTTTTGGGGAGTAATAAAGAACAAAGTCCATTGTGAATCTGTGAATAGTAGAGAGGAATTGATATAAAGAATCCAATTAGCATTCGATGACGTCAGAACGAGGCCCAACGAAGTCAGACGGGCAAGTGGGAGTATCTTGCAACGTAGTAGAAGGTGCAGAGAGAATAATGGAGGATATTTTGAATTTCGTTGAATACAGTATATCAATTTTATTCAATCAATGGACAATGATTATTCATATGGACTATATCCACAATACTTCCAATTGATGTTAATGATTCATGATAATTTTAGAATAAAAATTTTAAAACATTATCTAATTTATTTTTAACCTTTCAATATTCAATGTAGGCTGGGACAGATAATAAGAGTTATTGAGAGCACAAAACAGGTAGGCCTATCATTAGGCCACAGAGAATACTGCATGACATGATAATTATTATATTCAGGTATTTTTAATGGAAAATAAATGGATTTGATTTTATGCATTATAGTGGATAGAAAATATTCATTAGAGGATGAACTTTGTCACAGACTTAACACATGTTTTACCTGGGAATCACCAAGAAAGCTGTTTCTGAGGTGCTCTTCTTGAAAATTTTCATTTTTTAACACTCAAGTTTTGAAATTTTCCTGGAAAATTTATACTCATCGATAGTTTATAAAATGGCAAAGTTTTTTCATTATTGGAAAATATTATTACCGTGAAAAAAATCAAGAAAAAACTGTTTGAAAAGTTAAAGTTTAGATTTTAACTCGACTTTGAACTTTTTTCAACTTGTATTTCAATAACAATTGCAGATACGAACTTCTTCCAGTTTCATTGAATTTCTCAGCCAAATTTCCTATAGAAAAAGTATTTTTACGCCCTCAATCACTCGACACAAAGCTATCAAATTGTAGACAATTATTCACACTCAAACAAGATAAGTCTCGTTTTTAATTGAAAAATCGAATTTAAACTGAAATTTTGATTCGAGGATTTGAGCTAGACACCTGTATTTGGTCTCATTCGAAAGATAATCAAAAAAGGAAGTTTTTGCGCTATAAAAATTATTTCGTACCCTGGAAAAAAAAATCGAGAAAAATGTGTCTGAAGTTTTCAAAAAACTTCAAAAATCACTCTTTCTCAACTTTGACCGCTAAAAAATACTACTCAATAATCGACTTTGGCATGTTTTATACCTCAAATAAATGTGAAATTTTGTCCTCTTTTCAACGATGTCCTAAAAATTCACTTAAGACCATGGTTCTTGAGATATTGACGATTTCATGACTGGAAGTACGCCTACTTGAAAAAATCGAAAAATCGATATTCTTGAAAACTAAGGTTGATAGGAAAAAAGTTTACTGAACATTTTTTGTCAGAAATGTCGAGTAGAATCTATGGTTAACGGCTGTTACAACCTTATATATAATATATATATTTAAATATATATTTATATATAAGGTTGTAATATACAGGCGTTTCAGAAGTAGTGTCGAGAATTTTAGGGTATTGTACCTGGATGCTAGGAGACTACAAATGTCATATTTGAAGTGTCCAAAACTCAGCGGTTATCCTTATAGCTGCCATTTTGTTTTTTTCACTTAAAATTTTTATCTCAAGAACGAAATGTTGTATTGGTCTGAAATTGGCATGAATATTATGCTATAAAGACTCAACTATAAAAATAAAAAAAAATTTTTCGTTGAAATTTTTCAAAATGGCGGCCATTTTAAATTTTTGATGGCGAATATCTCGAAAACCGTCCATTTTACAGAAATTTACAAGAGACAAAAAAGTTAGCAAATTTTTTCACGATTCCAATGATACCTAATTTATTAAGATTGGTCGAAGAATAACAGAGAATTAATTTTTTTCGTACTGCATGCATGACCACTTTTCACCATTTAAAGATCAATATTAATTTTTTAATTCCAGATGTATTTAAGATGAAGCTTTGAAACTCGGTATGGCTCCATATGGGCAAACAGATGATTTTACAATGGTTTTCAGATGATAATGTTTGTCTTGTAAAAGTATTGTTGTTTCATTAAAAGTAAAGAACCAGATGTAGTGCTTCCTATTTCTTAGTCTCACGTTTCCTAGGTCTTATTTCTATCTTAAATTTCCAGTTTCAATATTTTCTTACGTTGCTTCTACACAAATTTAATTATTGTAATGGAATTTAGTTCGCTGGAGTACACCGATATTCACTTCATGTATGGAGCAGCTCTTGGCAATGCGACCGAAGCAAGAAGAATGTATGCAGCTGCATTTCCAAACCGCCGTCTCCCTTCCGACAAGGTGTTCACAAGAACTCACAATCGGCTGAGAGAAGTTGGTTCATTTGAACGGAACAGGGTAATTGCTGGTATGTTTTCTTGTGAATTGTCATAATTGTTTTATTAAAACATTAATCATCATTTTTATTTTTGAAACTTAATTTTCTCAATATTTAAATAATGATGTTTGATGGTTCATATCATCACCCTTTCAACAAAAATATGAGAGAATTATTAATATGAGAGTATTGAATTATTGGACTCCTTACTTTATTATTATGACATATCCCTAGTGGTAACTGTATACCGTACCATGTTGTTCACCCACTGAAAATATCCCAATACCAATTAAGACATAATACTGTCTCAATTGATGTTTATGGCTTTTTCAATTATGTCAACAATATAATGTTATTCATATTTTACAATACTATTGTACAATAAATGAATAAATAAATAAAATCAATATCCATTTCATTTTAACCTTCGGTTACAATAACTGACGTGTACAACGAAGGTTACAATAAACTAACAAATACAATGCCAGTTATGATAGCTGACCTGTTGTAAACCCCAGTCGATACCGCACCATTATCATTCGCAAACAATAATTTTATGTATTTTTGTATTCTCTACAAAAGTACGTGGAGATCTAATTATCGAGCCGATCACCAACAAATGCCTGACGTGTATTGCAACGGAGCGAGTCGATGTGGTCTAGAAGTGAAGTGCGACGGAGATGTGTGTGGCGTTTTCTCCATTGGCTACGAGTATTGGCTGGACTCCAACTCACCACACTGCCCTTCGATAGCCCCGAATCAGAAGGAGGTATGAGGCGTCTTTTTACATTCTAGATACTTACTTGATACTTAATTGTTCGTCGTTGGCTGGGAAAACCATATTTTCTTGACACTGTCAAGGAATATCACAAGGATCGAGTTTTCAAGTTTTCCGAATTAATTGGACAAAAAACGTCTATACCGCCGTTTCCAATATAGTATTTGAGAAAGTAACAATTTTATTTGAGAAGATATCAATTGTATTCAAGAGAAATCAAATGAAAAAAAGACTAACTCACGTTTTTTTGTCATTTGTGGTGAATAAGTAGATGAAACAAAAAATGTAAATGAGAACATTCAATAATTATTGTAGTTGAGAAGCTATCGTATGCAATTGAGAATTGTTAGTTGTAATTTAGGAACATTGATATTATGTTCAAATGAGAAGCTATCAGCAATTGTAAAATGAGAATAATCCACTTGACTTGCGTCCTGTTTTCTAACTTAGCATCATGTTGGCCTATGTTTTAGAGGAAGTTTTTTATTTCATTTATTGACACACTTTACAATTTACAATAATAAATAATACACAAAACATTACAAAACAATAATATAAAGTGGTTAGGTAACCTCATTTGAAAAAACGTGTTGAGGCACCATCACACTGAAAATAAAGAAAGAGTAGCTTAGAGCCTAGCTAAAATATATAAAACTTGATAAATGTTTATAATACAGAGAAAAAAATATGTTGAAGAGTACTAAGAGATAAACTGTCCCTTCATAAATGTATCATTCACTGCAATATGATAATATCAAAAATACAATATAAAAGTAACCATACTATCTAAACAGAAACTCAACATCTTCTAGTGAAAACAACCAAGATTTCAATTCCTTGAGAAAAATTCTTAAATTTAAACTAGAGGACACATGGAAGGTAGATAATTATAAAACTTTAAAGCACAAAAGTAAAAAACCTACGAAAAGCTTCAACATTAGCCTTCAACAGAATGACCTTATTTTGAAATCTCAAACGACTAGAGTAAACTCTAGCATTACTTTGAACATTTCCTCCCCTAATGAAAAATATTCTTAAAACTCTAAAGACATATAAATATCTTAATGGCAAAATATGAAATTGTTTAAAAAAAACCATTGCATGTTCCGTTCTAGGTATCTGATAATTTTCTTTTGTGCAACTAAAAGTGTATTGATATTTGTGAAATAAATACCTCCCCAACAAGTGATCCCATATTGTAGCTTACTTTCAATAATGGAAAAATAGATCAACCTTAATACATTTACATGGCAAATATTCTTTAAGTAGTAGAATGTTCTTATAGCAGATAACATATATTTATTAATAGAGTTAATATGCTCATTCCAATTACAATTTTTATCAATAAAAAGGCCTAAATATTTGATTTTATCAACTTGCTCAATAAGCATACAACTATGACAATTGTTATGAAACATTACAAGTCGATGCAATATTGAAGTGGAAATCGATGCTATAACTGAAGTGGTGAATCATCATATTTATGAAACTTGAATACTATTTGCAAAGCTCGAGATTTGTTTGGTTTTTTATCAAACCAATCTATTAAAATGTATTTCTGCATAACAATCATTTCAAATAACCAATGGAAGCTAGATAAATAGAACTGAGGACTTCTGATACTGCGAATATTGACCGAAGATCTAATATAGCAGAAGGAAATTTTTGAAGAATCTTCCATCTTCAACCTTATTAAAATGTAATTTGCCACTATACGGGCAAGTCTCAGGAAAATTGCAAAAACCCACTTGTAATCCTTCGTTGTATTATTTCATATGTATTTGTAATTCAGTTGAAACCGTTCTGGGGATGTGTTGATAAAATATTGTTGCATTTTGCTTACAGCGTACATTAGATGCGTCTCAGATCTTAGCTGTGGTGCAGAAGTGGTTGCCAATTATATGAAGAAAAATCCATATGTAAGTAAGACAACATTTAGATGTAATAAAGCTCATACCCCCATTTTTTGCAAGAATACATTTTTTACTTTAACACTGGTAATGATTGTAAGAATTTGATTGGAGCAGATTTGATCCGAAAATTCAACTTACAGTACCATTTGTAAATTATCTATGGACAAAAATATAGAAAAGATGAAATAATTGTTAAGTTTGAAAATATTATTCATCAAAATAATTATAAATAGGCTAATACTCCTTATTAATCTTTATTATTTTTATTCTATTCATTTATTTATTTATTCAATGATACACAAAACACAACTAGAAATTTACAAGATATAGATGTCATTTTGTGACACTTGATAATTTAATTAATATTACGTTAATAATATAGTAAATATTCACTTTAATCATATTTTTTTTGCGTATTACTTCTGTGAATAAAGACTTGAATTATTAAGAAATAGGTAACACTTCATTTTTATACCTAGAACGTTCTTTTTATAATGTTGTAAATGTACACTATCACTTTGTCCACTGTATTACTGTATTAATTCATAGGCTCTATGGATTAGTATGTTATTTACAAATCTCTTTCAAAAGGCTTTCAATCGCATTTGCAAATTCTAAATCATTCTTGGTTTTTTCAGGATTGCGATTCAGATGGCTTAGTGACTTGTTGGGACTATGCTGGATTACACAACAGGGGAAAGTTGGAATGCGCAGGATTTTGGGATATCGATTTCGAAATGAACTATAAATCCTGTATGGATAATTCAAGTATGATCTTAGACTTTGGAATCGAATAAAAATATAATTTTCAAGAAACCATTGATGAGATTATTTTTTATACAGTACTGTACCTCATCATAATATAATTATTGTAATTTATATTTTTCCATAAGTAATTTAATTCATTATAGGTAAGTAGTCATTGCATGTTCACACAGTTTGCTAAGTAACATTTATAGCTACACAAAAGTTGTGCTTCTTACAGCTATAGTGAGGTCCACGTTATAATGGCAGTAGATAAAGATAGAAGAATAGCGATGCCGATTCTCTGCATTAGTTAATTATATTCTACACTGTCAAAAACATAATTAGCATCGTTGTGGACCTAGAAAAGTATAGTACCACCAGCTTTGTCGAATGATAGACAAGGATAGCAAAGCCAAAGTTGATCAAATACTGTCATTATAACGTGGACCTCACGTATAGATGCGTAGTACCATAGATGTGCGGTACCATATTTATTACAAAATATTATTTTGTATCTGTGATATTTTTATTTTTGGCAGCATTCATATTGTGTACAATTGAGTTGGTATCAGATGAATTGAATAATAATTTATTTGTTGGTCTATAGTTAATACTTCCATCCTCTAAATAACTCATGTAGCTTACAATAAGTATTTGGCCAAGAACTGTACTGGTTTGTTAATGAGTGCAGATTTAGCGAGAGTGATTTGAATCCATTATTATGCCCAGATTCACCAATCTTGGTCAAGACATTTGAACATGGTCAAACTGGGAACGCTATGTGTGCACTCAGCACTGGAATAATAGAAGATAGAAGCTTTCCTGCTATTGTCATTATTATGTCATATGAATTATATAGAGTTTTTCAGAAGTAGTTTCGAACATTTTAGGGTATTCTTCCAGGATGATAGGAGACTGCAAACGTCCAAAACTCAGCGCTTATCCTTATAGCTGCTATTTGGTTTTTTTCACTTGGGACTTTTTATCTCAAGAATGAAATGTTGTATTGACCTGAAATTTGAAATTAATATGTATGCTATAAAAATCAACTTTGAAAAATAAAATAAAAAAATGTCTATGTTAATATTCAAAATGGTGGGCATTCCAAATTTATGATGGCAAATGTCACGAAAACGTCCACTCTACAGAAAATTTACAAGACACAAAAAGTTAGCAAATTTTATCAAAATTTCAAGGATACCTTATTTATTAAGATTGGTCGGAGAATAACAAGAGAAATTAATTATTTTCGTACTGCATGCATGACCACTTTCCACCATTTGAACATCAATATTGAATTTTCAATTCCAATTGTATTTAAAATCAAGCTTTGAAACTCGGTATGGCTTCATATGGCCATACAGCTGATTTTACAATTGTTTTTCGGAGGATCTTGTTTGTCTTGTGCATGCATGTAGTACGAAAAGAATTAATTTCTCTGTTATGCTTTGACCAATCTTGAAAATAAAGTATCCTTGAAATCTTGATAAAATTTGCTAACTTTTTTGTCTCTTGTAGAAAAAATTTTCTTTAAAGTGAATGGTTTTCGTAAATTCGAAATTAAAATTTGAAATGGCCGCAATTTGAATATCAATATCGATTTTTTATTTTATTTTTTAAAGTTAGTCTTTATAGCATAAATATTCATGTCACATTTCAGATCAATAGGCTCAAATTTCGTTCTTGAGATGAAAAGTCTTAAGTGAAAAAACAAGGCAGCTATAAGGATAACCGCTGAGTTTTGGACACTTCAAATAGGACATTTTTGTAGTCTCCTATCATCCAGGAACAATACCCTAGAATGTTCGACACATGCTTCTGAAACACTCTGTAGAAACTAGCAATAGGTCACTGTAAGTATAATTATTCTACAAAGACACAGATTTTCAAATAACACATTTTCAAGTCAACTCCAACCACTAGAATGGATTAATTTGTGAAACATCAATCCTTTCACCCTACTAAAAAACGTAAACAACATTTATGTAACCTTAACCTTTAAATGAGATATTATTTGGTTACAAATAGCGACGATATGCTCCTGCCAATTCAATTATAGTTTTTTTTTTTTAAATGTAATTTTGAGTGATACTATCATTTATTGCCTTTGTCTATCTCTCATCTCTGCCACTTTTATCGATAATTTGCCATTACTGTCCTGACTTGATTTTAAACTAATACATTATTTTTTGTAGTCTCCTATCATCCAGGAACAATACCCTAAAATGTTTGACACTACTTCTGAAGCATTCTGTATAATTATGAACACTCCTATTGACCGAGCTTGATGGAACTGCATCAGTGATTCAAGAGTTTTAAATCTAGCGCCTTTTTACATGGCGTGGTCATGGCCACCTATAGTAATTAGAAAATTATAGATGGCTATGCCTGGGGGAAATTTCTAAAAATTAATTTTTGTTTCTTATGAAAATTTATTGAAAAACCGTTCAAGAAGAACAAAAAATTGTAAAAAATTATTGGATGACTGTATAAAAAATTAAGTATTGTGTAGATATTTTGAAAAGCCAATTTTGATAAAGAAGGCACAGGAATAGCATGATGAAAAAACTTGTCAGCTGTTGAACGGTTTTGTGGTGTGGCTGTGAATTTGGATTTTTTGAGATGTCAAATAAATGCAGAATGCAAATAATATAGATAGAGAGAGTGTGTAAAAAGAAGACCGAGAAGTGAAGAAAAGGGGGACTGATAAGAAAGGAGTGGGTTTGAATGTATTAAGTTGAAAACAATATTGTGACGTGTTAATAATTTCCAATCCAATAATATATGTTTTTCAATTTTAGGCTATTAATAGGGTAAACCGTTTCGTTTTTAAAGTATTAAAGGATTCTATATTTGGTTGAGTAAATAGGCCTACTTGTAGTGCTGTAAAAGAAATATCAATTATGTTCAAGAAATTGAAAGATAAGATAGCTGAAGAGGTGAAACAATCTCCGTTAAAATCAGTACAACAACTCGCAAGTGTAAGTGTTAGAATATTCCTTGCAAGTTTGCCTTCAGTACCTATACTTCTAAAAAGTAATTGATCAATGAATTATTACATTACCATACATGCTAAATCGCTTGGTTTAAAAGTAGGCTAGGTACCATACATGAAAACAAATATTTGAGGTTAGGAAGATTTTTGCAACCTTATAAATTTGTTCTATTTATGTGAAACTTGGGCAAATCTCATGTATTTAAATTATATAGCTTACAGTTCTGCTTGGGCGTTCAAAAATGTTCCACTACATTATTGTTTCAACTCGGTAATTTCTAAAACAAATTATAGCCTAGAACTGTAACAATAGTTTAGAGATGTAAGATTCAGTAGTTTACATTGATATTTACGAATAGCCTGTATTAAACAAATCTTATATCATCCTCCATAATAGAAATATATAAAATATTGAAGATGCCAAAAAATTGGTTCACTTTTAATAAAGAGGTTGCCAGCATTTGTTTCAAAGTTAAAAATTGTCATTCAAGTAGAGGCTTCCAGACAGGAAACTCCGTAAGTTTAACATGAGGGCTTGAATGCTCACGAGATATTAGAGAATGCTGGCCAGTGCAGAACGGAAACTCCGCCGCCGTTGTATCCCTACCTCTGTATGCCTTCTCTGCTGCGCATGTCCCTCCCAAGTCAGAAGTTATTTTGTTCAGAGTATAGTTGGGGTCTAAAAAAAATCACAGTTTGAAGCGTATCTGTTTCATGATGGATACTACCCTGACATGAGAGCATAATGTTGACATAATTATGTAATAAACTGTCAGCAGTTACATTCTTAATGCACAATTTGAGAGCTCTTGTCTCTCTGAAGTACCTTGTCACGCGTGCAGAATATGTGTAGGAGCACACCTTCCAACACAGGATTGAGTTCCAGGAGACAACCCTTCTCCAAGGGAAGATACGCGATGACTCTCCGGGCATCCAGACTATTGGGAGGACCAAAGAAGTAAAGTAAACATAATACTGTCTCTTTTCATGGTTTCTCACACGTATCACCTATGGTATTGTGCTGTGAGGTCTTGCTGGTGGCTGCAGAAAAATACTACTACAAAAAAAGCTCTATCCATAGATAAACTATGCTGATTTTAGTATTTTATTGCTATAAATTTAGTATATTTCCAACTCACAGTAGAAAATTGATTAAAAACTCATTAATTCACAATCTTCTGGAAGAGGCTCTTAGAATTCAACAAGTGAATCATTTTGTTGCTACTTTTCAGGCAGTAGTTTCGCCCTCCAGCAGCTCAGTGTTTGAACCTTCTTCGAATGATCACTTCTGCATTGATGATGACGACGAAGATAATCAAGGTAGGTAGTGAATTTTAATACTAATCGAATTTCAATATTTTCTATTTCTGTATTCTTCTCTAATGAAGATAATTACTGTGTATATTGAAAAAACTGTATCAATATCATCCAAAATAGATGGTCTTAAAAAATACAATATATTTCATTACAAAGAAGTTTAAACTTCTTCGTGTACATCTAACTTATTGTCACCTAACATTCAACAGTCATGGTCTGTTGATACTATCCAGTATACAGTACGGTAGTGTACTTAACATCCGAATGACTTTTAAAGTAGAACAATGTTGTGAGAAATAAAATAATTAAGTTAGAAAGGGTAGGATACTTTGATTTTTAATGTTTATGTAAGTACAGTAGTACTCTAGTGGACAACTAGCTTCATTTGAAGTAGAATGATGAATTTTATTTTAAACATTGCCACCATATCTAATAATGTAGGTTTTGTAATTTCTCAGACAGATACACCAAACTAAAATGATGAATATTGTATAAAATTTTGCCACCTAATAAAGTAAGTTTTGTAATCTCTGCAACACACATCAAACTAAAATGTTCAATTTTTTATTAAACACTAGTAGGTAACCCGTGCTCCGCAAGGGTCTTATTAGAAATTTGTCAAACTGGAAACTTGACGAACTGAAGTCTTGAAGAAATGAAAATTGGCCTGTAACCATCCTCGGTAAATCAAGAATATATAATACGCTAAATCTCAAGTTGATCAGTCCAGTAGTTCAGACGTGATGATGCGTCATTTGTGAATTTCCGATCCCGAACGTGTATAAGCCAATTCTTTATTTTATTATATTATATTATAGATTACAACCCAATAATATAAGTTTTGTAATTTCTGCGAAAGATACGCCAAAGAATTCGCCGGCCAAAGCTGGTGGGTTCACCACGGTGAACCTGCATGGACAAACGTCATCAGTGGCCTCTCCTCTGGATGCGTCCTTCTCGCACGACACCAGCACTCGCTCCCGCAAGTCGTCCGTCAGCTCAGTGACCAGTGATGCCTCGTCGTTCTTCCCACGCTATGAACCGTCATCCAACAGTTTTCATCTGCAAGTAAGTTATTTTTGCAACACAATATCTATCAAAATTATGAAAGGAACAGGTTTAGGCTGTGCCTGTTATTCCTTTCCCATTCATTCATGTGATTTGTGTGTTATTAAACGATGAATAAGCGTGAATCTTGATTACTATTCGTTCTGTGAACATTGACCTCACGCAGTTTTTTTATCCTCTAGTATCTGATGTCACCTGTTTGAAATGTTAACAAACTCAGTTTACGTTTGAACTTGTATTCCATGTGATATAATTAATTCATCCAGTTACGTAATAATCTTTCCATCTGATGAAAATTAATTTTTTACAATCAAGATATGATAATTTCTTCAGCATTATTCAGTTCATTTAATTATTTTTAATCGACTATCAAATAGTTTTTTTTTCAAATGTGAGAATATTGATACTGTTGGGCACGCATAATAATACCATGACTGCAAAACAAAATATTGAAAACAAAGGCCTTGAAGACGCATACCTCTTTAAGGTATTTGAAACTATAGACCTTATAGAATAGACACATCTTCTCCAGACATCTGTGTAATTCACTTGTCTGCTGATTGATTATGAATAATTCTATAGTCTGATTAATCCTATCTTCAGAGTAGATGATATATAAAGCGATATCGGAGTATGGAGGAATTCCTTTTCTTTTCATATTATCCTTAAATGAAACATTTCAAAAACCTTGTATATACATCGACACGCTGTTGAAAAAAGAATATTTATTTACTTATACAATAAGTATACATTATCAAATGATAGGGAGATGAAAAATAAGGTAACCTTGTGCAATTCCTCTCCCAAATTTAGATAAGGTTACATATAGTCCGAAATAGGTTAAGTCTTGTAGTTCTTCAATTCACAAAACTTTCAGTCCTCAAGTATTTTCACAAAGTAGATTTTCAAATTTATTTGCTTCAAAACTAAACATAGAAGAAATATTTCACATTATTATAACTAAAATAGAAATATTCACATATAAAAAATATTCACATATTCCTGCCAAATCACATAGAATTCTATCAACGCGTTTGGCCGTAATCGCGTTACATACATTCAGACTGACAAAATAAAATCCGAGTTAAAACATAGACCACACTACGTTTGGTCAATTATTTCGAGAGAAATAAGATTTGTATTGATAACAAAATCAATGTGTGTTCCACACATTCAGGGAGTTAAAACAGGCTTAGAAAACTCATTTACGCCTTTTCGCAGCTTGGAGGGGTGCTGACTGTGGGTCAGTGTAGGACGGTTTACTTTGCCTACGTGCAGTCGTTGCTCCAGTATGGTGTCCTGACGTGGGGGGGGAGTATCGGCCGCCGCGCTGCATCCACTACCTGTCACACAGAGATCACTCATCAAAATAATTCTAAATAAAAATATCCGATTTCCTACTGAACAACTTTACACCGAATTTCCTGTTCTTGACATAAGACAAATCTACATAAAACTCTTCTTATTTTTATCAAATCGTACAGAACAGAAATTTTTACACAGCTAAACCATAACTACCCCACTAGACATATGCTGAATTTTGGGTTTAATACACCTAGAGCTACCTTTACATCGGTCGATAACAACCCATTTCGTATTGCTCACTTACTTCATCGCAATCTTCCAATCACAATAAAAGAGGCTGAGGATGCAGTGTTGCTAACTACAAAAAGAAGATAGTCACATGGTTGCTTGGTATTGGTCGGGAGGCATCAGAAGCCCTCATAAACTCGCCCTATTTGTAGATTCTGATTCAAACTCTGTTAACTCTGGTACTGTGATGCAGCACTCTGAACATTATAATAAGTAATTTAAAAACTTTAGGAGATAGGTACTCCAACATAATACTAAGTCTTTAATAAAAGAAACCCACGACATCATGCTCTGTTTATTAAAAAAATTATTAATAATTTATATTTATTTTTCTTTATATAACATATTTCCAATATTGTAATAGTTAAGTGAGAATAATATAAGGTAGAATTCTGCAGAATTTTTTATTTTACAGTTATTATAGATAGGAATTCTTCCCCCACACACGGACCAATAGTCTATGTGGGGAATATTTATTTCCTGAAAATATTTGTTATTGGATTGAGATGTAAATGTTTTATTGATGTATTTTTTTTATGGAAATAAATTGAATTGAATTGAATTCTTATAAGAGTTAACATAAACCTTCCTTATTCTTTCGGAAGAAATCAAATTTGTATTTATAAAAATATTCCTTAAACTAATGGAATGCTATTTATTTTCAGTCAGATCTGGAGTCAGCCAGTGAAGTGGAAGATTCACTCAATGTGCAACTTGACCGAGTTAGCAAAGAAAATCTGTATGAAGCCTATCGTAAGCTGCGAATGCGCTATAACAAGTATAAGGGCAGATTCGTAGACTTGGCAGAGCATTATCGACGGCTCGAAAAGGAAAACACCAATGCAAGGTAGGATATTTTCTTGTAATTGAAATAGTGACAAAAGTATTAATTGAAGAATTACGTCAAACAATTAATAAATAACAATTGTATCGTTAAATAACAATATTTATCCTCATTAGTATATTATTTCTGGTATATTTTGTGACAGTTTCTAGTATTTTACTTTACACTATCAATTAGGACTATTGTGAATCTCCATACAGAACGATTGTAGTCTAATGGTATGAACCTATTTCTGCTTTTATTTGCCCACATCACTCTTTTAACTATTCCAGAAAAATGTTGAATAATATTAATTGACTTTACAGAGTAAAATAGAAGCCATCCTATTCCACACTTATATTTTTTCTTTCATATTTTGTAGACAGCAGTTACATTTTAATTAGATGATTAACATTAATGATATTCACCAATGCCACTAATCCTGGTTTCTAGGACACTCTCATTAAATCGTTCGTTAGCTAATGCACCTTCAAAGTCGATGCACCATGTGATTTTCTAGTTCGATTCGAATGCTCAGTTAATTAATAAACATTAGACGGAAAAACAAGGAAAATGTTGTCTCATCTTTGATCATATGTTTCATTGTTGGCAGGGGCCTTCTTGTTATGAGCTACCTATAGTCTAATAAGCAATCTAGGAAATGGACATACATATTTCGAAGCAATGATAACTGAACCTCATTTGGAGGAAAGGTAACTTTTGAAAATAATGTTCCAAGCTCTAAAGTAAAGTAAATTCGTATGGCTTTTGTTGGTGGGGAGTAACTTGCGGGAAGGTCCCATCGCCTGAATATATAATTTAAGCCGTCAATGGGCCTTACGACTGTCAAACTTCAGCCGGGACCGACAGTTCGACGTGCCCATCCGATAACACGGGAGTGATCTGGTTAAAAAACTTTTGGTAATGAGAGGGTTTGAACTCTATGCTGCTACGCAAGCACTCTATCCACTAGACCACGGATCACTATATTCCAAGCTCTGAAGTATTATTATTGAACAAATGTCACTCCAGTGTTGATATAATGAAAATATTTATCTTTTTCAGAACATCCTATTAGATACTCAAGATAAGGCGTTAAGGAGATTCAGTGAGCTGCGGGAGCAGTGTGCGCTCGAGCAAGAAGCCAAAGCTCATTTGGAAGAGGCTCTGCGAAGTGATCTGGAAGAGAAGGATCACTTGATACGCACTCTCAACACAAAGGTTAGTTACAAATTGTCATTTACTTGAGCCCTGATATCCACAAAGACGTCTCAAGGGTACCTTTGGAAAGTCTTTGGATCTCCAATATGCTCTGCTGGGCAGAAAAATTATTGCATTACTTCTTATGGGAGTTTTCACACATTGACAGAATGAAAATGTTTGAATTCTTTGCCGGCCAGATAGCCGATTTGACTAGGGCGTTGCACCCTTCAGTCTGCTAGTGCTACCTGGTCGCGGGTTCGAATCCCGCCGAATCCCATCGAATAGTCATGGACGTCTGATCATCTCTTAGAGCTTATTACCACGCACAAGCAAAAAGCTCATGTAGGCATCACCCGCAGTAAAAATGCATTCTTCTCTGATCGTTAGAAAAAATAGCTTTCCTTTTTAAGGAAGTGTTCACACATTGACTTAATGAAAGTGTTTGAACACTTCCATAAGAACCAATTGATTCTTTATCACAACCAATGGTAGTCTATTTTTGTCCAGAAGAGTAGAAATTCATTGGAAAGCAGGGCTTCAATTATAGTATTATTCTCAAGTGTTTTTTATTGGAAATCAGGGCTTTTGTGTACAGATTTTTTTGTGATGATCATTTTGCAATATTACATTACTTAAGTGTACCGTATGCTATGTTATAAAATTCTCCATATCCAATGTTCCAATTCAAATAATGTTGTAGGACTTTCTTGCTTCCATTCACGGACAAAATCCGCTGAGAAGACAATTCTTCCAGTGAAAAACTTCTCACTTCTATTAATGTTTTTTCAATGTTCTATAATTTAATTACACAGAATTACTAGTACTCTTTGAATTATGTAGAGAGGTAGAGAGTATTTGGTAGAGAGTTAGTGGGGAGGATATTTTTAATATTCTTCCCAAAGAATGGACATTGATATGTCCAAAGCTCCGCCAATTTATGTAGATGCATAACAATATGATTATTATCTATAGTTATTATATTACAAATTGCTTTTTCATATCATACACAGTTCAATAGTTATTTTCTTAGTCTATATTATGTAAATTCATCTATAATTTTGCTGTATTGTAAGCTATTGTATATAAGTGTATAAGCCAGTATATATTGTAATCTACATAAATAAAGTACTCAATCAATCAATCAATCAATCAATTATCTAGTAACTTTTGATGATGTATTCTGTAATATATTTCCAAACAATCACCTGAAAGTAAATGAATCTTGAAACGAGAAGCCGTTGTTTAAATCAGTCACTTGATTGTTTGTTTCATAATGTATTATTATAGCATTTGGGAGTGTATTATGTGGGATTATATTTATATTTTCAAGTATTTATTTTGGAGAGCTTGATCGAATACGCCTCCAAAATACGATTATCACAAACAAAAATAATGTCCAGGTTTTCATACATGCATTCACTTTTCTTGCAGATTGAACTATTAAAAAAAGGAGATGAGCTGGAGAAACCTGCAACGGAAGATAAAAATCTTATGGATTTTTCAAACCCACCCAGCGATGACAGTAAAGCTCTTGAAGGTACACCATTTTTATGGGTGGTATAGATTAGATTTGATACATAAATTGTTCACATTGAAATACTAATCTGCAATTATCCTTGAAAGATACATTTTTTAATCAAATACTTATCTGCAATTTTTCTTCAAAGATGAATTTTTGAATCAAACACTCAACTGCAATTTTGTTTAAAGATAAATTTTTGAAACAGATGCTTATCAACATTTTTTTTTCAAAGATCAATTTTGGATCAAATACTTATCTGCAATTTTTTCAAAATATCAATTTTGAATCATTGGAAGTTTAATGATTTTTAGCCATTGATACTTTTACGTAATAAAAAAAGAATTCAAAGTGAAAACTTGGGTGAATCTTCAAACATAACCTATTTAGATTTAAATTCTTCAATTAAAACAGATCCTTCGTGAAAAAGAGCTGTAAACCACCTTTCATAATATGTAACCTTAGTGAATGAATAATTTCATTTGAAATTGCGTCTGATGGATGCCCAAACCCATTTATATTCATTCCACACAGTGAATAGTGATTTATTCTCTTGGTGTCCTTCTGTGACTTATTCACTGAGTAAGTGAATAGATCATAGAGGAACAATTTATCAGTCAGTTAATTCATAAAGTACTTTTTTAATTTCAGAAAGAGTAAAGAACTTGGAATTGATGTTGGAGGAAAGTAAAGCATCCATATTGGAAAAGAACGAGATCATTGGCAAACATCAGAATGAATTAGCATCTACTAAGGTAAATAAACTTTTGTTAGTAAATGAGTCTGTTATCATGTTATTGATAATAATCAGTTCGACATACTTTCAATTATCATTATAACTTGAATTATTATAAAATAATGTCAAATTATTTATTTCTTCAACAACAATGACAATACAACTAAATCATAAAATGATTGGAAACGAAAAAACAGGCTTATAGCCCTTACTATTCCATTCAAATTATTTTTCAACTCGGAAGTTTTCCCTAGTAACATATAATTGAATTCAGACTTTTATACATTAATCAAAGCTCATTAGCCAACTCAAAAAATCAATAAGTGTACTGTGTACAATTGGTTAAAAAAATGAAGACAGCTTACAAAAAGTAATTTTGGAAAATTCATGATCGCGATCATTCCTAGAGAGGCGATTTCGAATCCGCCGAAAATCGATGCCGTTTACGGATTCCGTATTCGGCATCGACTCAACATACAGGACTCAACGTACAGTCGTTTTTCTATATTGAGGTCCACGTTATAATGGCAGTATTTGATCAACATTGGTGTTATACTATCCTTGTCTATCATTCCACAAAGCAGATAGAGCTATCTTTTTCTAGCTCCGTAAAGTTGCCGGATCGTTTTTCAACAATGTTTTGTCAATTAATTAATTGACAAAATATTCAATCTCAATTATGAAAATTTATTATTTAATCATTACTTACTTACTGCCATGGCCATACATATCTAAGTAGATATTTAACCAACAAAGCCCTCCATCTCTCTCGATTCTCCGTGTCCTCCTCGGTTGCTCCAATTCTCTCCATATCGGCCTTCACTTGACTCCACCATTTCCATCGTGGGCTTTCTCTCGGTCGTCGATCTTCTGCATTTCTTTCCAACACTTGATTGAGATTGCTGTCCTCTTTTATCCTCAAAACATGTCCAGCCCATCTGATCCTTCTACACTTGAACTAGCATTATTTAATCATTGGATAATATATTTTCTTTATGAATGGATTATTTTTAATAAGAATGACCAGTGAATATTACATCAGATATACGGGTATCAGCTATCCTCTGTAGAAGGCAGTGGCAAGGCAGAGAATCGGCAACACTGTTCTCATATATTTCTTTACTGCCATTATAACGAGGACCTTACTTTAGTTGCAGGTTTCGATAGGGACTGAAAGTCGCAGTGCGATGCAATTCAGGTGACTGTTCCGAGAGCAGTCTATCACGCTATCTATCTCGCACGTCCATTCTTAATAATACATTATATTAATAATACAGATCCACGTAATATATGTTGTAAACTGTTGTAAAGTCTTGACAGTTATAATTGTAATACTGTTCGTGTATATATATTTTTCCAATTTAAAGTATGGCAAATCAATTGAATTTATCATCCTCCGATAACGATTCTCAGTTTTCTTTGTATTTGAAAAATATATCATTTCCAACGAAAGATGTAATATTGTATATTATTAGTATTATATTAGATTTTGGAAATACATAACTCGTTTTTTTATTATTTTATGGACTCTTCTGAGGAGAAGAAGATTCGTTTTTAGATTTGCACCTCTAGCTACCAATTACTACCAATCATCTATCAATGTATCTAACAATTTACTAGGATTCAAGTAACAAGGATCCGAAGAACAAGGAGACGTTTTTGAATTTACACCGTCAGCTATTCACCAATTTGGATACACACCATTATCTACCAATTTCCTAAATAATTATTTAGTTTCATTAGTTTTCTAAATACTCTGATCATTTAAACCATTAGAATGTGTTGTCCATTTCAGAACCTCTATTCTCAGAAGCTGTCGTCATTAACTAAAGATTTGAACGATGCCAAGGAGCAAATCGAGCAACTGCAAAGTACGGTGTCGTCAATGAAAAAGAGGGAAGAGGAATCGACGCTCTCTCTTGCCGAAAACAAGTTGACAGTGCACAAGGAATTGGAAATGAGGGACGAGCAGCTGAAGCGCTACAAGACTAGTGTGGAGGACCTAACAAAAGAGAGAGACGACCTGAATAGTAGAGGTATGTTGATCGATCAATACGCCCGTTCAATAATTCAGGCCATGCAAACTCCACGTTGCTCGATCACCTAGTTTCTATTGCAAAGGTTTTGCGTTTTTCTAAAAAGCCATCATGCTCACAAGCTGTTTAATCTATCTATCTATCTATAAGTATTAAAGGAATGAATTGGCTTATACACATACGAGATAGGAAAGACACGAATGACGCATCATCACGTCCGAACTACTAAACTGATTAATTTGAAATTTTGCTTATAGATTCTTGATTTACCGAGAATGGTTATAGGCCTGCTTTAAATTTTCAATATATAAGTAGGTCAAGTTTGTAATTAGACCTTTGCGGAGCACGGGTTGCCTGCTAGTGATGTTAACAAAATGTTTTTTACAATATAATAGTTTTATTAATAAAAAAATATATAACATATACGTGGATCTTGTCAAGTGATAATAGTTATTTGTGCAACTAGTGCGCAAAGTGACAGTTTGCTGCACCGAAAGAAACGTTTACGCCCGAGCCGTAGGCGAGGGCGGAATGGTTCGTTGAGTGCAGCAGATGAACTTTGCGCACGTATTTCACATTAAGTTTTTCCTACAGTTACCATTGAATATGAAAAGTGGGTAATTATGGGTAAAATTGCCTGAAATGCATCAAATGTTTTTCTGTGTAATTTTATTATTGATAAAAACCTTAATTTATTGTCAAATTGAATAAAAATGTTGTCCTTGGTTATAATATATAGGTACTTAATAATTAGCGCGTTGTGCTTCGTTGCACCTCTGCTCACTATAGCAGCCCAGTCACTGTTACCAACTTCATTTTGATTTTGCTGCACTGTTGCTCCATATAACCTACTAAGTATTTTGCGTTGCCATGTTGCAAATCTGGAGTGCAGAAAAATTTTTCCCGCACTGGAGCCGAAAAGTGATTCTTTGCGTTCTGTAATCAGTGCAGCAATGGCCACTTTTCAACGTAACTGTAGGAAAAAATACTAGGAAAGTGTTATACCAGTAAATTATATCAGTATGACTAAGAAAATTTCATTGAAATAGAGTAGAATTTGACTTCTATAAACTATCAGTGTCATGTGTGGGAATAAGAGGCTTGAACTTCACTTTCTAATTTGTACTCATTGCTATTTAACCGTTTATTCTTTTATCGGTGCTTGGAAATCTGTGTAAATCTGAAATGTCATTATAAATTTGAAAATAAGTAGCTTGAAAACAAAGAGGTATGAAGGTTATTCTCGGAATAGAGAAAGTTTGTTAACTTCTATCTAAAATATTATAAAGGGAGGTATTGGCTTATACATGTACGATATAGGAAATACATGTTTGACGCATTATCACTTATGAGCTAGTGGATTGATTAACTTGCAATTTTACATGAAGATTCTGAATTTACCGAGGATGAAGTTTGAAATGTTTTTCGTTTCTCGTTCAATTGCAGTAAATCAGCTGCAAAACGAACTTAGTGCCTTGAATGGAAGCAATCGCGCCATCGATGAGGAGAAGACAGATCTTCAGGTACGAATATTTCTCAATTAGAATAAATCTATCCAGCATATACTTACCACCAGTCTTCATAGAATGTAATTTAAATCTCAATTTATCAACATCAAAGCAGATAATTCAGTTGCGCTTTTTGAAAAGTACGATGAAATTTTGGCTCAATAGTTTTTCAGCATAGATTGATAACGTATATTTTCAAGTTAATGTTTGAAAAATGCTCAATTAGTTTCTGTAAATTGAACTAAAATAACCAGAAGACTCAAGTCCATCTGAAAAGACCATCTGTATTTTAAGTGAACTTTTTGCTTTGTATCTGGGATCATTTAGGTTCCCGGAGATTTTCGATGAAGGAGTTTCTGATTCTACTAAATTCAGAAATTTGAAGTTTATTTTCTTGCTCTTAAATTGTGAGAAGTGATTACACAACGAATTTATTCATTTAAGATTTTGGTCTCAAATTTTTAAGAGTGAAAACATAATTAATTTTATTAAGAATAAATCTATCAAGATTTGGAAAAATAACAATTTTGAGCTGAGCGTGTTGCTCTTGAATTAATATGTATATCATACACTTATATTGTAGGCCTATAACATTATTTTTTATCTTATGGCAATCCACTTTGTAGATAGTTGAGCCATTCCTTAAAACAATCCTATTGTATAAACGGATGTTTTTTTAGTAATAATCACACATACTTGTAAATTGAAGATAATGATTGCATCAATCATTGAACAGCTTGACATGAATAATCATTGTCATACTCAACAGTTGAGTAAATCATTAAAGTTAATACATTATTGGAAATTTTATTTTTTCATTCCATATTGTACCGTTGAAACAACTTTGATTGCATCGAGTACAAGGTCTATAGATAGAGGTCATAACACCAATGTTAACCCTACTACTGGCGGTCGATTTTGTCTGAACTGGCAAGCCGAATTTGGGATGTTTGCAGAGGTTTATTTGAATGATTTTAGGAATACATTCAAAGCACATAAGATAATGTATCATGCATAATTTTTATCAGAAAATCCCAAAGAATAATAATTATTTATGTGGAAATAAAACTTACCAAAAAAATCATTTTATGTAATATGATCCAATATTTGAAATTTGAAATCCATTTAATTTTTTTTTTTTAATTTTCGATCACTCATAAGTTTTCTGCAATGAACACTACACAGATTTCAGAATACCTGAAATACTCCTTAGGGTCATCTACATTTATAATATGTAAATTTATAATAAAATTGCATAGTAAAAGACTTATACCCAAAAATATGTCATATGGGTAACTGAAAAATCACATAATTCTCATTGTTTGGGTCTAGAGCATGCAATACTAAAGTATTGTCCAAACTATCACTTGAATAAATTACTAAAATACTTCTTAGAGTAATCTACATTTATAATATATAAAGTTATAACCACATAACTACGAAAGTACCTAACCTCTATCTTTTGGGTATAAGCTTTCAATAATATCAACCTCAGTATTGTCTAAACTATCACTTGAAAGAATCACTATTATCATTATCATTATCTTAATCTAATAAATCACACAAAAGTATATAAATTGCAGTTTATAATTTACTTGATTTTATATTTAGACAATATGTCTGTTCCATAATATATCAAAATAAACTACACCATGTATACTATAGTGTATTATACTACACTAAATTCTTTATACTTATAACATGTTTTGGACACTTCAAATAGGACATTTGTAGTCTCCTATCATCCAGGAACAATACCTTAGAATGTTCGACACATGCTTCTGAAACACTCTGTAGAAACTAGCAATAGGTCACTTTAAGTATAATTATTCTACAAATAGACACAGATTTTCAAAATAACACATTTTCAAGTCAACTCCAAACCACTAGAATGGATTATTTTGTGAAACATCAATCCTTTCACCCTACTAAAAAACGTAAACAACATTTATGTAACATTAACCTTTAAATGAGATATTATTTGAGATATTATTATAATATATCAAAATAAACTACACCATGTATACTATAGTGTATTATACTACACTAAATTCTTTATACTTATAACATGTTAGCTGTTCATCAGCTCAGGTTAACAGTAAGTAAACAAACTTATCAACAAGCAACAAAATGGCCGCGTGTCCAGACCTCTATCTATAGACCTTGTTCTAGTCGTATGTTGATAATTGATGCCTGAATGCTCAAGGCCCTATCACTTTTGTTCTCTTTTCACAAATTACTCTTACACTTATATAGTTGATGCTGTTTTCGGTTGAAATGCTGAAATTTGATTTGGATTTCAGGAGCTCTCCCGAGGAAAGTCAGAGGCAGTTAAATTGATGCAACAGAAATTAGTAGATAATGAAACAGCCTACAACGAGAAATTGAGTTCCAAAGAAAGTGAAATAAACAGGTTAAAAATAGAAAATAATGAATTAATTGAAAAGGTGAAGAAATTTGAGGAAGATCGCTGTTACAATGAAGGTGATTCAAGTACTGAACATCTATTGAAAGATCAAGGAGAATCTGATAAGTTGCAAAAACTTGAAAAAGAACTCCAAACAGCTCTGGCGGAAAGAGATGAACTACTTAATAGAATATCACAGTGTGAAAAAGAGATACAAAAATTAGAAGACGATAAGAAATCTATTCTGGAAGAGAAACACGCCGAAGTAGAATCATTGAAAGCTTATTCTGATGAACAAAAAAGAGAACTATCAGACAAAATCAAATTTTTAGTTAATAAAATTAAATCTGATGGACGTGAACACGAAAAATATCTCTTGAAGCTAAATTCTATACACGATTCTCAGTTGGATAAATATAAATCGATGTGCCTCTCGAGAGATGATGAGATAACAAAATTGAACACAAAAGTAAAAAAAATTGAAAGAGGATTAACAGAGAATGAAAAACTCAAAGAGGAATTACAAAATCAGTTATCGTCTAAGATTGAGGAGTTGAAATCAAAGGATAGTATTTTTGAAAGTCAGGAAAAGTCGATACTAACTTTACGAAACGAAATTCAAGAATTGAATGATAAAATATCAAATCTTCAAGAAAGGTCAGAAAGGGAGAAAGCTATTGTTCAAAGCGAGTGTCAAGTGTTCATCGAAAGTTTGCAAGAAGATGCGTTCTGGACTGAAAAAAAGTTGAAAGATTCTGAAAACAAAATTGTGTGTTTGGAAAATGATTTGAAATCCACGGAAGTGAAGCTGGAAGAGAAGTGCGCAGAAAACGATAACTTGCACACAAAATTGGAAGAACATGAAAATAGTATCAAACGTCTAAATAAAGATATAATTGAGCAAAAACAGAAATTAGAAGAATATTCAAATTTAGATTCAGATCTGGAAGATTTGAGGAAATTGATAACTACATTCAAGCTGCTATTAAATCCTTCCAAAGGAGACGACAATGGATCGAATAGAAATGAAATTCTCACCAACCACAAATCTGTCATATCCATTATTCAAGAAGAAGGGAAAGTTCTCATACATGATATTGAAAGCTTACAGAGTAAATTGAATGAAAAAGAAGCACTCATTGAAAAGCTCATTTCAGAAATTGATGAATCAAAAAACACTGCGAAAAATCTTTCATCCCAGTTAACTCAGAACCATGTGGCCAACAATTTTGGCAAAGAGGAGTTGTTGAAAAATTTGCTTGTGAATAGAAATATGCTTAAAGCTATGAAAGTGAATTACAATGAGTTTGTTTCTAAGACAAAGTCGGAGTTTGAGACTGTTTTTAATAGTCTTGAATTAGTTGCTTGCAAGTTTCCCTCGATACAGAGCCAAGTGACTAAACTAGAAGAGTTGAATTCGAAGCGAGTTGAGGCATTGAAACAGACATTTGTTGACAGTAAAAAGCTCCATGAAGAGGAGAAAAGTGCATTCAATGAAAAAATATGTAGCTTGGAATCTGATGTGCTTGTTTTAAGAGAAAATTGTCAAGAGTTGAAAAATAAGTTGGGAGTCAAAACTGATGAATGCCTCAAACTAGAAAGCCTCCAAGGTATTTTGGAAGGAAAATCAGAAGAAATCAATGAGTTACAAAGCGTCATTTCTGATTTTGAACAGAAAAAAGATTCAGCTAATCTGATCGTATCAGAATATAAGGGTAAGATAGATCAGCTCGAACGTGAATTGCTCGCCAAAAATGAGCAAATAACCACGTTATTGAATCAAGAAAAATTACATGAGCAAAATGTTCATGAATGCCAATCTTTGAAAAATAGCCTGAGCTCCTTGGAAAATGAATTAACCAACATAAAAATGAAATTTGACAGAGAATTGGAAAGTAGAGAGCAGATACTGTCAATGAAAGAAAGTGAGTTTGAGAAAGTCAAGAATGATATGGAAGAGAAATTGAAGCAGCAGAAGAATTTGCTGCAAGACAAAGAATGTGCAATCGATCGAATCACTTCTGATTTGAAAACATTTAGAGAGCGAATCTTATCAGAGTCTGTAGAGTCTGAACAAGAATCCTTTTTTTGGGAGAAGGAAGAGCCATTGCCTTTGGATTTGAAACAAGATGCTGATGATGGGCTACCTTTGAACTTAAAAGACTTACAAAATGATGTTTCAAGACTGTCAACAACTATCAAACGAAATAGTAAAACATTTTCACTTATAAAAAGTAATATTGTAAATTTAAATTCAGAATTAGAAACATTGATTAGGAAGTATTTAAAGAGTATAGATGGACCAAATAGTTGCCTTGAAGATAAGCCTTTCGCAGGTTTCTCTAATTCATTTTCAAATGCATTTTCCAAAGTTAATTTGTTATCCAGTGTATTGTCAACACAAGAAAACTCTATTTCGGAACTGAAATCGAGTTCCGGACAATTGACTAGTGAATTGAAAGGTGAATGTGAATCGTTGCGAGACGATAACTCGAAGTTAGTTGCAGAGATTGATGCTCTCAAACAAAATCTAAATGCAGGTTCGGTGAGTAACACTGTCAAACTATCTAATGCTACATCACAGTTGGAGTCAGCTAGGCAGGAGTACGTTGAGTTGCAGGCAACACACAACAAAAAATGCGAAGAATTGGTCAACTCATCCAGGGAACTCGATTCTTTAAGGAAAGAACATGACAGTCTAAAACGACAACTAGAAATCACAGGTGATGACAATAATGAACTCTCAAAACTCCGGGCTGAAAATGGAGAACTGAAGTTGAAAGTGGAATCCATCGAGGAGGATCGAAATAAGAATTTGAAGCAATTGATTTTGGAATTCAACACGAAAATAGCTGAGAAAGATGAAGAGATTCGAGCTGCTGAATTGAAAAAGTTTGGTAAGTTTAAGAGTTCTCTACACAAATATTCTATTCTCATTTGATTTTAATTTGAAAATCATCTTTTCATGAACCTGTTTATTCCATAAATTCAAAACATTAGAGTAGTTGTCCAGCGCTCAAGCTTAGCTTTGCGGTGTCAAGAAAGAAGGAATGCTAAGTATCCAATTTATCAATTTTTTTTGCTGTTTTTCTGTTATTTTCATTGTATGTTTTCAATAAATTTATTTTTCATCCAACATTGTATCATCTCTTGCTTCTTATTAATTTGCATTACAATAAGTGACTAAAGAAAAACTATTTCGTACTTAGTATCGAGTATTTCGTACTATTGGTACTAAGTTTTTCAACCTTCAAAATTCTAAGTTTCTGTTGTTTTTGAGTGAAAAAGGACTAAATTTCAGAAAAGTGGAATCATAACCTCATTTCGGACTTTAAAAATAATATTATATAAATTTTGGAGAGAAATAGTACAAGGAGTATCCTTAGTTTTTCTCTCCCAATCAGTGCTTTCTTGAAAAAATTAGAATAATAAATAAATAAATATTGGTACTAAGTACCACTCTAATCAATTTATAAAAAAGAGAAGCGTTTTTGCTGAATGAATTTCTATAATTTTTGGTTCTTGTCTTTTGTTAAACACTAATTTATATCGGTTTAATTTTTACGAACTCATTTATAATGAATCATATCTCACATTGATCTCTCACTCAATCGCTTCTATCTTGTTTTGTTTTGTGAAGGTGATAGATATCCATATTAAATAAAACTAGTTGATAATGTCACAATCATTCATTTATTGAATAAATACTGTATTGAAAAACTATTTTTAGTAGCTAGTCTACTTGTAGATATTGATAACGCTGTAACAACCGTAAAAGATTGTTGAAGCTGTTAAAAGATTGAAACTTGTTTCTCAATCTTTTAACAAGTAAGTGGTTGAGACAATTTTATATTTTTATCTACCACATCTTTCCGATTGAATTATTCAATCTTGATATTTATTCATTGCATAAAAAAATAAGTGTCACCTTATTCTTACATTTCGAATTTTTGTTTGTTTTTATTTTAAAGCATCTCATTAATTATCATAATCTCTTAATTTTTAGATAGAAAAGAAGCAGAAGATAACTTCCTATTCGTTGAGTTGAAACAACAGATCAAAGATTTGAATTCTCAGTTGGAATCTAGCTGTGAGTCTTATGAGGCGAAGTTAGCTGATAACTTACGATCTAAAGAGGTGAGAGAAAATAAGTAATTCCCTGTTTGAGAGCTTGTCTCAAGACATTGCATGTTTTGGCTGTTCTACTTTCTACATATACTGTATAATGTGTCACATCATAAGCAGGAACGTTATAAAAGAGATACATGAATAGAGTTTAAGATGGTAATTCAAATTTGGGAGACGAGCAGTTTTGGTCTAAGCCTGTTGCTCTCTCTCTCTCTTAGTCATTGATATATGATTTGTAATCATATTTGTTGCTCTCTCCCAGTCATTGATATATGATTTGTAATCATATTAATAAATTAATGAATGCAGTTAAGTTAGTTGAACTTTGTGAAGACTAATTTGTGCCCAGCTAGTTACAGTCGGCTTATGCTCAATGATATTCGGGGATTAAAGATATTTACCCCTTGTAGAATAATACCTCAGTATTCTTACCAGCTCAACAAAGAGCTCATATAAATTTCTGCTCCAATATACTGCAATCAGCTGCTGCCGCATATGTCCGCAATCCTTACCGTTTCTCTTGCTGCTCCGGTGTTTAAAGATGCTGGAGTGGTAGACAAATATTAGGGTTTCCAGTATTGTATAAAAAAATATAACACCAACTCCAAACCGACTCGTTATCATCTAAAAAATTGGTCAGAAATGTGAGATTGTAGAGTGATAGAGTGGGGTCAAAGATGGAACAACTCCACAAATATTGTCAAATCCATCAAATACACAAATATTGTCAAACCCATAAATATATTTGTGTTATCACTATTTTGTTCACCTCATCTTCGAGAAGTTCCTCAACATTTTTCATTCATTGGTACCTACAACGAATAGGGTAGCAATGGAATTTATATAGACTGAATGTAATTTTCATGAGACTATGATTTATCAGGAAGTATTTTTCTCGAGAGTTTTATAAACAAAACAATAAAATCGACTGATGTACAGATGTTCTGTTTTTATGCAATGCATTGTGATTATATTTCGATTCATTGAGAATTTGTGAGAGAATATTTTGGTTATAAGGATAATCATCATAAATCACTATCTTTCAATTCAATTTAAAGTAACTATGTAAACTTAACTGTCTTATTGAAGTTACTAAAAAGTATAAGGTATATTTCAAAAGTGAACTGATGTTGATTAACACAACTCACCGTTTCAGGAACTGGAAAAAAGTGTGGAGGAAATGAAAAACATTCATGAGAGACAGATGAGAGAGCAAGATAAAAAATGGAGAGCCTGTTTAGACAGACGGCTTTTGGAGGCTGAGAAAAAATATAAAGAAGAGATGGACGAGTTGAGCAAAGAGTGGCAGAATGAACGCAAGGTATGCTATTTTAGTCATTTCATTACAACTGCTCATTAAGAATCTAGTATTACTTGATCTATGTGCTATTTCAAAATATCATTGAAAAATTTTATTCACTTTTTCTCGATTTCTTCTCTTTTGGGGGTTTTTATCAATCAGTCACGAAATTGATATATTCTTTTATAATTGCAATCAAATTCATTTTCACAGCTAAAATGAATAACTTTGATTTCAATTTATTTATTTCATTACACATCTCATTAAATACAAAATTCATATATATTTTAATCCCTCTGGCTTTTAGCTATTTGAGGGATATTAAACAAAATATATAAAATCCCCATTTACTACGTTGCAATAACTTACATAAACAAATATAAATATAAAATATATTGAATGATTATTATTAACAAAGTAAATTAGAAAATTAATAAATAATAATAACAACTTATAATGTAAAACCTTCCTATATAGGCCTACCTATTAAATGATCGCTAATCTGATTAAACTATTGTGAGCTTGCATTTTTACTGTGAAATCCAACCAATCATCAATCATCTCAACCATCTCAATCATCAATTATTGTAATAAAAATAATTTCAATTTTGTTTTAAATTAACCTTTTCTTTGTAAATTTCGCAATTCCAGAGGCAATGAGTTCAAAATATATGGAATTCTGCATTAAATGAATTATTATAATATTATAAATATTACTTACATTATAGTGAGGTCCACGTTATAATAACAGTGTTTGATTAGCAACTGTATTGCTATCCTCGTCTATCATCCAACAAAGCGGATAGCGCCATCTCTTTCTCGCTTTGCTCTGTTGCCAGATCGTTTTTTAACAATTTAGAATTAATAATTAATTAACAAATTATTTTATCTTAATTATGAAAATTCATTATGAAATCATTGAAGACATAATTTCTAGCTTAATAAAATAGAATTGATTATTTTGAACAAGAATAAACAGTCAATATTACATCAATAAACTGGTATCAGCTACTGTCATTAAAGGCATTGACAAGACAGAGGATCGGCAACGTTGTTCTCCTGTCTTTCTCCACTGCCATTATAACGTGGACCGCACTATAGTACCATATTAGCCAAAATATATTCCCAGAAGATTGTATAGTTAATTGGAAAACAGGACATTATACACCAATATATTGAAGAAAGTCGGGAGTGCCTCAGACCTGCTAGCTGCTAGATTTCAATTATATGATCATATCATGAACAGTCTTTTATATGAATATAACCATAGAGAAACAATAGCATAAGTAGATATCCCAGGGTATAGGGAATTTATGTCGCAACTTTTACTGTTATCTCAAGCCGATAGTCCATGTAATCCTTTCCCTTGAAGCTGTGTGACACTGGTAGTCTCTCATATTGTGCCGTTCATATACTCTCACCCCAACAAAATAGTACAAATCGACAATAATCAACAGTAATCGGCTTGAGATAACAGTAAAAGTTACGACATAAACGCCCTATACCATGGGATATTTACTTGAACTATTGTTTTTCTATGACATAACTTAAAAGGTTCTATTCAATTAGTTCAGTTAGGTTTTGGCTTTTAAATAACAATATGTTGATATTGTTGATAAAATGTATGTAGATAATATTATATAATAAACACAGATAACGAAAGGTTGAAATACTTTTGATAAGTCATACTTTACATAATGTTGATAAGTCGTACATTTCACATATATATCAAACTCAGGAATGACACATGAGAAAGTCTCACCTAAAAGTCGTACGTTTGTAATACTTTTCTAGATCTGAGCCATCTGTCAGTAAAACATGGTTATTAATTTTTTGTTCTCATCATTATTCAGTTTAATTTTGTGGTGATAATTTAATCCACACCATGCTTGATTTTCAACTATATTCCTTCTCATTGAGATTTATATCATTCTTATTTATATCCAGGTTGATTATTTTTTATTGTATCTAGTTTGATGTATTGTTAGTTTTATCATTTATTTTCTCCACTGAGTTTATTCTCTTTCCATTTTTAATTTGAATTCAAATTTACTTTTTATTCTATTTTTGTAGCGAATTGGGTCAATGAATACAGAGCAGCCACAGTCTCAGGTAATTTATAATATATTTTGATTTTACAAGTTATTTTTCTTTCTCAATTAGCTGGTGTTAATTTTTATTGATTCGAAAAGGAAAGTACTCTTTCCGGAGTTAATTCCAACAGTGTCCCAAGAATATGTTATATCTAAAAAGTCTTCTTGACGAAAATCTTAATAAATTATTATTCAATTTTCGACCGTGATAAATTGATCAGAACATGTTTTGATTGTTTAAACATGAAGAAGCGCCTTGTTCATCGGGTTTGTCGTGTTTACTTGAGAAATTGAGTTGAAATCGAGTAGTGCGCATGCGCTCTGTTTCTTTTGCAACCTGAATTGCTCTAACTTATAGGGCAGCCAACATCACCGTTCGATGATCAAGACATCGTCGAGCTTTCTCCTGTTTTTAAAAACCATTAACATGCTGCAACTTATTTAAACATCGATACTTATCACTCAATCAAAACTATTCCAGCCTGACAGTTGAATAATCGTTACAATTCTAGAAGTTTCGAGGCCGTCCATTCACTCATTCTGTTCCTTTAAAGAAAGCATACAATTTTCATTTGCGTTACAGGAACTATAATGGAAAAATTAACGTGGTCAACTTGAAAAATGAAAATGTTTGAATTATACTACCTATTGAATAATAGATTGTATAGATTCATGATTGGTAGATTATAGAATAAATTGGATTGCATACAATCGTAATGTTTGATGGCTATATTAATAATATTCTTGCCCGCTTTCCACCAGCGGACAAGATGTTTTTTCTTTTGCTGGTGGCGCCTAAAAAATTCTACTTTTATCTTAAGTTTTCATGACTAGTCAAGTTCTATTTTATGTTATTTTTTAGTTTAAGATATTGTGTTTTTGTTAGACTTGTATATATCAAATTTTTGAAATGTATGAATTTTTTGGCAAATAAATTTGAATTCTATTCTTATATGTTACCAATAATTTTCCATGAATGAGTTCTTATACGTTACTGATATCAATCTTCCGTTATTATTTTATTCATTTATTCTGCTAATATTGTTTATATAGTATTACAAAGTATTATATAGTATTCCACATTCATCTCTAAATCTTTAGCGGTGGCAACAGCTTAATCGTTTTTGTTGGTTGCATTGATTTAATTTTTGTCAATTATTCATTTTTTCATTTGGCTTGCTTACAAAGTATATTTTTAGCACCGTCAGCATAAATACAACTCCAATAAGTAACAAATAACACAACGATATGAAGTTTATAATGCCAAACTTAGGGTTTTCTTATTTTTCTCAATAATTTGTTATGACTTGAGAATATTTATGGCTAAAAGATAAGTGTGATGATTAATGTGGCTATGTGTGGGGTTCACATCTTCAATAAATAACAAATAACACAACTATATGAAGTTTACAATACCAAAATTAGGGTTTTCTCATTTTTATCAATAATTTTTTATGACTTGAAAATAGATGGCTAGTAGATAAATGTGATGATTAATGTAATGGGGTTTGGTTGTGTTCAGGAGTTGGAGCACTCGAGTCGATTGGCTGTTGCAGCCATGGAAAGTGGAGCGAGCAGCAGTGAAATGCTGAGGAAGCAAGTCACTTCCCTTACTAAACAGCTGGAAGATGTCAAACTACAACACAAGTTAGTAGGCTCAAAATATTAGCAAAGGAATAAGATGGCTTTGTTCTTTTATTTGTGGTATTAGTAATGTGCATGTTTTTCACAATGACAAAAATAAATATTTATAGTTTATTTATTTATTCAACTTCCAACGGTACAACACCAATTTTACATAAAAATAACATTGCAAAACAGGTAACAGCAAAAAAATATGTAGATAATATGCAATATTAGAAAAATGCGGAAAAATAACATAGAAAAAGAGATACGAGCAAAAAATATATAGATAAATAATATACAATAATAGAAAATATGTGGATATTTTGAAAGACAAAAATGGGAATACAAAATAAATCATAGTTAACAACGGTATTATATCAAAGTGAAAAGGCCCATGGAAGTTTGCCACAAGGGGCATAAACAAGAAAGGGAACACCAAAATTACACATGCAGGGCTCTCTTCATAGTTTTCCTGAAAGAGTCTAGGGACACCCCAAAGAAATCAACGTCAGCTGCAGCAGCCTCACAACCACAGCGAAGTATTCTAGAAAGCTCACTATTATAGGCATAGGCTGTTGTATGAGAGCGTCTGCGGACAATGAACCTTGAGCGCGTTCCTCTTGGAACACAGATGTCAATATTCGCCAGAAGTTCAGGGCAGTCCAAATATCTATTGACAGTCTTTAAAAGAAGGACCAGGTCGTTGTGTTTCCTCCTCAGAACCAAAGGGAGGAGATGGAAATGTCCCTCAATCTCCTCCACAGGAACTTCAAAATAGTTAAAACCCATCCTGCAGCCCAGCATCCTCACGAAACGTCTCTGCACACTCTGCAAAAGGTTAATCTGGTACAGATGGTTTTGTAGATAGTTAAATTAGTATTCAAATTTTTAGCCCAAGGCTAGAGTTTTGGAAGAAACAAAATAGCAGGAACATAAATGTGAATGACATTATTTATATTGTATGATACAGTTTTCCATGTTTTATTTGTAGGCTACTTTGATTTAGGGAGTTACTGATCATTTGGTAGAGAGTTACTGGGTAGGATATTTCGATTATTCTTCCCAAAGAATGGACATTGATATGTTCAAAGCTTGCCCAATTTAAGTAGATGCAAAAACAATATTATCCATAGTAATTCCAAATTGATATTTTTTCTCTCATATCATGTACAGTTCCATTATTATTTCAGTTTATATTATGTAAATTCATTTAGAACTTTGCTGTATTGTATATAAATGTATAAGCCAGTATTATTGTAATAATAATATTGGCCTCGACATCACCCCTCACAGTTCCACCACATGGCGCCAAGTGACTAGTGAGTATATGCTTAGGCTATCAGCGTGCAATAGAACGGCACAAGTGACCTTTATGTATTGCAACTGTAAAAAAACAGTTGTTTGTTTTTGAACTCATAACTGTTAGATAGGTTCCTGCAGGGATCTTATTCTCTTCTTAAAAATTCTCGACTCTTCAAAAAAATCCATCTGATTTGACAGTGTATTACCAACTGCAACGCATCTTTCTAACGGAGCAGTGCAGCTTCTAAGAACGGCATGAAATTGGTGGTACTGTCTCAAGTTTCGCGCCGGTACAACGACACCAACTCCTCGGTCGCCAACTTCCATACGGCCATGAAGACAGTCATGCAAAAAAATTGCATCAAACTTCATTCTTCGCCATTCCAAAGATTCAATTTTCACCTCAATGCAAAACTGTTTATAAGGGAGCTGCTCCAAATCTGGCATGAGCCTTTTCAACACCAGACGTACAAACCTTCTTTGCACAGATTCTATTTTCTTTGTTGTGCATATTCTGTCTCTATTCCAAACTATAGAAGCGTACTCCAAGTGACATAGAACGATGGTACAGTAGAGTGTTTTCAATGTTTGAGGATTTTTAAAATTTCTGCCAATCCACCTTATTACACCAAGCTGCCTTCTCGCTTTAGCTACGATATCATCAATATGCGCGATGAAAAGTAGCTTACTATCAAATGTGACACCAAGATCCTTCACACAGGCCACACGTTGAATTTGCTTGTCAGCAATGTTATACTGGAATCTCATGGTATTCGTTTTTCTTGAAAATCGCATTACAAATGTTTTGCTCACGTTGATAGGCATGCCATTTTTCATAGACCAATTCAAAGCTTGATTAAGATTTCTTTGCAATGACATGGAGTCTTCTTTGGAGCTGATTTTCCTGAAGATCCTCAGATCATCAGCGTACATCAGCACATGAGAATCAAGATCTTCTACAATGTCATTCATGAATATACTGAATAGTAATGGTCCAAGATTAGAGCCCTGAGGAACGCCAGATGTTGCTAGAAAGCTCTAAGAAGTAGCTCCTCTGAATCGGACTTGGAATGTTTTATTGGAGAGATATGATGTTTTCCAGTTGACTAACAGTTGATTGAAGCCGATGTTGGAGAGTTTCTTGAGTAGAATGGAGTGAGGCATCTTATCAAAAGCTTTTTCAAAATTCAAGTAGATTACATCAATTTGTTCCTGATTTTCTACACAAGGTCGAACTATAGAAAGAAAGTTTGACAAATTGGTTCGGCATGAATCCATGTTGACATTCTGTGATGGTGTTTTTTACATTCCTGAAGATCTGTCTGTGAACTACTCTTTCAATTATCTTCGGAAATGGGTTCAGAATGGAAATAGGTCTGAAATCTTTTATATTGTTGAATGTAGTTTTCTTGGGGATTGGAACAATAATAATATTTAGAAAAAGAAGAAGAAGAAGATAATAATATTCAACAATGGAATGTTTCCAGACACTAGGGAATATTCCCATTAGATAACTACTGTTCCTGATGATTGGTGTCAGTTCTGGAGCAATGACCCGGCTTATCCCTTTTATTATGAAGACAGGTATTCCATCTGGTCCTGGAGATGAATCATTCAAACAGTCAACCTCCCTAATAACGACTTCTTCATTGACCTCAGGTATACCAAATGATAGAAATATGCATATTTCCTTGAATATGTTTTCCGCCACCAATACATGGAAGGAACTGTATGATTCAGGAAATTTTGAACGAAGTTTTGTGCAGGAAATGAACCCAGTTGAAATGGTGCTTCTAATTCGGTGTTCTACGTATTTTGTTGGAGTGTCAGGAGAGAAACGGCTAGCAAACAGCGCCTTGTTTCTATACGTAATTGTTTGTATTCTTCCTTAACCCGACTTGAACAGTCCTTCTATTTTTCTTTTGTTCAACTGAATTTAACTTTTTCTTGATTACAGATGTAATATTACTGGTAGTTCTGTTGGTATCAGTAGTGTGGACTCCATGGCTCATTCTCCTTGGCTTCCCAGCAACCTCAGTCCAAGTTTCTTTCGACTTGACACCCATCGCATTCTGATTGGCCTGTTGAGCAGTTCCCTCAATTTCCAAATCAACAGACTTGAGCGTGGCCGCTGTTATCTTCCTAGCAGAAGTAACACTATTACACTCTGTTCCCTCAACCCTTTTAGGACAAGAAGTCACATTCGATATCTCCACTTTTTTAAGAAGGATACTTCTCAACCTAGAATTCTCCTCATTAAATGTGATGAGCTCCTCTTCCAATGCAGCTACTTCCGATGAGAGATTAGCGAAGAGTGAATCATCATTCTCTCTCTCCATTCTCGGAAATTTATTAGAGAATGTATTTTCCAACTTCCTAAGCATACTCACAATTAAATGATCGTCTTTAGTGACTACTAGGTTATCGTCATTGAGATTGGTGTCAGAGTTGAGACTCCAACTTGTCACAGCTTGACCAGCTGTAAGTGGCCGAACTGGTGTATTGTCGTTCACTATTAACGACATATCGACATGTAATCTACATAAATAACGTACTCAATCAATCAATAAATATATTGTTGGAAACAAATTTAAATTGTCAACCACTTTTTATTATTATAAAATATTATAATATACACAGAACCTGATTTCGTGGCTTTACCAGCGACATCTTCAGCTGTTTCTTTACAACTACTGTCTACTCAAGAGAAAACGAAGATCAGGTTCTGTGTATATTATAATATTTTATAATAATAAAAAGTGGTTGACAATTTAAATTTGTGTTTTCATTATGAAAAAGTACCACAACATCACTCACAACACAACTGTAAGGTTAAAAGCTAGATATATTATTCAATAAATATTGTGAGGTATTCGCTATTTCAATTTATTATTCTAAATGCTGTTTTAAAACAGATAATGAAGTTAATAAGTTTAAGATTCTTTCAACGTTTGTTATTGTCATAGAACGTGAAGCAAGTCCTGGAATACTCTTGATAACATTATAATGCACAATAATGTCGTTATGTATCAAATCCTTCTTTCTTTTTTCAGACATGAGGTATCTGAACTCCAGAAGTGCATAACAATGAAGAAGCATTCAATTGATAAACATAATGATATAACCATAGAAGACTGTACAGAAATGGAATATTTGCGGAACATATTGTTCGAGTACATGATGGGGAAAGAACCTGTGGTGAGTGCGCTCTTTGTATTATGTTGTTTTTTGATCCATTTATTTCTTCTATTGTAGTTGTAGAATATATTTTCAAAATTAAAAATTGTTCTAACGAAGTTCAGCAACACAAATCTTAGCATAACTTAATCAAATTCAGAAAGACGCCGCAAATCATCATCAATACTAATAGAGCATTGATCAATAATATTCTAGTTCTTCATTTAATGTGCATAGTGAATATTATTGTTGAAAGTTAACTTGTGTATACAGTAATATTATTCGCAATGATACAGTATTAACATCTTGATCGTGTTTATACTTAGACTATTTTCTTGGAACAGGAGTTGATAGGAATTTTATTGATACTGTACCTGAATTCAAAATTCTTCCAATAGGCATGTTTATCCAATACGTGATAAGCTATTTTCTATTTGTTAAGCATCTCAAAATCCTCTTCAACTAGAACAAAATCAACTAGAGAATGAAATTACTTTTCAAAAACGTCTAACCAATTTGTTTGTTTGATTCATCTCATTTCAGATAATGGCAAAAGTTCTCTCAGCTATCGTAAAATTTGATCCGGAACAAACCAATAAGATACTACAGAAAGAAGAACAAAAACTTTCGCTGGTGAGTGACTGTATATAACATGTTCATTCATAACGATCTGGGAAAAAGTTTACCGCCACTGACTTTTTTTTATTTATTTTTGAAAATGAGCCAATCTATATTATTGGATATTTCATTAAACTAATGCCAAAATAATAAATCGTATTTGCTTTGGATAAGTTCAATATCTCCAATACGACCAAAACAATCAAATCTATTGCAATATCTAGTTCATTCCAACGATCTACCTGGCCGATTCGCTCAGTTCAATAATAAATGCTATAGTACAAAACTATCTTTTAGTGTAATAGTGATAGGAAGCACTATCGGCCGGAAACTGAGAATTCCGGGGTTCGATTCCCAGGCCAGGTCATTATTTTTGTGCAGTAGTGTTCATGAGAAAGTGGAGTGCTTATCATAAAACAGTGCATTGTTGATTTGCAAACAAATTCACTTTGACAGCTTCAAGATCCTCATGAAAGGGAAATCTAATTGTGTTCTGATTATGTCATCATGTTTTGTTGAGTTATTTTTTGTAGTTGACCAATTTTTTTCATTTTATGGCATGATTTTGATTTTGGATTTTTTGTAGCTGAGGAAGGTGGTTCATCATTGACGTCAAAAACTAGTTGATTATCCGCTTAAACTTCAGATGGCACCAATTTTGTGACCAGTTCTTACTCTTCTATGATAATACAGTAAGTACTCAGAGATTGTCTCAAATTTCACAAACTTCAAGTTCAACGACACTGAAGGCCGGTTTCCGAGGTCAGGATTTAGTCAAGTTCCAGACTTTAAACAGCTGGAGTCAGAAAATTGACTTTCCGTAACGGGGCGTAGTCGTAGTCATAGTCAGTCACGTCACTGTTTTGGAAAGCCAATTTTTTTGACTCCAGCTGTTTAAAAGTCAAGAACTTACCTGAATCCCGATCTCGGAAACCGGCCATCTTTATGCTAAGTATGCGGTAAGAACCAACTTCGATTCTTATTATAATGTTTGAATATAAAATGTAGATATTTGAGGAGCTCTGACATCGTGTGCTTTTCTTAGCTGCAAGAGCTGAAACTTTGTTTCAAGATGCCCCCTGTGGTGGGTTGGGGGAGCTTTGAGTCAAACATTGTATTCAAGACTTTTTTGAAAACCAAAATACACCCACAGTATCCCTGCTTGTCATAGGAGGCGATTAAAAGAGACTTCCTTTCCAAAACACTTCTCCTTCCTAATAATATGCTTTGGAACTTTTCATTTCTAGAATGGCACTTAGTACATTGACTTAGCTTTGTGCCTTTCTTTTTTAATCTGTCGGCCTTCCTTGGCCATATCCTTACTTCTGAGGCCAACCCAAGGTGTGATGTGGACCGTGCTGATGGGTGGTGCTTTTATATTTAGTCTCTAACGGTGCCTGCAAGATACCAGGCGCCCTCCTATAGTATTTAGCCTTACCCATGCGGGGCGTTTGGTTTGACCCCACTTCCCTAGCTGTTCGTGGAAACCACATGAACTAACCAAATCCCAAGGCAACTCTAGAAGTTGCCTAGCCTTCAAACCCATTGGGATCTGCCCCATCAGGGCAGGTTCTTCAATATGGAATGAGTGCTTCAGGAACCGTTGCACTCTTATGTAGAGGCTATCAAGATAGAGAAGGCTTCTACTGATCACGCCATGGACATAAGCTCAATCATACCATCCCAACCCAACTGGAGGAGGATGAGCTTCTCAGAAGTCCAGAAAAGCAAGAATCTGCAGGAAAGCCTGAGGATTCAATAGAGCAACCGAGCACTTTGTGGGTGGAGAGACCGAACCTCACCACTGCTAAGAGAAGGGCGGTCATTCAGGCAAAACTGCTTGGGAGAGGTGAGGCTTTTGACACAGCGAAGTTTGGGGGGGTGTAAGAAAAGCCACAAGAGACCAGAGATGGATGAAACTCCAGGCACAAATGTACGTCAAGAGGCTGAATAGAGGGTGGCCAGGCGCTAGGCGACCTAGAGACAATTTGGCGACCCCTCCCTCAGTGGAAGGACCTACAAAAAGGCCAGAAATGATATTATTCTTATGAAACTGAATCATTTTTGCTATTTTGATCCGGAATTTCCAGCCGACGGTCTTGATATTTCTTTAAAGACCGACGGTCTTTATTTATATTTCATGCTCTCTTGCAAATATAAAACTTCTCATCCTTTTTATTCGAATTGAAAATAAATTTTATTCATAAACTAGCAGGCAGACTCGCTCCGCTCATCTTATCTTTCTAGCAAGGAGATCCATCTCCTGGACCCCTGGCTCAGAAATGAGACTAGTAATTTCGATCGCTCGCCTGCATTTTTAATTTGAACTTGCTAACCTCACTAATGTAAACTCTACTTGACAAATTTGAACGTTTTCTGTTCATTAATTTGTTCTCGAAAAAAGCTGGAAAACAGAGGTCTTGAGGTATCTTCAGAATCAGTTTTTTTGTGCCTCTAGAGGGCCAACTAAACAAACATACCTGCCAAATTTAAACTTATTTGGTCCAGTAGTATGGTTCTATTTCGCTGAGTGAGTGAGTCATTGCAATTTCGCTTTCATAATATGAGTTAATATATATAGATTATAATTTTATGTATACTCAACTTATATCCTATTTGGGAATTGAAAGATATATTTTTTGAAGATGCTGACCACTAAATTTTAAATTGTAATCTCGACAGGTGGCAAAATGGACCAATAAAATATTTTCGTTTGAAGTTGGCTTTGATCGATTGTGCAGCCTTACGATGTTCCTCATTCGTCCTGAAGGAGGAAACAGTTTTGCTTCAACTCATTTTCAAGGCAATTTCGTCAATAAAATGGAGCCGTCCTGCTTTATCGTATTTGTTGTGTGGAGTTACAACGGTCAATTTCAGCTCACTAAATACTTTTAGTTAGATTCAAAGGCTGTGTTATGTGTGTTGAATATATTAGGATAGTTCAATATATAGGTAATCACCTAACAGTGGATATAAATTGCCTCATATTCAAGAATATTTATTACAAGTAGTAGAATTCCATTGCCATTGGCAACTATGTTATTGAAGTGATTTGTTCACGAATATTTGTGGTACTCAATAATATTAAGAGTTCATCGTGATTTCTACAGGCTCTGCTAATAATTTCATGGCCCCTTGTAATTATTTTTCAATTTGGTGTTATATTATCATGTAAAAATTAGCTTACTCAATATTTAAGATCATTTATTAGTCTCTATAACTAAAATTATTTGTTAGCAGCTAGTGAGCATAATTTAAATTAGTTCTGTTATGTTTTTATAAGATTTTTATTAATAGAATTTAAGTTGTTCTGTAGTAAAATATTCTTATGACCAACGATTATAATACTTCGTAGCTAAAAAAGGAAATAAATTATTGTGATTGAATGAATGTGAATCATTTCAATTAGATGACAAATATTTGAGAGGTGGAAACACAGCTCTTGGTAGAAGAGATCATCTTGATTACAGAACTAGTGAGTTCCAATCGATAAATTCCTTACAAGAATTTCTATGGCTATTAGAAACTCGGAAATTGAGATAATACACGTTAGAATTGATTTTCTCCATTTCTCCCTTTTGAATTGATTTTATAAATTACAGCTACATGTTGATTAAATTGTTGTTAAATTACAATTCATTCATCCAGGTCCATTTATCCGGAATATACAGGGTGTTTCAGAAGTAGTGTCGAACATTCTAGGGTATCGTTCCTGGATGATAGGAGACTACAAATGTCGTATTTGAAGTGTTAAAAACTCATCGGTTATCATTATAGCTGCCATTTTGTTTTTTTTTCACTTAGGAATTTTTATCTCAAGAACGAATTGTTGTATTGATCTGAAATTTGGCATGAATATGTATGCTATAAAGATTCAACTTCAAAAAATAAAATAAAACATTTTCTATCTAAATTTTCAAAATGGCGGCCATTATAAATTGTTTATGGCGAATTTCAAAAAAACCGTTCATTTAACAGAAAATTTACAAGAGGCAAGAGTTTTGGCAAATTTTATCAATATTTCAAGGATACTTTATTTATTAAGATTGGTCGAAGAATGACAGAAATTAATTCTTTTCGTACTGCATGCATGATCATGAGCAAACAAGATCATTTGAAACACATTGTAAAATCATCTGGATGGCCATATGGAGCCATACCGAGTTTCAAAGCTTCATCTTAAATACAATTGGAATTGAAAATTTAATATTGATGTTTAAATGGTGAAAAGTGATCATGCATGCAGTACGAAAAGAACTAATTTCTCTGTTATTCTTCGACCAATCTTAATAAATAAGGTATCCTTGAAATTTTGATAAAATTTGCTAACTTTTTTGTCTCTTGTAAATTTTCAGTAAAGTGAACGGTTTTCGTGAAATTCGCCATCATAAATTTGAAATGGCCGCCATTTTGAAAAAAAGTTTTTATTTTATTTTTTGAAGTTGAGTCTTTATAGCATAAATATTCATTCCAAATTTCAGATCAATACAATTCGTTCTTGAGATAAAAATTCCTCAGTGAAAAAAACAAAATGGCAGCTATAAGGATAACCGCTGAGTTTTGGACACTTCAAATACGACATTTGTAGTCTCCTATCATCCAGGAACAATACCCTAAAATGTTCGACACTACTACTGAAACACTTTGTATAATTTAAGCCGTCAAAGGGCCGGTTTCACAACAGTTATTCTTCAGCCGGGACCATCTAACGTGCTATTAATTTAACTTGACCATCCGATAACACGGGAGTCAACTGGTTGAACACGTCTTCTTTAGGTTGCTAGATGTCTCTAACTAGCAAGCGTTCTATCTGTTAGCCTATAATTGGCACTGATCTACAGATTGAAAAACATCAGGGATCAATACTGATGTATCTCCTTTCAACACTCTTTCATAAATCACCATGATTAGAGAATAAGTGACCAGAAGCTTCAAGTAATCATGTATCTTTATCAATTAGGAATCCATTACAGCTATAGTGAGGTCCACGTTATAATGACAGTATTTGATCAACTTTGGTTTCGCTATTCCTTTCTATCATTCGACAATGCCGGTGGTCCTATCCTTTTCTAGGTCCAGAACGATGCCAATTATGTTTTTGACAGTGTAGAAATATAATTAATTAATGCAGAGAATCGGTATCGTTACTATTCTATCTTTATCCACTGCCATTATAACGTGGACCTCACTATAGGTGATTGATTTATTTGTTTCAAGTTGTATCCTATCGTAAAATTAAAGTTTGTATCATCAACTGACACTAAATTTCATTCATGAACTGTGGCAGATATATAAAACACTTTTTATAATATCAAAATTGTTAAATTAGTAATTGGATTTTTAATAGATTCTTGAACGCTGCACCAACCATATCAAATATTATGGCATTTTATGTTATTTATTGCATTCTTAGTTCAGATTAAACGGACCTTCAGTTTAAATAAAATGAACCACATTATAAAAAACGAGACTTTATAATGGATTTAATCCAATTCAAAATGAAATTGCGTTTAAACTGGCACTGTGCAAACAGAACTGAGGAAAAAATTGTTGTAGCTATAACTTTTAATAATTTTAATGTTACAGAATATAGATTATTGGTTCACGTTCTCTTTCATAAATTTCGTTATTGCATTTCAATGATATGGTATAATATCATATAATTATAATCACTGTAAAAATATGTAAATTGTAAAAATACTCGATTAGTTATCTTAACATAATTAATTTTTTGTGAATAAGAACCCTAATATTTGTTGGATATTTAATTAAACCTAATGTTGATTTCATTCGATTTTGTAAATGCTCTAGCTAGTAAATTTTAACAAAGGTAATATTTACCTGTCTATTTATTTATGACACATAAATGTCACTTATTGTTTCATTTAAGAGTTCAGTTAGTTACGTGAAATATGTTTTCTATATTATTAATATAATTAAACTGAATTATTGACTGTTAAATCTGTTTCATTTCAAAAATTTCATCTCTAAGAATGTCTTCATAAATATTCACACTCTAGCATGATGCCCGCATAAGTTGCAAGCTTATGTGTGGACACGGTGAAGAAAAGACGACTAGTTTTCAGATTTGGGTTGATTCAGGAAGTGAATTTTAAAATAACAGTTAACGAGACAATAGTTCATGTCAAATTTTATAACATTAATATTCACGTACAACAATATCCTATCAAATATATTATATTGAAACGTGTTTTTCAATTACAATTTTTTACTGGCAGCATAACATGGATAACATAATATTATCACATTCAACCGTAGGCTGTTTCATGATGAAATTGTACATAATTATTACGATTGAGAGAGATAAAGCCACAACAGTTCTCACTTCAGAAGAGTTAAACATAAGACTAGCGACATTCTGTAAGAAACATGGAACTTCTACGCTCTAGTCTTGTTAAAAACAAGCCGAAGCCACTATCCTGAACAAAATGAACAGTACATTACGTGTTAGATTAAATAGAATTTTCCACATTAGTCGAAGAACTACTTTCTTTGGCCGAAGCCACTATCCTGAACAAACTGAACAGTACATTATGTGTTTGATTGAATAGAATTTTCCACATTAGTCGAAGAGCTACTTTCTTTGTTTCTAAGTCGTTGAGCATCTAGTTCCTTTTTGAAAATCCTAAGTCGTTCTATTATCGGCGAATGTTTTCTGCGGAACAAATGAATTTCCTCGCCTTCAGCTGTGTACTCGGACCTTCCATCAGGCAACAAGTCCCGCAGTGCAGTGTTCATCAGCAGTTGCTTTTCTAAAAACTCTATGCCACCTAGTAGATACTCTTCACTTGTTTCCGCGAGTTCTTTATCCGATTTCAGTTCGAAGTACTTGGTTGTACAGTCTTTCAACAAAAAATAGAAGCCCAAGCCCAAAACTGCGAGTGACGTATAGAAGGCTTTCATGTAAAACCGTGGATTCCTCGAATAGATTATTCTGTCAATGACTGAATTATTAAACGCCATTAGAGAGATGATGATCAGTATTGGATAGGATGCGTTCAAGTAGATGATGGGACCGTGAGCTATTTTCAGTTCATGGGCGATGGCGTACTTCATGGCTTGCTTGCTCAACACAAGCGACTCTTTCAGCTTATTTCCTTCTTTTGTATCCCAATCAACTTTTTTGTTACCAACCTGTAAAAAGATTGGAGAAAAATACATTCGGCATCTTAAGTAATAAAAATTAAAATTAATTTCATAGACTTTACAAGCCAATAAAATGTGTGCATGATTTAAAAAAAATTGGCGTACTTCATGGCTTGTTTGCTCAACACAAGCGACTCTTTCAGCTTGTTTCCTTCTTTTGTATCCCAATCAACTTTTTTGTTACCAACCTGTAAAAAGATTGGAGAAAAATACATTCGGCATCTTAAGTAATAAAAATTAAAATTAATTTCATAGACTTTACAAGCCAATAAAATGTGTGCATGATTTAAAAAAAATTCGTCTGTTAAACATCATAGACTGCCCCAAATTTCTTAAAATATTAAATAATTTTCCCTTAATATATCCCACACTGAAAAGAATACAATTCTCAACTCACAATGAAACACGTCAGGTTTATCAATTATTCATCCAAGAAATATTATTAATAATATCAAATGACTTTTTAAAATATGTCAAGCTTGTAACATAATTCTGTAAGTTTGATGATTTAGTAAGATCTCCAAGGGAACAGATAGCTACATCTCTATTCCTTCACTTGTTCACTATAAGATCACTCATACCACAAGATTCTCTTCTATGGCAATTAACAATTTTCTCGAACTTAGCCTCTTCTTCTAACTCTTCCCTACACATCCTTGTGTATCGTAATCAATATATTTACATATTGATTGTCTGAAACCCTCACTATATTTAGGGTTAAAATGAAATAATGAATCATTTTCCAAAGCTAATTCATTGGATGATTAAGGCTCAACTCACACTTACGCGACTCAAGTCGAGAAGAGACTGCGTCTCTAGTCTCTTCTCAACGCAGCATGTGTTTTCAAATGATGACACTCTGACCAGTCGATTCTAGTCTCCGCAACCTCACGACTGTGTGACTGAGTCGAGCGTCGACTCGACATGTTGGTCGAGCCTCGACTTGAGTTGCATAGTACTGTGCATTTTTAGAGGTTATGTTTTATGAAAGTGATGTTTTATCATTTTAGATAAGACAATAATAAGAATAATTAGACAAGGCAATATATTCATAACAATTATTATACAATTTGTTACATGCGCAGAAGTGACGAATTGGATTTCATATTTTTAATAATATGTGGTTATAAATGGAGTAGCATGGAACTGAAATAGTGACAATGAGCAAGAAAGTCGTAAGGTCGAGGGACTGGAGTATCCTCGACTGGAGACGTACGATTCGAGTCGAGGTAGTTTGAGTTGAGCCTAAGCTATAAATTTTATCCCAGAAACTATTCGAAAATAAATAAATGTTATTCTTTAGTTAAGAAAGTGAACAAAAGTACAAACAAAAAAGAAAACATAGCTTCTGTGTAATCAGAACAATTATGTACCGTCAAACCGGCTAACTTGGGACAGTTTTCAACTTTGACTTGAAATTCAGTTCCATTATCATTTTAATAGTTTATTTCTCCTGTGCTCGAATCTTAGGTTTCTAATAATACTTCAAATATATACATTCAATTTCATTATTATTCCAACCTGTTCTGAAAAAAAATGGTGTCCCAAGTTACCCGCAGAGGTTGAGTAACTTGGGACACCGATATTATTTGCCTGTATAATAGATAATTGAGTGGTTGAAGGCTAACTTGTGACATTCGATTTTGAAAAATATATTTCATATTCATAATAAAAATACTTTAACTGTAAAATATTTAAATAATTGTGTGAAATAATTCAGTGTTCACAATAGAAGATATTGAAGGCTCAATTTCTAGGTTGGAAATAGTAGATTGTTATGAATTGATATTCCAATAGTTATAAAATATTAAAACCTGAGTTCATTTGTTCAATTATTGATGCAATGCGGTAACATTGATAACAGACTGAATGAGTTCTTACCATGATAGTTTCATCGACATCTTTCACGGTTTTGTAGGAAAAGTTGATGGGCAAACCAATATAACAAGTACAATTCGACCATGCGGTGCCGAATAGACTGAGGTTTTGTCCTATCGTGTAAAACAACTCAACTTTCGGATCTCTAATGCCCAAATGCATATCATCCGATACATCAGACAGGATGTTATTTAATTCCTCGTTAACCTTGAGTGGAAATCCTTTCCTATAATGAAATATAATTTGCAATTAAAGGAAAAGAAACACTATCTAAAATGAACTGATGTTTTGTGAATCTTCAATCTAGATTAGAAACTAGATCTGGTCGAAAAGTATGCTTTTTTATGCTGTTTTTTTCAAAGAAGGATACGTACGTGTCTGCATAAAATAAAAGACGTTACCTTTTTATTCTACCATTAACAAATTATTCTCAGAATATTAATGTAGGCATTTTTATACAATAATACTAATATCGTGTGATCTGGTTGGCTCAAAATATAGGTTATTCACATTTTTACAAAAAAAACACATAATTAAAATTGTTTCACGGATTGGAAAGAAGATTTCTAGGTCGATTTACCCCTTCCATAACATCAAGACGCTACTATGCCTATAGTGAGGTCTTCGTTATAATGGCAGTGGATAAAGATATGAGAAGAACGTTGCCGATCCTCTGTCTTGTCAATTACCTTCTAAAGACGGTAGGTGATACAGGTTTATTGGTGTAATATCAACTGTTTATTCTCGTTCAAAATGATCACTTATATTTTATCAAGCAAGAAATTAGAATTTTCAATGATTTAATAATGAATTTTTATAATAAAGATGATTTTTTTAAATTAATTATTAATTCTACATTGTTGAAAGACGATCTGGCAACAGAGCAAATCGAGGAAGAGATAGCGCTATCCGCTTAGTTGAATAATAGACAAAGATAGCAATACCATTGCTAATCAAACACTACCTATTATAACGTGGACCTCATTATAGCAATAAAATTTGATCATCCAGCCAGCATCCCGTAACTTTATAATATTAGGAATACATCTATCAGACATGCGCAGTCGGCGTCCTTCTACCTCCTCCCTCTACCGCACCAAACTACTAGAGATGTTCTCATCACATCAACCCAATTCTGAACTAGCTGCTGAATGGCAATAAGGCCTGGACATACAGAGAGCGATCTACTACAGCCGCGCGTCTCTGTAGTGAGGCGGCTCGAGCCGCTTGATAGTCTGCTAGCGGCTAGAGCACATTATTATAGGGTACCTATAAATTCATTAGATTTTCATGATGTATAAGCGTTAAGGCGGCAGATGATTTAGAAGTGTTGGCTGTATTGCTTTTACAAGCAGAAGAAGATATAAATTATGGTTGGCCACTGAAAATAATTTCAACGAAAAAACAGAAGCTTCAAGCCTCGCGACTGCAACGACGCGGCTCGTGCCATTTCACTAGAGACGCGCCGCTAGTATCGTAGTTGTCGCCAAGGAATAGCACGGCACCTTTACATAAATTCCCAAGCAACATCTCTAGCTGTATTAACGGCTGTAGTTTATTACTGTATAGTGTAGTCTATTTATAATATGTCGACTTCATCATATGGACTTCAATACAATAACTGCAGCTTACTATATATTTATCCTTCTAAAGGTCAAATTCCTAAAGGAGCGTTTACATTAGTCAAGTTTTCTCGAACTCTTGTTTTCTAGAGAGTTTGATGTAAATGAACTATTTTTGCAAACTTGAAGTTATACTCGTATTTACGTGAATTCAAGCTTTCAAAATCACAAAAATATAAAATCATGAAGTCAAAATTCAATAAGTCTCAAAGTTTTCTGCATCATACTTTTTTGTTTAGTTTTTTTTTAGACATTATACGATTGACAACTGTTTTATCTCTTTTTCTCAGATTGAATTGTAAATTCAAGTTTTATTTTTGATTATGTACTTATTTTATGAATTAATAAATAAAAATAATGCAAAATTTAACCTTCTAGTCGTGACCCTGGGTCCCAGGGACCCACTTCTTTCATATTGAATATCTCAATATATTTCTAGATTATTATGTTATTCTATGATTCTAATATGTCCAAGGGTTATTGATGAACGCAACGAGCACTTATGTAAAGCAGAAATCGATCTTTATTAAAATTTTAAAAATAAATTTATAAAACCTTGCATTTTTAGGGTAGTGAAAAGTAACGTTTGGTTATTATTTTATATAAAGTGAAAAAAATATAGTGATGAATACTATGATGGATCTTACATGCAACACTACTAGAAAGGAAAAAATTGGAAGGTCATAGTTCACTCTTAGGGTAGTTTTTACCCTACCCTCAAGTTCATGTTGCACAATTTTTGAAAAACTTATGAAATTATAGTGATAAATACTATTATGAATCCTAAAACCTACATGAAACACTACTAGAAACATGAAAAATATATAAGGTTATATATAAAGATCACTTTCAGGCGAGGTTTAGTATCCCTGGGATAACATGAAGTTCATTGGTTTCACTATCATCCTACTCAGGGTCAGTATTCTTACCTTGAACTATGAAACTATTTTTTATCATCACTAATGTCATTGAAATAGAGATTTAGAAGTCAATTTATACATTCTTCGAAGTCTCTGTTCAAAATGTACATGTTGACTGTTTGAGTCCAATCATTATTGCATAAAAATGTGCATTTGAAAAAAATAAAAAAGTTACGTTAGTCGTGACCCTTGGGTCCCAGGGACCCAAAAGCGTCATTTCACGAAAACAACAAGTCACAGAGCACTAACACTCTATATCAAGTTTAAGTGTCTACTGACATGAATTTGCATGGGTCACAATAGACAGTAAAGCGAATGGAAGCAATATTATAACTAAAACAAACATTCCCTGGGACCCAGGGTCACGACTAGAAGATTAAACACGCTTAACATTGTTCTACTCGTTTTAAATGTTAAATAAAACAAACTCGAAGGGTCTACATTGATCATTTATATAGTAATTGATACTTACTAGTAGTTTCTGTTCTTGTAGTCTACATTGGTATACCTAGTGGATTCAAGTTTTTGCTCTTCAAGTCAAGAAAACCTGACTAATGTAAACGCCGCTCAAGCAAATACTCTACAATTCTAACCGCGTGGCTGTAGCCGTTAATATAAAAGTTGGTCCATAAGATCGCTCGTCTTGATCGTAGATTGCTCACTGTGTATCCTGGTTTTTATAGTAAATATTGATACTGCATATCATAACAGTAGTATTGTTTTTTTATTTGAGAATAGTTAATACAGTAGTGTTTACACCAGCTTAACTTAGTTATAGGGTTTACACCGGAATAATTGGGCCTATTGACTTCTTTGAGCCATCACCTGGTAGTCCATAAATGAATTACTTTGAACTAACATGAAATTCATTCCAGTAAAGTGTAATCATGCAAAATATTCAAAGATTTTAATCAAATCTATTGTCAATGATTTAATATAATGGATACCCAGTAAACTCCATACTTCATTGTGAAAACATAACCTTAAAAGTAATATAAGTAAAATGATTTTGAATTACCTGTGTATTTCAAATAACCCTTTATAATTATCAACAAATATTGTATGAGAAAAAACTGATAACAAAGCAGTGCCACATCCAATAGATCCCAAACAATTAACAATATTCCGTTGCCCATATGAAAGAGCGTAATTCCACAATCTAGACATTGTAAAACTAACACAAACTTATTCGATGATTACAAAAATCTGATTCAATTTGTATTAGGCGACAGTCTTATTTTAAATTTTCAATTTAAGTTATTATTTAAACCATTATAGATAAGTCATTTGAATTGCAGTACTTTTGGAAGAAAACTTAACCTCAAATTTTAGTGCTTCTCGGTTCTCGCCTTCATCACATCCTTAGACCAGTTATAGAATAGACACGCCCAATTGTATATTCATACTAAAAGTCGATGAAGCCTTCGACCATTAATATAATAGACACGGCTTGAGCGTAGTCGCTGAAGCAAACATGAATTGGGTGTGTGACGTCACATGAGAGAGCCTTCGAACTACACGCCATAATCAGCCTATGCTAAATGAGCACTTTTATAGCTTCTGAATCAGAATTTGAACTGATTTATTATTCTATTTGAAAAATTAATTATGGAAGTTGATTTATTCATTATTTATTATAATTGCATACGTAGAGCCTATGTTTTATTGCCTAGTAAAAGTATTTAAACAGTTTATGTTGTATTGAGATTTATTTCAGGGCTTTATCAAGCCGATAATAACTTGCTTCTTGAATCTATGAACAAGTATGAATAGACTTATTGAAAATTCAGGAATTATTGTATTTTATGCACACAATCAATAACATAATCTTGAGCCTGTTCAAAAAAATAATATTGACATTGAGTTTGAATTCTCGACCTAGACACAACAGATTTTCTTATCACACATAGAAACACAATAAAATTATGATGGTAAAAACTGGAATACAAGGATTAAAGATTGGATGATTTGAATGAACATATCAATATTGAAATATTATTACTACATTATATTATATCAATATAATATAATAATCATGATATAATTTCTTTGTAGAAAATATATCGGCAGTAACAATAATTTATTGCATTCTATGATTAATAGAGTAGTAGTTTACAGATATGTTAACAGAAAAGTAGATGTAGAGCATGAAAAATTACTTATCAAAATTAAGTAGGTACATACGGTAATATTAATAATACTAATAATATATTCAGCTTCATTGAGCTGAAGGAACGCTTAATTCTACAACTTTGTCCATAGAACTTTTGTTAATTATTATTAAGTGCATTAATAAAGGCAGTGATCTGGCTATCTACTATGATGGATAATATTTTCAAAACTAGAACACTACATATAATTTTATTACAATCAGAATTAATATCAAGCCAGCAAAAAGTACATCTTTCATGAAGATTTAGATGAGTAGATGAAGAGCTTAGAAAAACTAGACTACTTATAGAAATTAGGCACATAGTATTGATAATACAAATCTATATAAGTGATAGAGGGAGCTCTTAATTCTACAACTTCGTTTAGGTATACAACTTTCATGAATTATTAAGTGCATTAATAGAGGCAGTGATCTTTGCTATCCACTATTATGAATATTTTTTTCAAAAATAAAACTACATAGGCCTTTTATATTACAAAAAGTACATTCTTCATGAAGATTTAGATGAGTAGATGAATAGCTTAAAAAACTAGACTACTTACCGAAATTACACATAACATTAATAATATAAATCTATATGATAAGTGATAGAGGGAGCTCTTAATTCTACAACTTTCATGAATTATTAAGTGCATTAATAGACGCAGTGATCTTTGCTATCTTATTAATATTTTTGAATGCAAAATCAAATGATAAAATTTAGAATCTCTAAATCGGCTGCAGGCATTGAAATACCTTTTTATACACAGACAACAAGCAAATTCACGTTTGCATTCTTCATTAAAATTGACTTATTGAATGATAACTTGAGCCTAATTTGAAAAGAATGTAACTTAGATAATTACTTACCTGTGAAAAGAAATCCCACTTCCTTTTTTATCACTCTCCTTGCAGTTATATGCACAGCAACTTCTCACCATTTTTTAAAGAAATCACCATCTGGTAATTGATTAAAATACAAAAATATGATAGCGTGCCTGGGGCTCAACCAACTGACCCAACTCCCATTTGACCCAACCTACCACTAGACCCAATTTTTAAAATAGATAGAAACCGCGAAACCATTTGACCCAATAGACATCTGACCCAATATACTATTTGTCCCAACTCTATGAATATCAAAAAACCAACTGACCCAATTGACATCTGACCCAACCTACCACTTGACCCAACTACTGTGCTGCACTCTGGCAAAACGTCTGCAATGTTCCAGGCTTGGTTACTCTCTACCTACGGTCTACTCTTCAGGTAAAAGTCTAGAAGGCCTTGAAACCAAGCACAACTGTTTTGACAGTTCTTGCTATCTTTGAGGTTAGATTTGTGTTATTTTGTGATTTTGAGGTTAGATCTGTATTATTAAATTTGGATGAGGTTATTAGATTTGGTAAAACCACCATAAAAGCATCTTATCAATCAGTAAATGATTGATGATTATTCAATTTGATATAGGTAACTTTTCACAACTAGATTTTACCTTACTCCAAGTATTGTAGTCTATTGTTGCTATCATAGTTTTTATTAAGTCAGAAAAAAGCTGTTGACAGGTATCCTACAGCCTACGATATAAGTTCTGTAAGACAATGGAATTGAGTTACTGTATTAGAAATAGAAATTGGAAATGAATATTTATGGACATTCCTTATAACCTAGGTTAAAACCTACAACATAAATAATTGTAGAGAATGACTTTGATGGAATCTGCCTTAAAAAATTTCCTCACAAGTTTCTTCCCTCAGTAAATTCAGATAAGTGTTTCTAGAATACATCAATTTAGAGTAGCCTACCTACATAGTTTTATGAATATTTCAGAAGCTATGTTTCTGGTTGTACTATTTATTTACTGAGAAATAAACAATTTGCACAACGAAATTTGTAAAAAAATCAAATAATCTCCATGATATAGTACCCTACAATTCTCGGTTATCGGTACTTATGAGACTGCATTTCTCAGTTGAGTTATTTATTGAAGTTGTCGAAGGAGTACCACTCATCAAGAAGGCATTGATGTTTTGCACACCATAAACTATGCCACGAGAGCGCAGCACAGTAGTTGGGTCTAGTGGTAGGTTGGGTCAGATGTCAATTGGGTCAGATTGTTTTGTGATGTTTATAATATTGGGGCAAATGGTATATTGGGTCAGATGTCTATTGGGTCAAGTGGTTTCGCGGCTTTTCTCGATTTAAAAAAATTGGGTCAAGTGGTAGGTTGGGTCAAATGGGAATTGGGTCAGTTGGTATGCACCCAGCGTGCCTATACCGTACAAGAATATCCAGCCATTTTGCTCCTTCATGTGACGTCATACGGCTGCTTATGTTTGCTTCTGCCCAATGTATTGTGGAGGTATTGGGAAGCCGTGTCTATTATATTAATGGTCGAAGGATGAAGCCAACATCTACTGCCAAATTCGCCCACCTTGACGTCACGCATCGTATAGACATTGTTGTTAAACAATGCATTGGTGTTGAACATAGCTTGTTTTCCATAGCAGATTATTATTTATGAAAATGGTAATCTCCTGCGCAGCATAAAGTTGCACTGAAATTTTTAGGAAAAAAGTGGAATATCTTTTAATGTGTAAGTTGAAATTTATACACATAAATATTGTATGTTGTAACTACTGTTATAATGGAGGGTTATAATGGAGAGATTATTATCCTTGGTTATGATGTAAGTGAACTCATTGCAGCATGACAGTAAATTAGTTTTGTAGGCTACCGTACCTTATTATTTTCAAAACACATTATAACTTTGAAGCCGATATCACACAACACATCATAAATTAACATAAATTATATCGTTTTTGCCCGTAGCTAGCTACTCAGCGTGTCTATTCTATAACTGGTCTAAGTTCACGTCAAAATGTCCATGTTTCAATTATCGATTTCTGACATCGATGTTTAACGATCTGATCATAGATTACTATCGATTATTGAAGTACCTATTTCCTATTTGTTTGAATGTTTTAAAAAGGGTAGGCTACTTCATGTTTTTATATTGGTTGTTATATGTTACTTATAAATTTTAAAGAGTAACCCATACAAGTGAAGTGATTTTATTACTATCGATGTATTAATAGTAAATTATAAAATACTCCCCTGTTCCCTGTTGGGGGTTGGTAGAATATTGTCCCCCAGAGTTTTCATGCTGCCGACGCCTATGGCACACAGCCTGTGGCTCCTTCCAAGCAATCTCAATATCTAGATCTACCGAATTATATTTAACTGTGGTAAGGTCATATATTTATGCTCATATTTTATATTTAGTGCTTTTTTATTTCTGCCCTAGGGCAGCTGTTTTTATTTTACATTTTCTTGATGTGTCCCAGTGGGCTTCACTTTACTGATCCCTTTTATGAACCTAATTAATTAAATACTAAGTACTTAACTGAGGTAAGATCACAATCAAAATGTCTCTCTTACACTCCCCTATCACTCTGCATATGGCCAGTGTATGTAGGCTATGTGGCATAGAGAGTTGGAAGTAAGGGTAGCCTACTGCTGCCGTATCGGCTGCCGAGAAGAAACTGACCAAACTTTTTGGAGATGAAGTTTCATATTATATCTCGCCGGTCGCCGCCTATACTACAATATAATAGATTTCTGTCGTTTGCCCAACTTGAGGAGTTTTTTTGAGAGAAACAACCTTTTTTCAAGTATGCAGTTTGGTTTTCGTAGGGGGAGGTCGACTGTTGATGCTGCAGTGAATCGAGTGGCTGAGAAAATTGGATCAGTGTTTGAGGATGGTGAGTCCCTGGCACTTACATTGTGTGATTTGAGCAGTCGAGCGTTTGATTGTGTGGACCATCACATACTAATCAAGAAGCTTCGCTATTATGGGGTTATGTACTCTGCTCTTGACATCTTGGAGTCATAACTTTCTGGGAGGACGCAGGTGGTGTCATTGGGTGGAGCTGTTTCATGTCCACTCCCTGTCAGGTTTGGAGTACCTCAGGGTTTAATTCTGGGGCCAATCCTGTTCATCGTGATGATCAACGACCTGGTTGACAATGGTGCAACTCTCCTGTTTGCTGATGATGCATCATTGCTGTCATCTGGCATTGACCTTCACCAGCTGCTGGAGAGGTCAGCGGAGCATCTGCGGTCTTCAACCTCGCTTCCTCGTTTCCAGCTAAATGAGAGCAAGTTACAAAACATCATCTGCAGTTTGTCGCGTAATCTGCCTCATGATCAGGAACCTGTGAAGCTGCTGGGCTTTATGCTGGATTCAAAGCTCAGCTGGGCCAGCCACATCCAGCAGGTGACCGAGAGACTGTTCCGAATCTGTTTCCTTATGCACAAACTGAGGGGACATGTGACGGAGGCATATCTGGTCGTGGTGTATCATGCACTTTTCCACTGCCATATCTCCTACGGTCTACTCATGTGGGGTCACTCAGCCAAGGTTGTGGACATACTGAAGCTGCAAAAACGGGCCGCCAGGATCATTACTGGAAGCGAACATCTTGCTCATTGCAAGCCCTTTTTTGCTAGGCTGGGTATTCTAACTGTAATCAGCCACTTCCTCCTTCTCTGCCTCATGTATGTGAAGAAGAATCAACAAAATTTGTTGACTCGGACTGATGTGCATCACCACAACACCAGGCATCGAGAGCTGTTTGACGTCCCCAGGGTGCGCCTCCAGAGATCGCGGGTATGCTATGGGAGTTCAGCGCTACGCTACTTCAACAGGCTGCCTGCAGGGGTGAAGCAGTTGGACCTCAGCGTGTTGGAGAGGGCTGTGACCGGTTTCCTGAGAAGCAGGGCTTATTACGATATCCAGGAATATGTAAATGATGACCTGTCTCAAATATTATATCAGGCTAAAGTGCCATTATGCTAAAGAGCAAGGCCTCGTATGATTTTTTTTCGATCTGAACTTGATCACTGCCATTTTGATCAATTTAGTGTTTTTGTTATTTCTTTTTATTCATGACGTGACGCCATCGATCCTCCTTTCATTGTGGGTAATGGATGAATAAGAAGGTATAAGGTCTTTTTAAAACGAAAATGTTGAAGAAGAACAAACATGCAAGTTTATCTATCAGGCTCACAAACAATATTACCTTTACGGTACTTATATAAAAAATAATTGTTTCTATTACTTACACAAGTTGATGAAATGTAACCACTGGTTTAAAGATGTAAAATAATTTCAGTGTGGAACTTACTGAGTACTGTATGCAGGTTTGTTGCAATGGAAGTAGGCTATTAAAAATTTTCCGAGGGAGGACTCCGAACCCCCTATCCTCGGGGGTATACCATAACTCCCAAATCAATAAAAATCATTATTTGATCCCTAAAAATCAATACTAAAAAATATAGCGCCAAAGTCTGTGGCCACACGAGAGTTTTTTCACGCAGCAAAAACAGTTTTCACACTGTTTCTTTTAAAAGTGTGATCGCATGTATTGAGAATGTGGAGGTGGAGGTAAGAGATCGAAATAGAGGATTGATGAGAAAATGTATAGTTTTGTTCAGTGCGGTGATTGGCGGAGAAGAAAGCCAACTGCGTATGCCTGACTCCTGTATTCCTACAGCAGTAGGAATACTACCAATGTACCTAGAATTTACCTAGGTACCTTAAATACTACCATAAAATTATGGCATGCTGGCTGATTGACTCAAATAAATGTATACAACTCAGCTGGATGATCAAATATAATGTTATTGCCAAGTATATAGTTATATAGCGTATTTACTGTATAGCGTCTTGTATGGTGTGTATGGAAGGGGTTGATCAGTCCAGGACTGTAGCTTAATTCAGTGTGAATGAATATAATTATAGTAATTGGTCCAGATTTTCGAGAACTGTATTCTACTTCAATGTAACATGAATACATGTTGCGGTCGGTCCAGATATTTGAGGACTGTAGCCTATTTCATGAAACACCTTCATAAAAATTATTCACTAATATAACACTAGATTCATTAATATTCATTTTAGGCTATACGTTTTTGTTGTTTTATTTTTCGATAAATTGAGAAGAGGTTGAATTTGGATAAACCTGTGAATTATGAGTAATTTTTCAGGTAGAACATTAAAACATTGATACCTGACATAAATCCTACAAAAATCAAATAATAAAAAGTTCATAATCAAATTTAACCCTTATTAAATAGTACCCTGAACTTGGAAAATTGCCTACGTTAATATAAAGGTTCGTACAGACTTTCGCTCTGCTCCGCAATCGAACGTCACTCGAGCAGATCGATTGATGATCGACCGGGGAGCAAGAGTGGAACACGAGAAGAGCTAACATCTCCCGTAACGTTCATGATCGGAGCGAGGGCGGAGCGTGTTGGAGGCGCGTATATCTGTACGCACCTTAACACTGGGGTGTACCACACCCCAGAGCCGAAAGTTTTCTTTGCTGACTGAGCAGTAGCACACTAACAGTCAGTGCTATTGGGGCAGATACATCAGAATAATGCAAATTGAATTTACATAGGTGTGTAATACCCAAATACTCTGTTTCAAAAGAGGGATGATTTCTCAAATAGAAATTTCTGGGGTATGTTACAACCCAGTGTTATATTTAAAGGTCAATCTATGTTGTGTTATGGGGCGCCCGCATGGTAAGGAGGTCTAGGCAATAATCTGGTGTCAAGGCAATAATCTGGTGTCAAGGCAATAATCTGGTGTTAAGGCAATAATCTGGTGTCCAGGCATTGCCGAGGTACTGTACCTCTCGGCCTCTTACCTATACCTCCCCACTATGTGAGCACCGTAGAGTAGCTGTTTTACTCTCTATGTAGGGTAGTACCTTTTACTTGTTTCCCACGCTGCTTGTGATCAGCATAGATTCCCATCATGAATCATTAAAAAAGTATGAGACCAAAAGGAGCCAAAAATGGTGGCAAACGTGTTTTTTTAATGTCACACATTGAGTATTGAATATCTCGAAAACTATAAGAGATATGAAAAAGTGTAGAAATAAAAGTTGAGGAATTTTTTGAGCTTCAAGTTTGTACAGAATAGTCATGTCCGTGAGATGCATAGTTTTCGAGATATATTTGAGAAACCAAAAACTGGTACCTTTGAACCACCCCAACCCCTTAGCACAATGGGTAGAGGTGAGGACTTTTGGTATGTTTACCTCCTTACTACCCTGAACACAACTGCGGGGTCAAAATTGTCTTTCAAACTTTTCACTCTATAATCTTTATTCATTGACTGGACTATATAGATAGTGTATCCATAATGTATTACTGTAGTGCACATGGGTGATATATTTGGCTGGTTGCTTCAGAAATGGACGCTTTTGAGTTTTGTCGTGCTCAGTTTAACTTTTAATGTTAGATGAATCAGTTGAACACTCATGTCATACCTTGCAAGGTGTATATTTATGTAATATAAAAAACAAATTTTCACAACACTTATACATTGTCTTTCTAATCACTAGTACGTAGAACACAACTATGATTAAAGTTTGACACTGAATAATTATAAATTAATTCTAATTATCTAGAAACATATATTTTTGTACTTGGTTACTCCCTTAAATCTAGTCTGTGGACATTCCTACAGTAATACTTTGGAAAAATGAATAGGTGGCATTAAAATTCTACTTTATACTGGAATCAAATATTACTAACTCTAATATTTTGATTAAGATCAAGATACAACATAAAAAGAAATTGATATGATTCACATTATTGAATATTCGCTCCAAGATCGAATATTCTATCTCAATGAATATTTTCCAGCATCAACAATAACGAAATAAATTACAATTGATATATAGTTCTGTAACTATGTTTATTTTAAACATAAGCCATCATTACTTCTCTTGCATTTCAATGTAATCGGTGTTTAAGAGTCATAAACTTTTTACTAAGATATACTTTGTATGTACAGTTATAAAAGATCTGGTGCTCAAAATTAAATCATTTCATTATAGAATACTATATACGAATGCATGGGTACCGTAATTGTAATGCATAAATTATTTGTATAAGTGATTGTTGAGAGCTGTTATCACTCTTCTGTAATCCCTAAAGTTTTTGAAGCTTGAAGGGACTGTTTTCTACAGTTAAACGTAACAATCAACAATAACTGTTCCACTGTTAAAATTAACAATCCCATATGGATTTATGATTCTCATTGGAATATTGTAAAGGTTGCCAGCTAAATTCATAATTACTGTTTTATTGATGAAATCTAAAAATTCAATATGGATTTATGATGTTTATTAGAATATTGTAAGTAGCCAGATAAATTGATTATTGTAAATGACTGGTAGATTATTTCAAATGCATGGAAATAATTTGAGGACTCTCAGTACCATGATCAGATATGAGGATAGATATACAGCTTCTTCTAGTCATGACATATACTGATAAAACTGTCCTTATATCCTAATATGATTATTTATTTGGTGCTTTCACTTGAAAATAAGATCAATATATAGTATATTGCGGAAAACTACTTATTTTGAACATTTATTATTTATTTATTACTTCAATCACCAGTGTTGTATTTGGTATTGCTTTCAAATACGCTCATCAATCATTTTTAATAGAGTGTGACTAGGCCATATATATTCACATTCATACAATTTAATTTAATACATTCATAATTATAAACTAAATTTGATTATAGGATGATTTAACACTTAATAAGACCTAAGATTTAATCGCTATGGATGTATTCTGAATAGCTTGAAAGACAAACATGTAGGTAGATATAGCTACAGTAATGGAATACGAATATTTAAAACTATAAACTAATAAATCAGAACTCACATCAATAAACTTTTAACACTGATATCACTTTAGGAAGTGTTCATGTTTCTGGTTCGATTATTAGTGTCCAACATCAGATCTTCAGTCTCATTGTTCACAAAGTGATTAATTGTTTGAAATGCAAATGAATTGAACTCCTGTCGCAGCAGTTTGCTCACTTCAGAAGCTGGAGGAGGCTCTCTCTCTTCACTCCAACTCTGTGTCATCCGATGCTTCAATACCCATGATGATGTTTATCTATAACAAAAATTTCAATACATTGTTTATTCAGTTACAAATCTTACATAACATATATCAGTTTGTAATGTGAAGAAATTAATAATAACAATATAAAACATGTAGTACCCTTTTTATTGATATCGATATAAATAAATTCTAATATGAAAATATTAAGCTTTGGTAGCAAAAGTAATAAATTGAATGCGAAAGAAAATTTTTTTATTTATAGAACTGCAAAATTAAATAGGAATAATTTAATATATATAATTAAATTTGACTTGAATTTTCCTATTTTTATGATGTTGTTTATCTATAACAACAATTTTAATACAGTACATCTTTTATTCAGTTACAAATCTTCCATAAACGATATCAGTTTGTATTGTAAAGAAATTAATAACAACAATATAAAACATGTAGTACCCTTTTTATTGATATCGATATGAATTCTAATATGAAAAATAATATTAGGCTTTGGTAGCAGAAGTAATAAATTGAATGTAAAAGAAGAATTTTATATCTATATTGCAAAAATAGGAATAATTTAATAAATATAATCAATTTGACTTGAATTATCCTATTTTTGATAAAATTAAAAGTAAATATGATTAAAATTGAATAATTTTAACAAAAAAATAATAAATAAAAAATAAATAAGTCATACGAAAATAAGCATATGAACATATATTATCTAGTATCAACTTGTTTATTTTTGCATTTTAACTTGAAATGGCCAAAGTAGTTCAACTAGTCGTTGAAATATTTTAAAATTTTTAATAAAAAGGGAACTACATGTTTTATATTGTTTTTATTAATTTTAATAAAGTATACCATACAAGTGAAGTGATTTTTGTAAAGGAATTAGTATCAAATATGACTTTCTCTTTAATGCTCTTTACTTCAATATTTAAAAATATCATTAATAAGTAGAATATTTTTTCAACGGAGCAATGGTAGCTCTATGGATCCTCAATAATATAATATCAACATAACAAAATTCACTAATGTTATCCAGTGGGGGGGGGGGGGTGTTGAGAACGCAAGACTTCAAAAGAAGAATAGTAATGTACTATGACTTTTGATTTCTAATGGTACCGGTATGATAGAAAATTATTAACCAATCAATCAATCTATTTCCGCATAATATTATTACAAATTAATATTCCTAGCATGATATATTAAAACAGTAAGACTCAACTCACACTTACGCGACTCAGGTCGAGAAGAGACTCGACCCTAGTCGAGAGCATGTGTTTTCAAATGGTGACAGTCAGACCAGTCGATTCTAGCATAGAGAAGCAATAGCTCAAGCTATTGTTTCTCTATGACTCTAGGCTCCGCGACTGTCACCATTTGAAAACACATGCTCTCGACTTGAGTCGAGTCTCTTCTCGACCTGGGTCGCGTAAGTGTGAGTTGAGCCTAACAGTATTAGAGAAGATTAGAATGAGTGTTGACTGCATCTATGTGAATTTGTATAAAATGATTGTTGAATGTCATAATCAAAAAACAATAAAACAGTTTATCCGATTTCAAAGTTCTACTGGCTGTCTTCAATAGCCACAGTTAATAGGTCCTAGAATGTTGAAGTTGAAGAAATCTCAGTTTATAATAATGTTTGATTTCTTCCTAGGCTATTATTCATATTTTCACTAATATAATATTCAAATGATGAGTCAAATATTCTCAGTATTATAGCTTAGAATAAGGCGTATTTTCGGTTGGAATTTTTATTTGCCCCTTCCATGATTTTAAGTCAAAACTATTGATCACTTGGATGCCCATAATTTTGTTATGTTTTGTAACAAGCTCGATTAATATTCTACGAATAGAATTAATCAGAACAAGGCATTGGACAATTCACGTGGTTCATTTTTCAGTAACTTTGCATTTATTCTCAACTTACATAAACTTTAATTTCCCATGTATATATAAAGTTAATGTCCTCAAAATGAAGAGCTCTACAACTAAAATTCCCTTAAGGTTTCACTTCTCTATCCATTTGCTTTCCCTTTGGAGAGTCTTTTCGATAGAATTGTTAACTTGTGTTGGAACCATATTTACCATTTACTAATGCAATTTATGTAAATTTAAATTTTATTTTTAAAACTACTCACAAGTTCATTTGTATGATTCTCACTGTCCAGTTGCTTGCAAAATCAATCAGAACAAGAAGTTAGAAAATGTTTGTAGTACGTACATTGTATGAAAATGCTTGATACAAAAAATTCAAATGTCTTTGTTGTTTATACTAACTTTGTTTTCATATTAGAACAAGGAATGAGAATGAGCACCTATTTGTGTTGCGGATTCACTGAGATTCCTACTTGTAATTAATTTGGAATATTTCTAGTTGAGTGATGTTTTGCAATCAAATGTATTTATTTATTTATTCGTGGACAGAATCACAAATCATATAAATATGATTAGAAAGGAACAACAGGCTTGGCCCAAATCTATTCCATTCCCAAATTTTGATAAATTAATAAAATGTCCAAAAAATAGGTTATGTTTCTACTGTAAAACGTTCAAGTTCAATTTTCGTCCAAAAATATATATAAGCTAAACATTTTGAATTTATAGAGAAATTTCAGTATTTTTTACTTCTGAGTAATGAATAGTAGCAACCTACTTATGAAGAGTAATGAGAGGAAAGAGTACTAGGAGTGTTACATAATATATAATATTGTGAAGCTAATAGCTCCACTTCAAAATTCATTTTGCATCAATTTTTTTATAAAGTTCACAAATAATCATTTGCCATATAAACTTCTATAATTATTTTGTACTCATTCCCATCACTTTACTGGTGGAGTATTAAAGAAAACATGTTAAATGTTGAAACTACACTATCGACAATTAATTGAATCAATTCTCCCACATAGTTCCCATGTGTCACTAGCAAATGCTCACAGCACATCTCATTAAAACTTTGCACTTATCTGGGAATCAATGAGAATTTTTTCAGGGGTTGGTAAACTATAAATAGACTAGAAAATTAATAGTCTAGTAATGAGTTTTCAAACAGTCTGACAACTTTTCCAGCTTTCAGTAATCAGATTTGCTTTTCGTCGTTAGCTTGGTAGTTAAAAGTGTGTGGTACTGGTATAATCAAATACGACTGATTTGAAATGTACGGTAGCATAGTATACCAACAGCATTCTCGTACAACAATTTGAAGTAGTCATCAATTGCCGTGCCAAAGAGTGGTGAAAACTATCAGCACTGGTTTGAATCGATTGTCTAGTAGTTTTTTTTTAATACGTTCCAGTTTGGTTCTGTTTTCAGAGGCAAAAGACCACAGAGCAATTTGGCTGAAATTTAACAGAGCAACTGGTGAAGTTTTTGTGAAATTCAGTATCCTGTTTTATTTTCAATTATTCCATTATGCCCGAAGGAACTTTCAATTTCCTTTGAGATCTTTGAGTAGCTTTAAGATCAATGATACCAGTATCGGTAATGATTCCCACTACTGCATCTCGTATCTCACCCTCACTATGATGAAGAATGGAGTGATCCGTGGTCTAGTGGATAGAGTGCTTGCGTAGCAGCATAGAGATCCCGGGTTCAAACCCTCTCAATACCAAAAGTTTTTTAACCAGATCACTCCCGTGTTATCGGATGGGCACGTTAAACTGTCGGTCCCGGCTGAAGTATGACAGTCGTAAGGCCCACTGACGGCTTAAATTATATATTCAGGCGGTGGGACCTTCCCGCAAGGGACTCCCCACCAACAAAAGCCATACGAATTTACTTTTTTACTTTTTTATGATGAAGAATGAGATTATTGGGATGAAGAACAAGATGGTGAAGAAGAAGAAAAAGAAGAAGGAGAAGAAGGAGAAGAAGAAGAAGAAGAATGGAGAAGAAGAAGGGAAAGAACAATAAAAATAAGGTGAAGAAGAAGGAGGAGGAGCAGGAGGAGTCGGAGGAGGAGAAGAAGAAGAAGAAGGAGAAGAAGAAGGGAGTAGAAGGAGGAGGAGTAAGAGAAGGAGAAGGGGAAGAAGAAAAAGAAGGAGAATAATAAGAAGAAGGGAAAGAACAATAAAAATAAGGTGACGAAGAAGGAGGAGGTGGAGAAGGAGGAGGAGAAGAAGAAGAAGAAGTTGATGAAGAAGAGGAAAAACAAAATTTGTCTTTGTGCTCAATAAAATGAAATAATAGAAGGGGAGGAAAAATACTTCTAATCTAATCACACAAGGTGTCAACGTTGTGAGAGAAAGGTGTGAAGCGAGATGTTCCCAAATAAACAAATGAAGAAAAGACCAGAGTGTTTATGTTGTGTTCCAACCTTTCAAAGCCAATCTGAGAGCTTCGAACAGAACAAACTGTCAACAAACGTCGACTGAAACTTTTGTTAAGATGCTAAACGTTGAAAAGCCACTAGAGTAGCCGTGACTCTCAACAATACTTTTTATTGTGATTGCATTCAGACACAATAGAGCAAGCGTTACTTGCAGTTGAAATCGTGAACTGCATTAATTTTACAAATCTTCCTCTTGTACAAATAATGTTCTATTTATCTCAATGGATTTAGTTTTTGGAATTGTGAAAATAGTGGATTAGTTTTGATGGTGTGTGGAAGGGAGATCAGTGGTTTGACTTGTTATTCAACCTTATACTGATTGCTATTATTTCTAATGCTACTATTCATACTTGATTGGCCGTGCTGAGTGAGAACAGTCCAATCATAACTCATGGAAATTATATTTTCGCCACACTGCACAGAAAGCAGCTGTTTTCCAGTCCCTAAGTAGATCTGAAAGACCTTGTTTGCAGACGACTCTCGTCTGATGTCAGAAAAGGGCTTCTTTCCGGCCTAGGCCGGAAAATGTTCTCTTTCCAGCCGCTAACATGGAAGTCTGTAGTTAATAAGTCATCCGCTAGATCGGGCGAGTGTCAACTTTCTTCATCTGAAGTTCCCATTATTTCAGTTCGAATTTCAAATCTAATTCAGCATTCGCTTTGCAACCATTTTTATTCAATTATTTATTGTTGATTAGCGCATTCCGAATTTTCAAAAATGCTTGAAGATGACGACGCCCGTGATATTCCAAGTGAAATTTTAAAAGAATCTGAAATCCTGACTGCAAATCTTCTACCACTAAAATCAAGAGATAGGTACGATAACGAGTATTCTTTATTTTGTCAGCAATACCTGTAGTGTGGCAAAAAATATCGTTCGCACCACAGGCAAGAATGTTTTTCCGGCTCTCAATCTTTTCTAGTCCTCAGCCTACGGCCTTGGACTTGAAAACCGATTTCGAGCCGGAAAAATCTCATTTTCTGCTCTAGGTGCGAAATATACCATTTCAATATGCGGTCACTTTTACTGTTACTGATATGTAGGAGTCTATCTTTAAGCCTGGAATTCGAATGTACATTGAATGGTTCCTTCATTAGTAACTCATGAAGAAACTTGGTAACTTATTTAATGAAAAGTACGGTAACTTACCAATGCGTTAGGGAACATGCAGGAGCCTGCGCAGAAGCGTGCTTCGAATGTTTTCGGCGCGTAGATCCACTTATCCCAACCGATGTCGGCAAAGTCAACAGTCAACGCCTGCACACTGCACTGTTCAGCCATCGGCTCCACGGTCGGCTGAAAACCCCCAACACATTATCAAGATTTCACTTTTTTATCCTTAAATAATACACACTGGTTCTAAAGGATGTCCATTCAAGTGAAAAATTTTCCATATTAACTTCAACAACTTCATATTGAAGATATATATCCTACTCACTAAGAATTTCGAAATTTAAGAATCCTAAGAATTTCAAGAAATTTGAGAATTTTAATCACTAGTTGAAGATTTGACCTACTCATTGAACATTGCTATTATGGATGATATTGAATCTATTTAAAATAACTTGTGAATGAGGATACCACAATCCATAAGTGCTCAACTATTCAAAGTGGATGACAATATTCAAATGATTAAAAATGCTAACTATACATGAGTTTGATAGAAACACAACAAATGTTAACATATACCCTTTAGTATTTTTGATAACATTTAATGTGTTTGATAATTTCAGTAGCCCTATAGAGTAAAGTAAGTAAAAGTTTGAATGTTTCTTTTTAATAATTTCATTAAGCCAAGAGAAACATCTCTCACACAACTATAACTGGAATCAAGTTCTGTTTCTAATATATTTTGTTGGTTCCAAGTTGAGAAAATACCACAACAATGTGTTACTGTAATATCAAAATCTTGCATTTGGAGAAAAATATTCTGAAAATGTTTAAATGATATGATATTTTTGGAATGAGTTTCAATCCATGAGTCTCGGTTTGATAATAATATTTGCTTACAGCGTTTTGTCGAATGAGTAGGCTATGCATTTTTGTACAGCATTGAGACAATGATAATTATTATACGTTTCTATTATTACTTTTTTGCATATTGACGCCATGAGCTAAAACGTATATTACTAGCCTTGAATTCAATTAGATTTTGGATTATCTCTAATCACATTACAGAAACAAAATAAAAAATCATGCAATCATCATACAGCAGAGAATAATGATGATACGTGAATTTGACTGACGTTATTATATAGGTTAGTAGTAAAGTAGAGATGATATTCATATTCCTAATATTTACATAGAAGATAAGAAGTTTTTTCTATCACTTTACCAATCATGATATGAGCATGTTCAATTGAGACCGAACTCCATTATATTTATTTCATCATTAATCAATTTTACTTGTAGTTGCTATCTACTAGGATATGCCATGAGCCATGAGACGATGACAGTTCTCTAACTGTCACTAACCAATAGCCCGATTCGAATTCCCTGCAGCTCCCGGCCCAAACTAAACGATTCGGAATGATAGGGAGAAGAGAAAAATCAGTAAAATGCATTAGGTTTTGGAAAGAGCATTGTTCTGGCGGTGATGTCATTAGCACTCTCCCAATTTTAATGGGCCTTCCAGAGATTGAGAGGGTCTTTAGAGAGAGGGAGAAAGAGATAACGGTAATGGGAACAAACAAAGATGGATAATAGACTCAGGTAAAGTGAGGAGGAATGAGTTGAGTGTTCGACAGTGATAGCGTTTATGATAAATCATCTATACCGGTACTACCATCACATTCTGATCAATATAACTTTTGAAATACCGGTGCTATGAGAACTGTCATACCTTTTCATTGTACGTATTAATCTTTGTTATCAATATACTAGACGCTGTTACACGATAAAAGGAATTGGAAACTAGCTGTTGTCACAAATTCAATTATAGTTGTCTCTTGTGATACTCAACTTTTTCGGAAAGATCATTACTCATATTATGACGTTTTCCCATTCCTGATAATATTCTCTTCATATCCATGTACTTGAGATGATTTGGCCCCTTTAAAAAATGACGTATAAAGCATTTCGGAATACCGAGAAAATCCAGCATTTCCCCAAGGGTGCCTAATTTCCCGAAGTATGCCCCATTTTCCCAAGGATGCCTATTGGTGGGACAGTTCTTAACGCAGACTGCGTCATCAAAATTCGTGGGGGGCCGAAGAAAGTTTGGGGATATTCAAAAAAGGTCGGTTCAACATGATGAGGCCTTTTTTGTGGGGGTCACTAATTTATGGGATGGGTCTCAATATTTTTCTGAAATTGGGGAGGGGGAGGGAAATTGATTTCTCTATAGACTGAATGAAAAAGACTAAGAAAATGTCAAAAACCACAGATTTATTGATACTTAGAAAGACCGGTTTGTTATTACACCATTGTCAATCAGTGTAATAACCGAAACCGGTCTTTCTAAGTATCAATAAATCTGTGGTTTTTGACAATTTCTTAGTCTTTTTCATTCGATATGAATAATTACCAATATAAACCTCTCAACTACACAAAAAGTCCCTATAGACTCAAACCAAGTATTTTAAGTATTTTGTTTGATTTGTGGCATATCACTTTTTAACAGTTGACAGCTCACTATAACAATGAGCATTCTTCAGGTCTACTAATGTTTTTAATGTTCAGCTACTGGAGTACAGTATAGTCCAGTAAATACAGTACAGTACTTTAGTAAATGAGTAGTTTCTCACTATTTCAAGGTGTTACATTTGACTTTTAACTTTATTACAAAATAATTATACAAAACGACACCAACATTCTTGAAGATCTTCATCCATGTCATTATTGAGTCTCATAATCCACTAGATTTTTCAGATTCAAATTCTATTTATTCCAATTCACAATATTTATAATAACAATCATAAGATAACAAAAACACAGTTCAGCAAGATGAAAAATGAGTAATAAAAAAGTATTAAGTAATAATTAAACAATGAACAATAATGATTGAATACCAGTACGTTTTATCAGGAAAAGTTTTTTGTGAATTGAGGATGAAGAATACTATTGGTGAAAGTATACATCCAATACTCTATAGTGAGGTCCACGTTATAATGACAGTATTTGATCAAATTTGGTTTTGCTATCCTTGTCTATCATTCGACAAAGACGGTGGAACTATCCTTTTCTAGGTCCACAACGATGACAATTATGTTCTTGACAGTGTAGAAATATAATTAGTTGATGCAGAGAATCGGCATCGCTATTCTTCTATCTTTATTCACTGCCATTATAACGTGGACCACACTATACCTCTGAAAGTAGGAAAAGGGAATCATTGAAAAGAAACAGAGACTCACCCTTCGTGTGGGCTCAGGCTTGGCGCGACCTCTGATGATCATGCGACTCTGTCGCGCTTTGGCGTCGCCGTCGCCGTCTGCGTCGGCTAAACGAGCGGCGTCGTTGGCGTCTTCCATCTCGTCGATCGGACTGAGTCCCGCCTCCAGTGAGCGCCGCTGCCTCTCGCTCGGGGGCAGCTGCCGAGCCATGTGCTTTGTCACCACTATTTTGCTGTCACCGTCCACCTGCCATCACAACAAATAGGAAAATGTAGTAGAAATTATCCTCATCTTATCTATCATGCAATAGAATATTGTGTAACCTTGCATGAATGAAATGATCGATCTCTTATGTTGGTAGTTAATTTACGTATGACTAATATATCTTCATCCCATGATTTTATTATTAAATCTCTTATTGAGAATATTGTGATTAACTTCTCGCTTTCAACTATATTTCACTATAACAAAGGCTGATAAGCTGAAGAGAATAAGAGTTTTCGAAATATTTTTACAAAAAAAATATAGTTACTTACAATTTATATTCTGGTGCTTTCATATCACATGAGGTAGGTTGTTCTCATTCCATCTTATGCCTACATGATCCACATCTTTTCAAAGTGATGAATCCAAGTAATAGAATCCATTCTTATTAAATATTGTAATGTTCACATTCTCTTCATATCAAAGCAATCGATTAAATAGCTCTTTAGATAGAAACAAGAATGTGGAAGAAAAAACTCCTCTTTTTCTCTTTATGGCAAATAAAGACTTTGATTATTATTACTGTTTAATCATTTTTTTCAGTTTGAATTCTTTAAATTTGAATCTGAGAAACACTGCAAACCTATTCAAACTCACCCTATTCAAATGGTGGACGCCATGCTTGGCAGTCATAGCGGACGCATTGACTTTGTTGAGGATGATGTTGGAGGAGGTGGCTGATCCGGGAAACAGATCGTTGCTGATCTCGGCGGACCACTGCTTGCCTCGCGATCCCCCGCCGCTCACCTTCTGGATCTTCATGGCGAGGTCGTGCGTGTGCGGGCGGTTCGCTCGCTTCGAGGTCTCGTTGTCCTCCTCCTCGTCCTCGCCCTCCTCCCAGGCGTCGGGGTCGTCCTCGGAGTAGAGCATGAGGAAGGCCGCCGGCGATCCGGGGTTGTCCCGCAGGAAGTGCTTAGGCGTCAGCGATCTCCGGTTCGACGCCTCGAATCTGCAACCCGGTCAACACAGCACTGTGGTACGTTACAGAGGAATTCACAATGCCAACCATTACAGCAAGTCATCCGCTTTGGGGTAACCATAAACGCTTCAAGCTATATAAGCTACATTAATTTATACAGAGCTATATAAGCTTTGGAGTAGCCATGACTTTCCAACAAAAGGTTTTCAAAGTTTTGGAAGAAGCAATAGATGAAAATCTCAATCTATTTAAAAAAAATGTACCATGTCCCGATAAGCTACATAAGGCACAGCTACAGTATCTAACATGAGATCCAAATATTTCTCTTTGTTATCATTATCAATAAATAATATAATTCACAGATAAAATGTTCCTGTAAAACGTATATTTGATAAATGTTAGATACTGGGCTTTAGTCCTAAACAAGTCCTTTAATCAAGATTGTATAGCACCATTCCGGCAATAGAATTGGATTCAAAACAACTTTGCAAGAGTTGGTATTTCAAATACCTACATTCAATACAAACAAATCGTTAATGAAGACCACGTCCTTATTAATAGTTCATACGACATCGCGACCTTCTTGGAGAAGACTTCGTGGATGCCTATAGATTGATTTAATTCATTTTCAGCTCTTTCTGCATGCTAGGTACTTAATGTACTGATTTAAGATTTTTTTCGTGATCATATTACGAATTTGTCCCGTTCACACCAGCGGACATTTTGTAGCTTCCAATATTGGGAGATAGGAGGTTTCCGTCTCGGACATTGCAACGTTCTTGGAGAAGACTTCGTATATAGAGGCCTAGGCCTATAGATTGATTTCATTTATTATTTTGCTATTTCTGCATGGTAATTGATGTACTGATTGAAGCTACGTGATCGTATTGTGTCAATAATTGTTGCCCTGTATGGTAATTAAATATACTGATTCAAGCTGCGTGATCTTATGACAATAATTGTTGGTTATACGACACTCATGTACTATTATGTGTACCTGACGCCTAGCAGCGATCGTGTGAGCCCCGGATGCAGGAGGAGTTCGTTGAGCTGATCGGTGATGTCGATGGAGTGCCATCCGCGGCGAGCGACCTGCGGCAGGGGGACGGAGCCGAGGGTGGTGAGCCGAGTGCCGGTAACCTGGTAGAGGCGGAGGCGGTGCGGAGGCGGCAGGAGACGGCTGTGGCGGTTGGGGTGGGTGTGGAGGCGGGGGTGCAGGCGGCGTCGGTTCAGGTGGATTTGGGCCAGTTGCAGCGATTCGCTTTCGCGCACGCTTGACACGTTGAACAGTACCAGGTCGGATAGGCTGGCCGGACCTATAAAAAATAAAATATCATCATTATATATCATTATCTATCATTATCAATATATCATCATCCTATATCATAATTTATTATTATCAAAAACACAATATTGAAACTTTTACCCTTTTATTTGTTGTTCGATATTTTTTAAATAAAAGGGTACTCTATGTTTTTATATTGTATTTTTAAATAGTAGCCCATACAAGTGGAGTGATTTTATCATCATTATATTATATCATTATTATTATATATTGAGTTCACCTCAAACATAAATTCTCGTTAAACATGAAACAGTACCTTGCAACATAATACAGTAGTAGGCTATAACATTTAGGACAGTTGTAGAGTGCCAGATGAAAAAAAAGATTTTATACTGGATTGAATCCATATCAAGTCTCGTTTTTATTGTTTGTTTTAGTTTAAACCACCAGCTGATTGAATTCAGTTGAAGCTTTTACTATGCAAACAACTCTTAATTGACAAAAAGTTAACTTTTCATACCCTTAAAAAGTAACATTACCTTATAAACGTTATTGTAGATTATTTCAAAACGTTATTGTCGGTTATATCAAAACGTTATTTTATTTAAAAAAAAACTATCATGAAACTTGATTCAAATAATACACTTCGTATCAATATTAACATGAAACATCAAAAACATTCACTCCACTAAAATTGAATAACTGAAATGGATGAGAGTAATAATAAAACACAATATACGGTATACTATAAATTTTGATCAGTATCACTGCGATAAGCTGGCCTGACCTGTCAAGATTAGTGTTTATGAATTTTAAATATATTTAATATTAGAAAAGAATGAGAATTAACTGGACTTACAGACTAAGAACATGATGAATATGGTTGAATACTCTCTCAAACGAGATTATTTTAAGGAATATATGGGGTAGGTAGAACGAGATAGATTTTATTTAAAACTATTCAAACTTATAAAACGTGAACTTAATTTTCATTAGTATCCACAATAAGGATTGTACTTAGATTGGAAGAATTAGATAGAGGATTAGAGGAATATTCTCTGCTGTAGTATATTTGGTGCCAAATAAGATTTGCTTGAGACAAGGAATTCAATCTTCATCACTATATTAAACTTCTCAAATCTTTCTTACATGAATTGATCAAAAGAGAAGCCAAAACACACACTGTTATGTGATTTATACGGTATTGAACTATGCGAAAGTTTGACATTCAAGTTCTGAAACTACGGGTAAACTCACCAAACGATCATTGAATGAGAAAGCAACTCGATAATGGCTCATAAATTCAAAGGATAGGCAATATCCTCACAAGGAATTATCAAAGTTTTCAGGCCTTAAGCGCTTGATAGCGGATTCATGGCTCAGTTGAGATGCTAAGCTATGAATTCACATTGGATATCAATGAACGCTAAGATAAACTCGCATAGCAATTCGATAACATCATAAACTATTATTTAAGGGGTTTCACTACTTGAAACATAATGGTTGTCACGTTATTCTTTATATTTAAATAACGATTAGCCTCCTGCTTGGCATCAGTCGGTAAAGCATGAGATTTGATATAATTAGGTCGTGGTTTTCTAATAGTATTCAGTCTTAAAAAAAAATCTTGATAGGCCTAGGTATGAGCTTCCCCTATAACTCTTGTAATTCAATAAATAATAAATATATATAAATATGATACTTATACTATAGTGTTAAGGAATAAAAAATAAATTGCACACCATGAACGTTCATACATATATTACACAAATAATGCAAAGATCAATCGAGGCAAAAAAATATAAAGAGCGATAGAAAAATATAATATAAAAATAGAACAATAATTGAAATCAATAAAATATCACAGGCTAAACTTTATATTCTAGATTTATGGCACGAATCATTACCATGTGCCTTTATCTTAAAATCATATGCATTCTTTGCATGTAGGTGCGATATGCGCTTGCTAATACTTGTCGACTTGGACAATTCAATTAAAAATGTGTGCTCTAAGATCAGCTTGATAAATTAGCCACTAATAATCCAAATATATATATATTAAAATCTCTAGTACTTAGTAGATTTCTTTGTATCGAATATATATTTTTATCTCAGGGTGCAAGATTCGGCACCTGACGGAATAGGTAGAGCCATTCATCTAGTGAATTAGAGCTAAGATAACTATCGCAAATTGTATTGCAAAAAATTAATATTATATGCATATGTTTTACTAGCCTAGATTTTGTACTTCTTTGATTTAATAGAATTTTCTAAAATATTGATCTATATTTTTCTTTCAATTAATACCTTTAATACTAATTTTACTTGCGCAAGTATTACTCTTATTAATTTCTTAATTTATAATAAAACCCTTTCGGCGAGCTAGCTTTGATCATCAGATTAATTCGAAGCACTAGGGCGCCCATCACTAATTCAAATTTAATCACTCACGTGTCGAAAATCTTCTTGTAAGCCGCCGATGTCGATCCAACTCCATGTGGTCCAGGAATATGGTAGCCGGAATCGTCTCCTCCAAGGGGTTATAAATTTAATTAAAATGAAAATGACTTCTGCTTCACAATAGCATCACGAAGTCTTTTAAGAAATTTAATAATTTACTTTAACTTTAACTTTTACAAAATCATTAGTAAGGTACTACGCTCTAAAATATTTGGGGTCCTCTTATGGTGGCATTTGGCTGGCGAGTGCTGGTTCTTCTTTCTCAAGTTTTACAGATCCTCTTTCCGACTTTCAAATTAGCATAAAATTTAAATATCTTAGTCCTCCGCCATTAGGTTCAAATAGATCTTACAAAAAAATGCCAAAATATTGCTTAGATTGTATGATTAATAATTTCTTTGCATTCGAGCCATATCGATAACATAGATTATACAAAGTTTTAACACAAAATCTAGTACATTTATATAAATATATAGAAATATTTTTGAACTGGCCTACAGTTGCCGCCTATTAACTGCCGTTTTACTATTGGTGCATGCAAATTTTATTCGGTATTCATGCGCCTGGTAACTCTTATTTCCTGAATACATTAAATTATTTTTATTTGGTTTTTTATTTATGCTCTTTACATGCTAGTTAATATTCTATACATTAATATTAATTCCATGCTACCTAATAATTAGCCACGTGGACAGGTGTTTTTTCACATTGCACACCATCTGATTGCAATAAAGCTCTGCCAAGGGTTTTTGGTCAGATTCTACGTTCCTCGGTTTGATCGATCTCTAGGTCACCGATCCGTGAATACATGTACATAACCTCAATCTTCAAATATTTTATATAATAATCTATTTATGAGCAATAAAATTCCTTCAAATCCTTTTTAGGTTTTTGTACCATTTAGCCAGAACAAGCTGATGCTATCTAATCTTAGTTATTATCTATTGGCGATATTAGCCAGTTACTTTATTTTCAGACCTATTACTGTTTCTGTTAGGGCTTTTTATCTACCCAGATTTAATATGTTACACGCGCCCCTGGGTTTGAATTCAAAATATTTGAGAATCACAATGTTTTTAATGAAAACCCACCCTTCAATACATCGATATACACTATACTTTATTTATAAATTATACTCTCATACTTCTATCACAGTTCGCAGACATATTTGCTGCATCTCCTTTATACCTTTATCAAATACAATAACAAATTCTCCTCCTCAACACACATAAAATATCATAAATATAAACTTCTAAACGCACTCCTCCTGACAACACTTAAAACATAGTAATTTTTAAATTCGCCGCTTGCAGGGCCGCCAACCTAACTACACACATTTCATAATTCTCATAAATGATTCCTTTTAGACAATAATTTCGATTCACAAAACTTCTGGGCTTATATCTTATAGTATTTCTTAGGTCTTAATATAAATAATTTTTTATACATCAGGTACAATATTTTTCTTTTGCTAATGGCTCTTTGGTTTTTTGGTAGCTTGTATTCACTTTAAGTCTTTTCAGGTAACAAACGTGGCATAATTAAAAGTAATAAATATAAAACATATAAATAAATATACCGACATTAATAAATATGATAATAACAATAATAAATAACAATTTTCGGGGTAACCATACTTTTTTTTATAATCATATGTTTGCAGACATTACATATTTGATTCAGGTGGCCTTGCCCAGCTGGTCACTGATTCTACAGAATTTGCTGTCGAATTTCATAACTAACCTAACTGCTCAATTTTTTTCTCTTTAAAGGTAATTTACAAATTTTAAATATACTATCCCCGCTTGTGTCCTTTTTTATCTGATGTATATAATTTAATTACACATTTAAAATTTATTCTTTTTCTTATTGCAGGCTTCTAACGGTTGGAAGGAATTAAAACATTGGATTGTTGCCACGCGGTCCTATACCAAGATTAAATTTATTAAGGAAGGTTAGTAATCGGTTTGATAATAATGTTTTCCTTGATTTCTTATCATATTTTATTTCAAATTCGAAGATATTTCATGTAGAATTGTTGTGGTCTTCCCGTATCTTTTGACTTTCTGCTTGTAGCTATACTGTAGGCCGGTTGGGTTATCTGCTATCCATTTGTTGATTGTTGAGGCTGTCCTATTACTAATTTATCTTCATGAATTTAAAGCCCTTGTATCTTGTATACTCTTTTAAACAATTCCTTGATTTATTAATGGTAGTTCCTTTCAATCCATTCTTATTCCAATCATCATGTAATTTTAATTTATCTTTCATCTTATATTCATTTAATATTCTTGATTTCGGTTCATTATAACTCATTATGCTCGAGACAATAAACATTTTTATAATAATATTAAATTTCCAATTATCAATCATAGATTCAATTTAATAATAACAATACAATATTTTCCGTCATATCTACAACACACTCTTTTATTAATATCACAGCCATTATTACAAACATTACACACCATAACAAAACATTTATCATCTCTTTAATAGTATTATCTCTCATCATATAATATCCAGGTACTTCCATTTTATTAATATTATTTTTTAATTCTTCCAATCTTATTAGCCACCGTTTATCCTTTATCAAACTCCATGAGTAATCCATTTCCTTGTTGCCCATGCACGAATCCATAGTAGTCTTATCGGTTCCATTTTTATTCCAACATGAATCCATAATAGTTTCGTAAGCAGCTCCGGTTTTGTTCCAATTATTTGATTCCTTTTTTCGGTCACATCGCTGGTTATCTGCTTTAAAGCGTATGTGCCGCGGATGCAGGTTGTCGGCTTCCTGTCTTCCTCGGTGCCGGTCCGGTGTCCCCCTCTGCCTCTTGAAGCGTGCATGCGGCCGGTATGCGCGCGCGTGGTTCCTCCTTCGTCGCTTCTTCCGCCTCCGGGCCTTACGATGCATGCTCCTACGGTCCTGTATGCTGTCCTCTCTGTCCTGATGTCGGCCGTCCGGTGTCCTCGGGCGCTTCCGTCTCCGGGCCTTGTGGTGGTCGCTCCTTTTGTCCCGGATGCCATCCTCTCGTTCTTCCATGGGGTCCTTGGTTTGCTTCGGTGGTGTCCCTTGATAAGCGGTTGTAGGTTCGGTGCGCGGATCTGTTACATTTTCAGTTTGTTCTATATTCATCAACTCCTTAATTATAGCATGATCCTGGTGGCTGTTTATATTAGCAGTGACTCTTCGTGGCGGGTTGCTCTTCGTTGGGGAACAGGATATTTAATATGGGTTGATGTTTGCGGCTGGTTTTGGTGGTGGTTTATCTGGAATTGGCTTTTGTTCTTCTAATAATATTTTCGGTAAATCATTTCTGAATGTGGTGTATGACGTTGAAATATCCTGCTTTTCTTGGTTTGTTTCATTTGAGCTTGTGCTTGTTATATCGGGGGTATCATATAGTCCTGGTTTATTAGCTGTAGTTTTCTGTCTATCTGGTGGCGGGTCGTTGGGTGCTGGGTTCTGGGTTTTTTGTTGATTCAATCCTATTGCATGTGCTAGTGTATAATTTGTACTTACTTGTTGAGGTGGCGGTTTATAATTTCTGTTGTAATTGTTTTGTGTGTGATTATTATGTGAGTTTAATCGATCACGGCCATCATAGTGATTCTTACGATTGCTCTGCTGGGCATAGTGGTTGGTTGTGCGATTTTGAAATTTTTCATTATTCCGGTTACCATTTTGCCTGTGCTCATAGCGGCGTTCAAATTGAGGAGCAGATCGGTAGCGATCGTATGATACCGGTTCATAATTTTGGCTGTTATACTGATTAAATTTTGAGTTATGTTGATTTGGTGCGTATCTCTGGTCTGAACGGTGGTTTGATATTGCCATTGCAGACTGTATGCCATATAAATGATTTATCAGCTGCTTACAATCAGTAATGGGTTGTGTGGCGAGTGCCATTCTAACTTGATACGGTAGCTTCTTTAAAATAATACTTGCTAATGCCGATTCATTAATGGGCTCGCTCAATTGAGAATTTTTAAACTGTAGGGCAGTGACGAAAGTGGTACATGCACCGTCTAAGTTAGGGTTGAAATCGCATGATATAATGTCTGCTAGCACGTCCAACTGTTTACTTCTGCTCCAATACTGTTCCAGGAAGACAGCTACAAACTCATCCAATGATGTAAATTCATGGGCTCTACTCCGAAAGAACATCAGGGGTTCGCCAATCAATAAATTAGTCAAACGAAGACGCCAAAAATTCCAAGAGGTAGGTGCAAGAGTTTGTACCAATTTTATCTGATCAATGAATGGTTGATGTTGCAAATGGCGATCAGTATTATCAAATTTTCCTAGTCCTTGTAATATACTATGCACGTTGAGGTTGTCTGTTTGAATCCCTTGAGGTTGTTGTTGAATATGATTTTCCAATGCTATTATTTTTTCCTGCGTTATCTGCCATTGACTATTATGTGTAATTTTATTTGCGTTTATTTCTTGATTTAATTGAGTCAGAGTGGATTTTTGAATTAGTAGAGTTCCATTTAAAGCTTTACAGGTTTCAGTATTTTGATTGATGCTACCTTGCAGTTGGTTCATTTTTGTGGACATATTAGTCTGTTTACTTTGTATTTCTTTAATACTGTTAATATTTTTGTCAACTGTAGTTGTTAAGTTTTGATTGGCAACGGTAATTTGTTTGTGGATTTCTTGGTGGCAATCGGCCTTAATGTTATTGGTTATATCCTGAATGGGTGTAGTGATTTGTATGGTTAGGTTATCTATCCTTTCATTGAGTTCACATGTAACCGTATCCAACCTTTCCGATAATCCTGCCGTAACTTTATCCTGACTTTCTTTTTGTAGGGTTATCATTGCTTTTAATTCTTCCCTATGATTCTCTACTTTAGTTTCAATATTATCCAACCGTTGTTCTACTGATTTTATAGCGCCTGCGGTCTCTTTCATGCCCTGTTCCACTGTTTGTTTATTTTCCTCTTTTACTGTAGCAATCTCTTTTTTAATCTCCTGCATCATACTATCCATTGTTTTTTGTAACATAATATTGAAAGTACTGCTAGTTTGTTCCATTATTACCTTTTGAAGCGGATCTAACTCTGTGATTGAAAATATACTTTGTTTGCTCAGGTGTGACTCGGCCTCCGGCGATGCGGGTTCTGCAGGCTGCTCCTCGCCCCCTTCAAAGTTGATCTCTACTATCCGTTGATTCAATGGTGTGTCAGCGGCGTCGATTCGAGTGGATGATAGAGGTTGCAGACCTGGTGGATCGAAGACTATCGACCCGACGCTTCCTGGTTCCCTTTCTCGTGGCGTATTGGCATCTACCGTGGTGGGGTTTGATGTGCTTGGAGTCGACAAAGTGGGATCTGTGCAACCGCCGTACATATATGAAACTTCAGAGTTTGCGGGAGTGTGATTCATTATGTCAAATATGATAAATGCTAATTAAACAGTGATAAGAATGATAAGCGAAATGCTTAAAAAAGAGACACAAACCGGGACTTACAGTGAAACAGTGATGTGTAAAGTGTTTGGATACTCTTACAACAAGGTATTTATACTTAAGTTTTTTATAATGCTCTAGCGCCCCCAATGTTTTGTTTTAATTTATTCTTGGCTAGTTTACAGGCTGAGACTTATTTTCCAACCGGCTTAAACACATAATATATTTTTGACTAGAAAGTAATAGCAGTTTAGGCTTGTAAAATATAATCTCTCTCTATAAACAGGTAATTTTTTACAGTACTAATAATATAAAATTTTCTTTAAAACATATGATTTCTCTTTATTTAAAGCTATTGATTCCCCAAAAAGTAATACAAATTTCCCTTCGCCAGTTTTCCTCACAACTCGTATAAGTTATCTATAATTTTCAATATGGTTATTGACTTAATTTCAAATAATTATTCAATGAGCTTGGCTCTCATCATCAGTCCCACGTTGGTACGGCATGTCTTTCTGTCACGTTATTCTTTATATTTAAATAACGATTAGCCTCCTGCTTGGCATCAGTCGGTAAAGCATGAGATTTGATATAATTAGGTCGTGGTTTTCTAATAGTATTCAGTCTTAAAAAAAAATCTTGATAGGCCTAGGTATGAGCTTCCCCTATAACTCTTGTAATTCAATAAATAATAAATATATATAATATGATACTTATACTATAGTGTTGAGGAATAAAAAATAAATTGCACACCATGAACGTTCATACATATATTACACAAATAATGCAAAGATCAATCGAGGCAAAAAATATATAAAGAGCGATAGAAAAATATAATATAAAAATAGAACAATAATTGAAATCAGTAAAATATCACAGGCTAAACTTTATATTCTAGATTTATAGCACGAATCATTACCATGTGCCTTATCTTAAAATCATATGCATTCTGTTGCATGTAGGTGCGATATGCGCTGGCTAATACTTGTCGACTTGGACAATTCAATTAAAAATGTGTGCTCTAAGATCAGCTTGATAAATTAGCCACTAATAATCCAAATATATATATATTAAAATCTCTAGTACTTAGTAGATTTCTTTGTATCGAATATATATTTTTATCTCAGGGTGCAAGATTCGGCACCTGACGGAATAGGTAGAGCCATTCATCTAGTGAATTAGAGCTAAGATAAACTATCGCAAATTGTATTGCAAAAAATTAGATATTATATGCATATGTTTTACTAGCCTAGATTTTGTACTTCTTTGATTTAATAGAATTTTCTAAAATATTGATCTATATTTTTCTTTCAATTAAATACCTTTAATACTAATTTTACTTGCGCAAGTATTACTCTTATTAATTTCTTAATTTATAATAAAACCCTTTCGGCGAGCTAGCTTTGATCATCAGATTAATTTGAAGCACTAGGGCGCCCATCACTAATTCAAATTTAATCACTCACGTGTCGAAAATCTTCTTGTAAGCCGCCGATGTCGATCCAACTCCATGCGGTCCAGGAATATGGTAGCCGGAATCGTCTCTTCCAAGGGGTTATAAATTTAATTAAAATGAAAATGACTTCTGCTTCACAATAGCATCACGAAGTCTTTTAAGAAATTTAATAATTTACTTTAACTTTAACTTTTACAAAATCATTAGTAAGGTACTACGCTCTAAAATATTTGGGGTCCTCTTATGGTGGCATTTGGCTGGCGAGTGCTGGTTCTTCTTTCTCAAGTTTTACAGATCCTCTTTCCGACTTTCAAATTAGCATAAAATTTAAATATCTTAGTCCTCCGCCATTAGGTTCAAATAGATCTTACAAAAAAATGCCAAAATATTGCTTAGATTGTATGATTAATAATTTCTTTGCATTTGAGCCATATCGATAACATAGATTATACAAAGTTTTAACACAAAATCTAGTACATTTATATAAATATATAGAAATATTTTTGAACTGGCCTACAGTTGCCGCCTATTAACTGCCGTTTTACTATTGGTGCATGCAAATTTTATTCGGTATTCATGCGCCTGGTAACTCTTATTTCCTGAATACATTAAATTATTTTTATTTGGTTTTTTATTTATGCTCTTTACATGCTAGTTAATATTCTATACATTAATATTAATTCCATGCTACCTAATAATTAGCCACGTGGACAGGTGTTTTTTCACATTGCACACCATCTGATTGCAATAAAGCTCTGCCAAGGGGTTTTGGTCAGATTCTACGTTCTCGGTTTGATCGATCTCTAGGTCACCGATCCGTGAATACATGTACATAACCTCAATCTTCAAATATTTTATATAATAATCTATTTATGAGCAATAAAATTCCTTCAAATCCTTTTTAGGTTTTTGTACCATTTAGCCAGAACAAGCTGATGCTATCTAATCTTAGTTATTATCTATTTGGCGATATTAGCCAGTTACTTTATTTTCAGACCTATTACTGTTTCTGTTAGGGCTTTTTATCTGCCCAGATTTAATATGTTACATGGTATGGATTTGAACAAATTTTCTACCACAACTACAATTTATTCTATGTTGATTTCTTAATTCAAAATGTAATTCAGAATTTTTTCCGAAATATTCCTGAAAATTCACGATTTGGATACGTTATCCATACACTTTAAACTTTTTTATAGGAATTCAGTAATATTACTTTCCTTGCCCTATTACCATAGGTAAGGAAAGTATTGCTTTCCAAAAAAAATTAAGGTACCCCAATTTCTAAATTTCTATACGTTTCTAGGTCCCCTGAGTCCGAAAAAATGGTTTTTGGGTATTGGTCTGTATGTGTGTGTGTGTGTATGAGTGTATGTGCGTCTGTGTACACGATATCTCATCTCCCAGTTAACAGAATAACTTGAAATTTGGAGCATAAGGTCCTCACACTATAAGGATCCGACACGAACAATTTCGATCAAATGCAATCCTAGATCAAAATGTTGTCAAAAACAGGGTTTTTCGCGATTTTCTCGAAAACGGCTCCAACGATTTTGATCAAATTCATACCTGAAATAGTCATTGATAAGCTCTATCAACTGCAACAAGTCCTATATCTGTAAAAATTTCAGGAGCTTCACCCCATCTATGCAAAGTTTGATTTTGGATTCTCAATTATCAGCCTTCATAAATACAATTTAAACGAAAAATTTCATGTGGAAAAGATTGAGCATGAAAATCTCTGCAATTAATGCCCAGTAACATTTCCACCTAAAATTGAAAATAAGCTTGAAATCCCAGAAAATGTGATTATTAAATTGCAAACTGTTGATTCTATTAAATCATTCACTACGAAGAGATGGCAGACCTCGTGTGTTTCCAGCGTTATTGACCTATCACCAGCTGTCTCATATCTTTGAGTAGTAGACTTGTGATGCGCGAGTACACTAGCGTCAGTTGATCAATTTTCATAACGGTAAGGAAAGTTGTGTGAGTGCACCACACCAGATTTTTTGTTTTTCAGAACTGCTTATAATTCTAGTTGCTACTCGTTGAAAATGTATAAAAATATAGTGAATAACATTATTTATGAACTCAATAGTCTGAAGTTGAATTACGGGGATTAACTTATTTTTTCAAGCTTTGAATTGCACGAATAAAAAGAGGAAAACTGAAATTATAATCATTTCATACTCTGTAATGTATACACAGAACTTTGCACTCTGGAAGGGTAATATCATTGAGGCTAGTAAAAGCAGTCCATTGCATTCTGTCAAAGTTCAAACTCAATCAAATTGACGCTCCATGTGAATGGACAAGAGAGATACCCCCATCCATCCCCGTTCATTCATCGACTCCATTCTATTTTCGAATCAGTCCAGTTACTTGGTCATTAAATATTACTTACCTTTTTCTGTGCTTGATATCCACATAAACCCTGGGCTTGTGCGTCGGTAATGGGAGGAACGGTGTTGAGAGATGGTGACCTACAGTTTTAGGTGAGTTTTAAGCTACCCTATCGGGAAGTGATTTTGCAGCTCGTAATTATCTTACAGCAGGACTGGCCTCAAGCACAAACCATTCTAACGGGAGAACCGATAACACAGAGCTTATCCCAAACTGTGTGAAGAAACTGTGTTGCCTGCGGGGAATATGCTACTGTAATTTTTACTTTCCTTGCCCTATTACCATAGGTAAGGAAAGTATTGCTTTCCGAAAAAAAATAAGGTACCTCAATTTATTTCTATATTTCTTTACGTTTCAAGGTCCCCTGAATCCAAAAAAGTGGTCTTTGGGTATTGGTCTGTGTGTGTGTGTGTGTGTGTGTGTGTGTGTGTGTGTGTGTGTGTGTGTGTGTGGTGTGTGTGTGTGTGTGTGTGTGTGTGTGTGTATGAGTGTATGTAAGTCCGTGTACACGATATCTCATCTCTTAATCAACGGAATGACTTGAAATTTGAAACTTAAGGTCCTTCCCCTATAAGGAACCGACACGAACAATTTCGATCAAATTCAATTCAAGATGGCGGCTATAATGGCGAAAATGTTGTCAAAAACAGGATTTTCCGCGATTTTCTCGAAAACGGCTCCAACGATTTTGATCAAATTTATACCTATAAAATTCATTGATAAGCTCTATCAACTGCCACTAGTCCCATATCTGTAAAAATTTCAGGAGCTCCGCCCCATCCATGCAAAGTTTGATTTTAGATTCCAAATTATCAGGCTTCAGATACAATTTAAACAAAAAATTCCAAGTGGAAAAGACTGGGCATGAAAATCTCTACAATTAATGTCTAGTAACATTTTCACCTAAAATTGGAAATAAGCTCGAAGTTCGAGAAAATAAGATTATTCAATTTGCAAACTGTTGGCAAGTATTGATTTTATTAAATTAAGTGTTTATTCTATTTTATTTCGTTATTATATCTAATTAAATAAATGTATGTATCTTGGTTTAAGTGCAGTAGCATATACTTATATTTATTTTTTGTAAAGCTTTTTTGTATTTTGTTTTTGGCAAATAAATTCACTCACTCATTCATTCATTCAAATCATTCACTATGAACAGATAGCAGACTTCATGTGTCTGCAGCGTTATTGTCCTGTCACCAGCTGGCTTAGATCTTCAAGTTTTAATAGTAGACTAATTAATTTAGATGCGCGGGAACACTAGCGTCAGTTGATCAATTTTCCGCAAGGAAAGTTGTGTGAGTGCGCCACACCAGATTTTTCTGTTCAATAAACAGTAAATTTTTGTTAATGATTTGAAGATCAAGTGATTGATTGCTATTCAATAATTATATTGAACGGTTAATTTTTGTTGATGATTTGGAGATCAATGATGAATGCTGTGAACAATATTATTATATGCTGTATATTATACGATATAATCGTAGTGTCAATATCAAAATGTAAGAGGAATTTCAACAAAATTTGTTGAATCACAGTAACTCATTCTTTATTTATGAGAAGAAGATGAGAGCAAGCTCGCTCTCAACTAGTAGGAGGTCCTAAATTAAGAGGTTCCTATGTGCTGAGCAGAAGAAAGCACAAAGTAGAAGCTGCAAACTATGTAAAATGAGACAGCCAGTATAATTTTGTGTTGAGCAGCCGAGCTTTTGTTTTTGTGTCGATTGCTATTTGAGAATGAGGGCGTTGATGAGCTGGAAACCATACAAAGCGGGTGACAATTTCTTTGAAGACGCAGGCTGGAGAGGGTGGAGGATTGAGAGGGTGGAGGATTGAGAGGGTGGAGGATTGAGAGGGTGGCCCACATCTCGACGAGTGTGCTGTTTACTTTTCTTCGCAGTGAGCAAATAAAGCGCGCACATTTAAGTCGCTTTCAGCCCTGTAAGCACCCATTCCAAGTGCACAAGATGGAGCTCACTACTTTGATTTCAGCTTCCGAGATCTCTATCACATGTTTCAAGCTCATGTTTGTTGACAAGCGTACAATGTGCAAGGAACAGAGAGTGGAGTTATTATGGAGACAATCTGTATTCTTGAAATTCCATATTGTTTTCACTTGTAGAAATTTTCAGGACAAATTGGACAGAGTAGCTGAGATGCTTCATCACCTCCTTGTGAGAGATTTTGATAATATTATGCAGATTCTCCAAATCAATCTTATTGAAATCTATTATTTTGGAATCACTCATTGGAATAAAAAAGGAAAATATGTCGGATATACTTGAAACAATTACAAACCAATAATACTGATTGAAGAATGAATTTCCCCTCATTGAAACCGTTTTCTTGGATCTCTTGTATTAATGTTTAAAATCAGATTGTTATTGTTATTAATTAGCATCCATATATATGAGAACTATATCTATCAAATAGTATACTAATATCGGGGACCAAGCTTCGCTCTGGAGTACGAAAGCATAGAAAATTTACTACGAAAGAAGAAATTATAATAACATTCATAGTTTATACAGAGATTTTCTATCTAATCACAGTAAATTGAGATTAATTTCCAGAGGAATGCAAAAATTCCCGTCACAAAGGCCCGGTTGCACAAAAGCCGGTTAAATTTTAATCCTGATTAATTTCACGTGAACCAAATCAGAGAAGACCATTCCAAAAAGATGGATCTACTGGAATTAATCAGGATTGAAAATAACCCGGCTTTTTTGCAACCGGCACTAAGAGTACCTGATTGAATGATTACAAAAGATCAACAGCTGAGTCATAATTTTGACACAGTCCCACACACATGAGCTCGCTCACTCACTTCCATCATCAACATACGACGAAATAATTATTATTAGCTGTTTTTCCAAGGATAAATAGAATTTATCTTTTTAATGTCCTTCAGCGAGTTTTCCCAGGGATGATATCTAGTGCAATCAAATTTTTATATTATAAACCTACTATGTTCTGAATTTCGTAAGAATCGTTAGAGCCGTTTTCGAGATCCAGTACAATACAAACATATAAACATCTACACATCCAAACATCTAAACATATAAACAGAAATTGCTCGTTCAATAGTATAGGATTTGTAAGAAAATTAAAATGTTTCTGTTAATGGCTCTCGAATAAATTCACGGTCCACATGCAACTCCCTCTCATATAATCTTTCACGAGTAAGATAATCTGAGTTGAGGTGAGAGGTCTGGATGCGGATACGGGCATAATGCGTAACCCCCATAATTAATACTTGATACAATCAATTCATAGTTTTGTCTTTGAAAAGTAGTAGTCCTGTTCCTGCTGCGAACTATTGACCATTCAAATCAATCACTTGTAACAACATATATCATGATATGAAAATAAGGTATGCTTGTGGCAAGTTGTGAACGAGTTTATATTTGGAGTTTTCTCTAGCTGGATCAAGATAATGTTTTGATGATGCTGTCCTGTCGTAATGTCAATATCGAAATATACGAAGAATCACAAAATTGGTTGAATCACAGTTACTCATTCTTTATTTATGAGATAGAAGAACAATCTCTTTCTAAATTTAATGCGTATATTCAATACGAGTTGTGGTATGAGTATAGCGTATATGAGTTGAACAGATTACTAATCTGTTCACCTTTGGTAAGGCTCTCATCACATTATTGAAAAACTTCTAAGTAATATATCCATATAAATTTTCTTTCAGTTTAATAAATATGATCTCATATAAGCAATGAGTTGAACAGATTACCTATCTGATCACCTTTGGTAAGGCTCTCACATTATTGAAAAACTTCAAAGTAATATATCCATATAAATTTTCTTACAGTTTAATAAATACGATCTCTAATAAGCTTGAAAGCAGGAAACTCTTGGATGACCTCAACAGGATAAGAAAATAATATTCTCCCTCCTGTGAAATGAGAGGAGGAGAACAAAATGAGGTTTTCTTCTCAAGATTTTCATTACAAAGGAAGTGAAGCCGCCTTGGTGCTTAGCTGCTAACATTGTTGGAGGAACCGCAACAATATCAAGCGCCTGGCAAACTTATGTGAACTTAATCGAAGCATTCAACTACAGTCTAATTGGAATAAGTCGGATAAAGAACGGATATGCGTGCTGAATGAGATAGCTAATGCGCACTTACAATCTGGGTTTATTTGAAGTTTTAATACAGCGAATAATGTTTAACCAGGGAAAGTTCATCGACAAAGTCAGGAGATTAGCTGCGCTTCAGCTCTGAGAGACTGAGCTAAGCAGCGACTACTTATTAACGTTCCAGACGAGATAAGGTCTGTTCATTAGACTACATTATATTAGGTAATAATCTTCAATAGAGTTTTCCAAGCATGATCATTCATTGTACTCTGGGTACAATCCTCACCCAGAACACAGTATGACCTAGTTATTCTAGCAGTGGATTCAAGCTAATATACTCGTATACCCGCATTCGCACATACAGTGAGAATTGGATTGGGTATCTTTCTCACAGAATTCTTCAGGAATATCGACATAAACATGACTCAAGCATGTCAATTCATCAAGTTAGGTAGAATAGATTCAATCTTAAAGCGTGAAATCTTTGGCTCTTTGAACCATTTCCTTCCTTTATCCACAATATCGGGACACTGAGCTTCGCTCGTTATTTTTATTACAGAGCACAATTCTCTAAAATAATCGTGTTTATATTTCACAGCTGGCTATACGTCATCTTATGAATTTCGGGGATGCAATATTTTGATTTTTCACATACTCACTTTTTTACTATCCACAGCTGTTTCAGCCAAGGATGAATTATCTATCCTTTCAATGTCGTTGAGCGAGTTTTCTCGAGGATGAGACCTGGTGCAATCTTTATATCATAAACCTACTATGTTTCAAATTTCGTGAAAATCGTTAGAGTCGTTTTCGAGATCCGTTAAACATAAATAACAAGATGTATAAATACAGAAATTGCTCGCTTAATATAATATAGGATAGTACTCTGCCAGGTATTTCTAGTTATAAATTCAGAAGACTGTCAGAAAAAAGCATGTATTGCTTCTACCAGGATTGTCTTTCTACCTTAAAATGATAGTTTGTTGTATTTTTTCTTTCCGTTGGTGATTTTGATCTTTCTCTAAATTATCTCATTCTTCACCTCTTTCTAACTTGTTCTCGTTTCTTTCTTCTTGTTGAATTTGTTTAGCTCATTTTATGAAATCTATTAGATTAAACGGAACTTGGCAAACACATGAACACATCATCTGTTCGTTCAATTCATCTTACTTGATTCACAAAAGGCATGAAACTCACTAGCTTTAAAAACAATGAGAACCTATTTTACTCAGCAGAAATGGATTATTATTATTATTATTATTATTATTATTATTATTATTATTATTATTATTATTATTATTATTATTATTATTATTATTATATTATTATTATTATTATTATTATTATTATTATTATTATTATTATTATTATTATTATTATTATTATTAAAAAGAATCAATAACAATTTTGTGAATGAAACCAATTGTAACATATTTTCACAACATATATCTTATTTCTCTTTGATTTATTTTGTTGGCAGGTCATGTTTTCTCTTCAAAACATAATACAGTAATGTAAATTTCCCACAAGATCATTGATCTTTATTCCCTGAGGGCTTGCATCACATACTCCATCTCATAAACTCTTCCACACTTCAATCCATTTGAATTAAATTGAGACTTGAATTAATTCAATTTCGATGCGAGTACGGTGTACCCGTTGAAAACCCAAGTAATAATAATTCACGTTCAGCGTTTTTCATCAAAAAAATTCGAGGAAAGCTACAATAGTTGAAATCCATGAAGATAACTTTTGATCTGACTTTTTCAATATAAAACTGATTAATTACGCCATAGATTGATGAGTATATTGAATCTCATTTCAACCTCCCTTTCTGTTTGCATATTCAATCCGGATAAGTACCGTAGCCAAAAGCATTATTGGTTCTGTTGAATTGACTAGTTGTCTTCCACAGCTATTCTAGCTCCTCTGTTTTCACTAGGAACATATTATTCTGTGAGATAGGGCTAACTCTTAGATACTCTTTGTCTTTCTCTTAGGTAATTAGTTGAAATGCTGGTTAGGATTAAAACGTGAGTAGAGCACTTCACAGTAAATGAAGAATGAGCCCGGATGCAGGGTCGGAGGGGAAGTGGTGGAGGGAGGGCTAAAGGAGTAACAGAAAAAAGTGAAGTGGACCACCCTCCAAGTGCTGGGGCACTGGGGCTACGTCTGGACTTTCCATTCTCTTCCGAGTCGGGTCGAGGTATCTTATCTCTCACATTCATTCACTCACTCTATCTCACACCACTTTCCTAGTTTTATCTTTATTTCTCCACTTCTCACCAGCATATCCTTCTCTACATGTATCTCACTTCTACTCTCTCGAATTAACAGATATCCACTTCACTGTTGCCTGGATCTTCCGTTGAAGTTTCTCCTCTAGAACCTATTCCGATAGTGGCGCTTAAAAGCTAGCAAGGTACATTTTATAGCAACCGACTAGTGTGTAATAGTTAACAATTAACGACTGCTTCGCCTCTTACAAATGGCTCCGCGCCGTTCATCTCTCACCAGTTAGTCGAGATGTTTTCTAGCAGCTCAAGTACTTGTACAGTATTTATGTTTCATGTTGATAACTCTATCGCCCCACTATCCATTGCACTGCTTCCTTAGAACTGAACTGCTTCCTTCATGAGTCCATTAGAGCTTCAATTGAGTGCTCACTCGAGTTGCATTTCATTCTAGATTTCAACACAGGCTGCAGTATGTTTATCATCTGAATATACTCAACCAGATTAGAAATAAAAATTGAAATCCAAATACACTTTTTAAAATTGTTTACAATTTTTTAATTTTTATTTCTAAGAGTAGCCCTAATGAAAAAAGTCAACCAGATTAGTATTTTTTCTTATTCGAGTGATGTTCTCGATAGTTTTCTCACATCAGGGTGATTGGAATACAATGTATTTCAATTTAAAAACTAATATTAATGTAAATATTTCTAAAATGCAGTGTTTTCTGATTATCTGACATTTTTCCAATAACTCAAGTAAACCATCAAATTATAACTGACAAGTCGGAGCAGGAGTTCCATTTTCTTCCTACTCCAATCAGAATGGAATGAATTGAATCATAATACAGAAATTTGTAGTCTATAAGAGACACGAAAGACTATTTGAAATTTGAAATCACTCCCATATATGTAGTAGTTTAAAATTGAAATTGAAATTGGTTGGTTACATGGGTAGAACCATAGAGAAACGGTAGCATAAGTAGATAGATATCCCATGGTATAGGGCGTTTATGACGCAACTTTTACTGTTATCCCAAGCCGATAGTTCACTAGTTCTTTCCTATGCAGCTGTGTGACGCTGGTAGTCTCTCAAATTGTGCCGTTCATACACTATCACCCCAACAAAACAGTAAAATTTACAATAATCGACAGTAATCAGCTTGAGATAACAGTAAAAGTTGCGACATAAATTCCCTATACCATGGGATATCTACTTATGCTATTGTTTCTCTATGGTAGAACTATATATTCTTCATCACTATGTCCTAGTAGAGAGAACTTTTATTTTTCAAAGAAAACTTTTATTATAGAAGTTGAATGAACTGTGGTCAATCGGATGCATTCTACAAGTTAGAGTCTTCATATTTTATCAGTCTTTGTTATTATTAAGTATACATACACATTCCATTCATGGAATTGACCCAATAAAGTAGACTGTATTGCATTATTGAAAGTATTTCGGTTCCTACAAAATTTTAACTTGGCATCTTAGTTAATGGAAACATTTTAATAAACATTAATAGTTAATATAAAAAATGGAAACAAGTTGAAATTAATAATTGTTAGTATTGATTTTTATTATAACATGTATATTGTGTGAAAAGGAAAATAAAATCGATTTTATTTGATTTTGATGTACCTTAATTGGTGAAATTCCTAACCGAAATTGCTCACCAGTAATTTTCAAATTCATTCAGTCACCAATGATATTCCCGGGAAGATGTCAGCGTTCTTCATACTGTAATTAAAGTCGATGCACTCTATTCAACCATTTCCGATCGTTTTGAATGAATCTCACTATAGTATCATTCATCATCAAGGGATTACAAAGCGATGACTAGGTCATTTTGCTTGTATTTGATGTATTTTGACGTTGCCATAGTATTGTTCAATGTATTCTGCAATGAAGATTTTGATTTGATTTTATGAAATCGATAAGATAAGGTATTCGTGGGGTTTCTTGCTGAGATACATACACCATATAGAGAGCTCTGAGACACTTGACTGTTTTACAATGTAGTTATGTGTTTGAGCATCCTGGTCTTTTCAGCAATTGGCTCAATTATATTCTATCATTTGGTATCGAGATAATAATGAACTGTTGGTCTTCACACTCCACACTGGAATACTAATAATTAATAACGAGAAAATAAGAAGTATTGACTGTGAAATCATCAGTTGAACACCTCCCAATAAATTATCCTAGTGAATTCTGAATAGCGATTCACTCATTATTCGCTATCAGCCTCATTGGTCGAGATTGTCTGTTGCATCACATCCTTTTCGAGGCTGGAAATACCAATTGACGGGCATATTGCTCTTTCAGCGGGAATTGTGTGACGTCACAGGATCAGCGATGCTTGGTGGTTACCGTTGTTGTCGATGACAGCAGGAATTTGGGGCGGATGAGGACAGCTTTACTGGGTAATGTGCTGGGGATGTACCCCCACCCCACCGCACAACAGTCTCTCTATAAGAGCTCATAATCACCCCGACTTCTCTGCAAATCCCTGCTTGCCATCCCCTCAGTCTGCTCAAAATTGCATTATTAAATCAACATTAAACCGCGTTTTAGTAGCGGCGTCAGTCAGTGGAGCGAAATTTTCAACAAAACCCGCGCTATAACTGGAAACACTTTTCACTTCGCGGCTTTGATGGTCACCGCCACTGATGAAAATCACTATTATTGGTTTCATTGAGCGTATAATACTGGTTTCAGGGGTGGTGACTGAATTCTCTATGAATTTCGATCTCGTAGTTTTAGGGGTAATGACTAAATCCCTGTCAATTTCTATCTAGTTTCAAATTAGAATCCTTGGACATTTTTCCATTCTTGAGTGAAACTGTATGAATAATATTAGGAGATATACTGATACTGAATGGAGTAGGACTTTAGAATCATAACGAATCAATGGTATTTCAAAATAATCTTATTCTAAATCCTCTGTCAATTCCGATCTAGTTTCAAAATTCTAATTTTCAAATTAGAATCCTCGTAAACCTTTCCATTCTTCAGAGAAATTGTATGAAGAATTTATTACGAAAGATACTGATGCTGAATGGAGTAGGACTTATGAATGATGATAAATCAATGGTATTCCAAAATAGTCTTATTCTGAATCGAGACTAAAAAGAATTTGCTGATTGAGAGAGAGTGACTGGAGAACAGAGGAAATAGATGATGATGATAAAAACATTATGTATAAGAAATGGATATAGTTTTCTCTTCCTGGAGAGTGAAATTGATACTTTTATATTTTCAAGACTTTCCTTCCAACCTTAGAACGCTTCTTGAATAAATTGAACTAAGCCTCATTATTATGGAGTAGGGGAACTATTGCTGAGAAGAAAGAAGGAATTGATAGTAATACACTTTTCCGATATAAAGCCTTCCATAATATTCATCAAGAAGATTGACTTGTAAATGCTTTATTCTTCCCGTTATATTTGACCAAAGGTATTTACTATGTATTAATACCGTATTTATGCTTATTTTTATCGATATTCGTGAATTGTCTTGTTTGTGAATATGTTGACAGATAAAACTAAATGATAACATGTTTGTTCACGATGCTGCCGCATTATCTTTATCACATTTCGGAGTTTCAGAGATTATGAACTACTTGAACTATCTACTCTTGGGATGATAGTATAGTTTAGATTGATCAGACACAATAATGAGCTATTGATATAATTTTAGTACTATAGACGAGCAACAGTTGCAGTTTCTAGTGAAGTAACTTTGAGCAAAGTAGTAAGTTACCGGTGTAACTGTATTCGGCGTAATTCAATTAAGCAGGAATTCTCCCAATATCGCAGCAGTTGGGCTGAAGATCATAATTGAGTTCATCTCTTGCATTGGTCGCATGTTTGAAACAAGCTATGGAGCATTATGAGTTCTCCAAGTAGGTCACACTGAGAACTTATCAACGCCCATTAATTTGTGGCCCACAATACAGGGAGGCGTAAAGTGACTACAAAGCACTATTCTCCAATTGATAACTAAGTTACAAGTGATAAGGTGAGTTGGAAAAGGAATGAATGTCCCAACTTTCATCATCAAACTTTCGGGCACCCAACTCTGCACAAAAAGTCAACGAGTAAATTAATTTCAAGTAAGTGCTTGGCCTTGAGAAGGACATTTTTACCCTTCTTTTCACTCTTTCCTGAAAAGACAAGAATAATTGAAAATCAAATCTTGAAGTGTGATGGCTTTACTCTAAAACAGATGTAAACTCATCATTCAAGAACTTCAGTCTACACTCTAATGAAATTTCACTGACAGAATAGAGCACTAGACGTTTTTTCAATCACAACTAGGATTTCTAGACTGCTTTCTTATTGAATGGAATTTTCTGGAAAAAGCTTCATTTGTTTGATTTAAACTTATCATTCAAGAACTTCAGTCTACACTCTAATGAAATTTCACTGACAGAGTAGAGCACTAGACGTTTTTTCAATCACAACTAGGATTTCTAGACTGCTTGCTTATTGAATGAAATTTTCTGGAAAAAGCTTCATTTGTTTGAATAATAATAAATAATAAGTGTTAGAACAAATTAAACTTAGCATCAAAGCTCACTGATTTTAAAATATTCTATAACGAGTTTTTTTGTAAAGAAGAATGTACTTTTCCTTCGATTGTGAAAGTTGAAAGCTTTCTATTTTCTACTCAATGATAACATCATTCAATTAGATGATTACGAAAGTTTGTACTCTGATATTTTTTGTCATTCCTGTTGAACCTCTAACTTTTATCCTTCCCCTTTTTCCAGATTTCTTTTTCCACTGATGTCGTATCCAATCTTTTTTAGCTTCTTTGCTCTCGTAATACAAGTAACAAAGAGGGTAAAAATTCTCATTCTGAAGCTCCATGACAAGCACAACGACACTTCCTTGGAATTCCTTCTGGGTTTGGTATCATTTTTTGATCCATTTTAATGGGTTGCTCACTAGCTGACTTTTCTTGTTAAAGAACGTCTATTAAGAATCGAAAGAGATCTGCAGATACTTAATCTTGACTTCAAACTCCATCCGTACTTTTCTGATAAGCTAAGTTAGTTAGACACATTGTGCTCACATTCAAACTCGGTAATATTCTACGGTGTTTTATATTTTGCTTGAGTAAGTTGCGATGTGTAAAAAGCTTCATAATGTTATCCAAATGTTTGAGAAAGCTGAGTTTAAGGCACACGGAAACAGAGGACTCTTGGTGAAAAATAATAGAGGATAATATGCTGACTAGTTTATTTAGAAAGTGAAGGAAATTAATGCTTTTACACGCAAAAGCCTTCTCTCAAAACCATAAGAATTCTAAATCTCCAAGACAATCATTTCGAAATAGATTAGTCCATATATATATATGCTTATTCCTACCTTTCCTACCTTATTCCTAGAGGCAGTATTGCCTCTGCGAGAGTAAATATTTCTTAATATATATTTGTATATCGCTGTCATTTCTGTGGTGCTGACATTGTCTTATTTTTATTGTTAAGTTTAGTGTATTCTTATTTTATGATGTAGGCTACCACTGTGATTGCTTGTACGACTTATGAAATAAATAACTTTTTGAATTGAATTGAAGTAGATGATGTCGAGTTCCGTATAATCTGATTGAAATCATAAGGACAGCAAAAAATCGTACGTCCAGTAATCGATGTGTGTCACTAACTAAACTCATATGTTACTTTTTAAAACAACTACTGGTACTCAGCACTTTTAAATAGGCAACACGAGAAAAGTTTGAACACTTTCACATACTTTACTTGAATTATTCTCTCACTTCTATCCTAGTTGAGAAACATACATCATAGATACCACATCCAGAGAGATGTATGTAATATTGTAGTGAACCCGTGAAAAAAGCGGTCGAATCATTCTTTCTCGTGAAGTGGAAGCAACCAACTCCATAGCACTCTCCAATCGGTGGATTGCCGTAATAACCACTGATGTCTAGTGGTAGTGGAAAAACTGAATTATAGAGTTCTCAATTCATGCTAGATTAAATATTTGCTGTATGCGTTGTTCAATTCATGGGCTGCTCTAATAGATGGATGAGGGCAACAAAGAACAGATTCTGTGCCGGCATCTATTCAGGGTTGATTTATTTTTAATAAAGCAGTGCGCTTCCCTTATTCGTGGTTATAAATTACGAGGCTAGCGGCCAGAGCAGCTGAGCGAACCCCATGGCTTTTCGCGGATTTCCCCCAACGGCACCCTTCTTTATCCGCCACAGGCTGCATCATCCACCAAGCAATAACCTGACTGGCTGGCGGCCAACGCCTCTTCTTATAAACATCTTGTGCTAAAGTATGGCACGTAAATTATTCTTTACGGGAGACGAAAAGCTTGGTGTCAACGCAAGAGATTCAATAGTTCTCTTTCATCATCAGACTGAGGCAAATGATATCTGATCGTAATGAGGTGGAAAAAGAAATGGGAAACTGGAACGAGAAACTATCTAGATTGTTTATTCGGAAAAATTATTTAAATAATTCATTGTTTGAGTTCTCTTTTATCAACTGTGACATCTCGTATCTGGATTTATGTGACGTGAAGAAAGGTAATATTATTATTATGATTACTGCTTTATCGACAGAGAGATCCTGTAAGGATGTTCAAAGAATAATAGTGAATAGTGAGTTGTGAGTGTGAGAAAATCAAACAATTTGTTTATTTAAAATTTCATTCTATTATAAAGAATTCATTAATATTCATTCTTCAGGTTTCGAATAATAATTGAATACGAGTAGAATATTGTCACGTTATTCTTTATATAAAAATAACGATTAGCCTCCTGCTTGGCATCAGTCGGTAAAGCATGAGATTTGATATAATTAGGTCGTGGTTTTCTAATAGTATTCAGTCTTAAAAAATCTTGATAAGCCTAGATATGGGCTTCTCCTATAACTCTTGTAATTCAATAAATAATAAATATATATAAAAATGATACTTATACTATAGTGTTGAGGAATAAAAAATAAATTGCACACCATGAAAATTTCACACATATATTACACAAATAATGCAAAGATCAATCGAGGCAAAAAATATATATATAGAGCGATAAAAAATATAATATAAAAAATAGAACAATAATTTTATATCAGCAAAATATCACAGGCTAAACTTTATATTCTAGATTTATGGCACGAATCATTACCATGTGCCTTTATCTTGAAATCATATGCATTCTTTTGCATGTAGCTGCGACATGTACTTGCTAATACTTGTCGACTTGGATAATTCAATCAAAAATATGTGCTCTAAGATCAGCTTGATAAATTAGCCACTAATAATCCCAATATATATATAATTAAAATCTCTAGTATTTAGTAGATTTATTTGTATCGAATATATATTTTTATCTCAGGGTGCAAGATTCGGCACCTGACGGAATAGGTAGAGCCATTCATCTAGTGAATTAGAACTATGATAAATTATCGCAAATTGTATTGCAAAAAATTAAATATTGTATGCATACGTTTGATAGCCTAGATTTCGTACTTCTTTGATTAAATAGAAATTTCTAAAATATTGATCTATATATTTTTCTTTCAATTAAATACCTTTAATACTAATTTTTACTTGCGCAAGTATTACTCTTATTAATTTCTCAATTTATAATAACCCTTTCGGCGAGCTAGCTTTGATCATCAGATTATTTCGAAGCACTAGGGCGCCCATCACTAAATTCAAATTTAATCACTCACGTGTCGAAAATCTTCTTGTAAGCCGCCGATGTCGATCCAACTCCATGCGGTCCGGGAATATGGTAGCCGGAATCGTCTCCTCCAAGGGGTTATAAATTTAATTAAAATGAAAAATGACTTCTGCTTCACAATAGCATCACGAAGTCTTTTAAGAAATTTAATAATTTACTTTAACTTTAATTTTTACAAAATTATTAATAAGGTACTTCGCTCTAAAATATTTGGGGTCCTCTTATGGTGGCATCTGGCTGGCGAGTGCTGGTTCTTCCTTCTCAAGTTTTACAGATCCTCTTTCCGACTTTCAAATTAGCATAAAATTTAAATATCCAATCCTCCGCCATTAAATTCAAATAGATCTTACAAAAAATGCCAAAATATTGCTTAGATTATATGATTAATAATTTCTTTGCATTCGAGCCATATTGATAACATAGATTACACAAATTTTTACACAAAATCTAGTACATTTATATAAATATATATAAATATTTTTGAATTGGCCTACAGTTGCCGCCTATTAACTGCCGTTTTACTATTGGTGCATGCAAATTTTATTCGGTATTCATGCGCCTGGTAACTCTTATTTCCTGAATACATTAAATTATTTTTATTTGGTTTTTTATTTATGCTCTTTGCATGCTAGTTAATATTCTATATATTAATATTAATTCCATGCTACCTAATAATTAGCCACGTGGACGGGTGTTTTTTCACATTGCACACCATCCGAATGCAATAAAGCTCTGCCAAGGGGTTTTGGTCAGATTCTACGTTCTTCGGTTTGATCGATCTCTAGGTCACCGATCCGTGAATACATCTATATAACCTCAATCTTCAAATATTTTATAAATAATCTATTTATGAGTAGTAAACTTCCTTCAAATCCTTTTTAAGTTCTTGTACCATTTAGCCAGAACAAGCTGATGCTATCTAATCTTGTTTATTATCTGCTTGGCGATATTAGCCAATTACTTTATTTTTAGACCTATTACTATTTCTGTTAGGGCTTTTCATCTACCCAGATTTAAATATGTTACACGCGCCCCTGGGTTTGAATTCAAAATATTTGAGAATCACAATGTTTTTAATGAAAACCCACCCTTCAATACATTGATATACACTATACTTTATTTATAAATTATACTCTCCTACTTCTATCACATTTCGCAGACATATTTGCTGCATCTCCTTTATACCTTTATCAAAAACAATAACAAATTCTCCTCCTCACACACATAAAATATCATAAATATAAACTTCTAAACGCACTCCTCCTGACAACATTTACAACACAGTAATTTTTAAATTCGCCGCTTGCAGGGCCGCCAACTTAACTACACACATTTCATAATTCTCATAAATGATTCCTTTTAGACAATAATTTCGATTCATAAACTTCTGGGCTTATATCTTATAGTATTTCTTAGGTCTTAATATAAATAATTTTCTATACATCAGGTACAATACTTTCTTTTGCTAATGGCTCTTTGGTTTTGGTAACTGGTATTCACTTTAAGTCTTTTCAGGTAACAAACGTGGCATAATTAAAAGTAATAAATATAAAAACATATAAATAAATATATCGACATTAATAAATATAATAAATAACAATAATAAATAACTCTTTGGGTACAGTACTTCTTTTTATAAACATATGTTCAACAGACATTACATTCATTTGATTTGGGTGGCTTTGGTCAGCTGGTCACTGGTTCTACAGAATTTGCTGTCGAGTTTCATAACTATTAACCTAACTGCTCAATTTTTTCTCTTAAAAAGGTAATTAACAAATTTTAATTTTATTATCCCCGCTTGTGTCCTTTTTTATCTGATGTATATAATTTAATTACATATTTAAAAATTGTTCTTTTCCTTATTGCAGGCTTCTAACGGCTGGAAGGAATTAAAATACTGGATTGTTGCCATGCGGTCCTATGCCAAGATTAAATTTATTAAGGAAGGTTAGTAATCGGTTTGATAATAATGTTTTCCTTGATTTCTTATCATATTTATTTGAAATTCGATGATATTTCATGTAGAATTGTTGTGGTTTGCCCGTATCTTTAGGCTTTCTGCTTGTAGCTACACTGTAGGCTGGTTGGGTTATCTGCTATCCATTTGTTGATTGTTGAGGCTGTCCTATTATTAATTTATCTTCATGAATATAAAACCCCGGTATCTTGTGTATTCCTTTAAATAATTCCAAGCTTCATTTATGATAATTCCTTTTAATCCATTCTTTTTCCAATCAATCTGTACTCTTAACTCATCCTCCCTTTCATTATTTTCATCTAATATTCTTGATTTCGGCTCATTATAACTCATTAGGCTTGCAACAATAAACATTCTTATAATATTAAATTTCCAATCATCAATAATAGATCCATTTAACAACAACAATACAATATTTTTCGTCCTATCCACAACACAGTCTTTTATTAATATCACAGTCATTATTACAAACATTACACACCATATCAAAACATTTATCAACTTTTCAATATTGTAATCTTTCAACATATAGCCAGGTACTTCCACTTTCTTAATATTATTTTTTAATTCTTCCAATCTTATTAGCTTTCTATCCTTTATCAACCTCCATAAATAGTCCACTTTATTTTTATCCAGGCATGAATCAGTAGCAGTCATAGTAGTAGCTCCGTTTTTATCCCGTTCATTCGATCCATTTTGCCGGTCACATTGCTGATTGTAGCCTTTAAAGCGTATGTGCCGCGGATGCATGCCGTCGGTCCGCTCCTGTCCTCCTCGGTGTCGGTCCGGTGTTCGTCTTTGCCTCTTGAAGCGTGCATGCGGCTTCCATCGGCGCGCGCGGTTCCTCCTTCGTCGCTTCTTCCGCCTCCGGGCCTTGCGATGCATGTTCTTCTTCTCCCGTATGCCGTCCTCTCCGTCCTGATACCGGTCGGGTGTCCTCGGGCGCCTCCGTCTCCGGGCCTTGCGATGGTCGCTCCTCTTGTCCGGTAGTCCGTCCTCCCTGGTGTCATCCTCTTGGTACTCTATCCTGGGTTCATTGGGGTGCCTTGGTGGGGTCGAATGATGCGCGGGTGCGGTGGCGGTCTCTTGATGCGCGAGTGTGACTTTCAAAGCGGTTAGTATGGTGGCGGTCTCTTGATGTGCGGGCTGCTCTACCTGCGGTGATGGATTGTCGGCGAGGAACAGGATGCTCAGTAGGGATTGATGCTTACAGCTGGTTTTTGGTGGTGGTTTATCTGGTATTGGCTTCGGTTCTTCTAATACTATTTTCGGTAAATCATTTCTAAAGGTGGTGTATGATGTTGAAATTTCTTGATTTTCGTTGTTTGTTTCATTGGAGCTTGTAGGTGTTATATCGGGGGTATCATATAGTCCTGGTTTATTAGCTGTAGTTTTCTGTATATCTGGTGGCGGGTCGTTGGGTGCTGGGTTCCGGTTTTTTTGTTGATTCAATCCTATTGCATGTGCTAATGTATAATTTGTACTTACTTGTTGAGGTGGCGGTTTGTAATTTTTGTCGTAATTATTCTGAGTGTTATCATTATTTGTGTTAAATCGATCACGGCCATAATAATACTTTCTTTCATAGGTTTGCTGTGGATAATGGTTTGTTTGACGATTCTGAAAACTTCTATTATTCCAGCTGTTATTTTGATTATGATTATTGCGGCGTTTAAATTGAGGGGTAGATCGTGAGCAATCATATGGTACTGATTCATAATTTTGGCTGTTATACTGATTAAATTTTGAGTTATGTTGATTTGGTGCGTATCTCTGGTCTGAACGGTGGTTTGATATGGCCATCACAGACTGTATGCCATATAAATGATTTATCAGCTGCTTACAATCAGTAATGGGTTGTGTGGCGAGTGCCATTCTAACTTGATACGGTAGCTTCTTTAAAATAATACTTGCTAATGCCGATTCATTAATGGGCTCGCTCAATTGAGAATTTTTAAACTGTAGGGCAGTGACGAAAGTGGTACATGCACCGTCTAAATTAGGGTTGAAATCGCATGATATAATGTCCGCTAGCACGTCCAACTGTTTACTTCTGCTCCAATACTGTTCCAGGAAGACAGCTACAAACTCATCCAATGATGTAAATTCATGGACTCTACTCCGAAAGAACATCAGGGGTTCGCCAATCAATAAACTAGTCAAACGAAGACGCCAAAAATTCCAAGAGGTGGGTGTTAATGATTGAATTAGTTTTATCTGATCTATAAATTCTTTAGGTTGGAGATAGCGGTCTGTATTGTCAAAACGGCCTAATTCATTGAAACTGTGTAGTGAATCAAACGTTGCTATGGGAATAGGCTCTATATTCTCGTGCGGAAATTGATGTATTTGACTTTCAAGTTGTACTATGTTTTGATTTGTAACAGAATTTGGGTGAGCTATTTCATGAATTTGTGAAGTGTTTTGTGCTGGTAGGTTATCTATTCTTTCGTTTAACTCACAAGTGACAGTATCTATTTTTGCTGTTAAATCGGTTGTAATTAATTCTTGATTTTCAGCGGTAGATGTTGGTATTGTGTCCGCAGTTTCCTTACCCGTTCTTACCGATGTATCCTCCAATGATTCCCGCATTTCCTTCATTTCCGCCTTCAAGTCCTTCATTACCATGGTCATTGTTTTTTCTAAACTATTAGAAAATGACTTGATCATCCCCTCTACTATAACCCTTCTTATTGCTTCTTGGGAGACATTTAACGGTTTATTACTGTTCACAGGATTCTTGGCGGTGATTGAAGAGATCTGGGCGTTGGACTCCATCGCGCCCCCCTCAGCGTCGATCTCCGCTACTATCGCCGTCTGCAGTGTGTCTGCTACCTTACTTTGCGTGGACGAAAAGAGACTCATATTTTAAAAATGGATTAAGTGTCAAGTGTTTGTTAAAAAAGTGAAAGTTTTGGCCAACAAGGCATTAATAAGGACACAAATGAGGATAGGCCTATGGACATTACAAGCCAGGTAACCTATTTATTACTTAAGCTCTTATAATATAATAATACTATTCATTGATTTCTGACTAGCAGTTTAGGCCTATAAAATATAATAGCTCTCTCTATAAAATATATTTTCTTTTTTACAATAACAATAATAAAAAATTTTCTTTAAAACATATAATTTCTCTTTATTTAAAGCTATTGATTCCCCAAAAAGTAATACAAATTTCCCTTCGCCAGTTTTCCTCACAACTCGTATAAGTTATCTATAATTTTCAATATGGTTATTGACTTAATTTCAAATAATTATTCGATGAGCTTGGCTCTCATCATCAGTCCCACGTTGGTACGACATGTCTTTGTGTCACGTTATTCTTTATATAAAAATAACGATTAGCCTCCTGCTTGGCATCAGTCGGTAAAGCATGAGATTTGATATAATTAGGTCGTGGTTTTCTAATAGTATTCAGTCTTAAAAAATCTTGATAGCCTAGATATGGGCTTCTCCTATAACTCTTGTAATTCAATAAATAATAAATATATATAAAAATGATACTTATACTATAGTGTTGAGGAATAAAAAATAAATTGCACACCATGAAAATTTCACACATATATTACACAAATAATGCAAAGATCAATCGAGGCAAAAAATATATATATAGAGCGATAAAAAATATAATATAAAAATAGAACAATATTTTATATCAGCAAATATCACAGGCTAAACTTTATATTCTAGATTTATGGCACGAATCATTACCATGTGCCTTTATCTTGAAATCATATGCATTCTTTTGCATGTAGCTGCGACATGTACTTGCTAATACTTGTCGACTTGGATAATTCAATCAAAAATATGTGCTCTAAGATCAGCTTGATAAATTAGCCACTAATAATCCCAATATATATATAATTAAAATCTCTAGTATTAGTAGATTTATTTGTATCGAATATATATTTTTATCTCAGGGTGCAAGATTCGGCACCTGACGGAATAGGTAGAGCCATTCATCTAGTGAATTAGAACTATGATAAATATCGCAAATTGTATTGCAAAAATTAAATATTGTATGCATACGTTTGATAGCCTAGATTTCGTACTTCTTTGATTAAATAGAAATTTCTAAAATATTGATCTATATATTTTTCTTTCAATAAATACCTTTAATACTAATTTTTACTTGCGCAAGTATTACTCTTATTAATTTCTCAATTTATAATAACCCTTTCGGCGAGCTAGCTTTGATCATCAGATTATTTCGAAGCACTAGGGCGCCCATCACTAAATTCAAATTTAATCACTCACGTGTCGAAAATCTTCTTGTAAGCCGCCGATGTCGATCCAACTCCATGCGGTCCGGGAATATGGTAGCCGGAATCGTCTCCTCCAAGGGGTTATAAATTTAATTAAAATGAAAAATGACTTCTGCTTCACAATAGCATCACGAAGTCTTTTAAGAAATTTAATAATTTACTTTAAATTTAAATTTTTACAAAATTATTAATAAGGTACTTCGCTCTAAAATATTTGGGGTCCTCTTATGGTGGCATCTGGCTGGCGAGTGCTGGTTCTTCCTTCTCAGTTTTACAGATCCTCTTTCCGACTTTCAAATTAGCATAAAATTTAAATATCCCAATCCTCCGCCATTAAATTCAAATAGATCTTACAAAAAATGCCAAAATATTGCTTAGATTATATGATTAATAATTTCTTTGCATTCGAGCCATATTGATAACGTAGATTACACAAATTTTTACACAAAATCTAGTACATTTATATAAATATATATAAATTTTTTGAATTGGCCTACAGTTGCCGCCTATTAACTGCCGTTTTACTATTGGTGCATGCAAATTTTATTCGGTATTCATGCGCCTGGTAACTCTTATTTCCTGAATACATTAAATTATTTTTATTTGGTTTTTTATTTATGCTCTTTGCATGCTAGTTAATATTCTATATATTAATATTAATTCCATGCTACCTAATAATTAGCCACGTGGACGGGTGTTTTTTCACATTGCACACCATCCGAATGCAATAAAGCTCTGCCAAGGGGTTTTGGTCAGATTCTACGTTCTTCGGTTTGATCGATCTCTAGGTCACCGATCCGTGAATACATCTATATAACCTCAATCTTCAAATATTTTATAAATAATCTATTTATGAGTAGTAAACTTCCTTCAAATCCTTTTTAAGTTCTTGTACCATTTAGCCAGAACAAGCTGATGCTATCTAATCTTGTTTATTATCTGCTTGGCGATATTAGCCAATTACTTTATTTTTAGACCTATTACTATTTCTGTTAGGGCTTTTCATCTACCCAGATTTAAATATGTTACAATATGAAATAGTAATCTTTCAAACCCCCAAAATATGGCTCATGAGGATTAAAATAATCTATTTTTCCTTGCTGAGCTTGATGCCCACTTGAGTCCTATAGTGAGTTTCACGTTATAATGGCAGTGAAGAAAAACGTTGCCAAGTGTCTCTCTATTTTGCCACTGAGTGTACACAGCTGTTACTCAATTCATCCCATTAAATTTGATCTAATAATAATAATAATCATTTCCTTGATAAAAAAATCAATTTAATGTCAAATTGATCAAAAAAATATATTTTTTCATAATTTGATTCAAAAATTTTCTTCCATAAGATCAGATTTTTATTTCTATACAAACCTGGAATGGCGGCTAATTTAAAAAGCTGTGATACACCAATCTGAATTTCAAAACAACAGAAATTAAGTTATTAGGTGGGTATTCTATTCCAATTTCTTTTAAAAATAATAGAAAATTGAGTCCTATTTAAAATAAGTAATTTTAATGGAAATAATTCTGAAATAACCTTTCAATATTATTTATACCGGTACGAGTAGGTCTAACCTATACGTGTAGGCTAACTGAAGCATGGACGAGTTCTAGGATGGTTAGTTATCAACTTTTAAAATGTCATTTCAGGTATTTAATTTTTTTTTCTCATAAATGTATAACAATTGTTTCATTGTTTCAAAAAATACATTTTAAATCAATTATACGACTGGTGTACTGTCTGTAATGTCTAAAAATTGTTTCATTGTTTCAAAAATACATTTTTAATCAATTATACGACTGGTGTACTGAAGTATTCTGATAGAATGAAGAAAAAAAATGGTGGCTGAGAATTGTCTGTTTACTTTTGTACAGTCACTGTCAAAAGTAAAAATTGAATATTCTGGAAAACCCACAACATTTCAAAGCTAGAGAAAGATAGCGCTATCTGTTTTGTTGTATGATAGAAAAGGACAGCAACAGTATTGTCAATCGTACACTGCCATTATAACGTGGACCTCACTATAGACTTGACCGTGGGTAACGAGAGGAATGAATGTGAGATATGAGCGTTTTCATAGCTTAAATGGATTTCCAATCACTGAGATTCTACATTTTGTAGGTAGTAATAAAGATAAGGTCTGTAAACAGAATTGGCCTCAAGTTTCTTACAGGAGAAACAATAAATAGGAATAAGACGGTCTGTTTATGAGGCGCTCTTGCCTGCGAAGAAACCCATTTCTCTATTATAGTTCTCATAATATATTATTGTCACCTAGCTGAATACTATTACTAAAAATATACACATAATGAAGAAGGCATCAGGATGTATTCAAGCTCTCTAAAGGTGCGTACAGATATACGCGCCGCGAACTTGAGCGATTCACTTTTAATCAGCTGATTATATCTGTATTTTTCAGAAACGGTAAGATACAGATATAAAAAGCTTGGCATCAGCTGATTAAAAGTGAATTGCTCATGTTCGCGGCGCGTAAATCTTTACACACCTTTAGAAATTCATGAATTAGTGCAAGTGTCTAATTAATGAACAAAGATGATCATGAATTTATTGCTAGTAACATTTGTGATATTATTTATGATAATTATTATCATAAAATTATTACAAATGTTACTAGAAATTCATGATCATCTTTGTTAATTAATTAGACATTTGCACTAATTCATGAATTTTCTACTAATTATTAATAGAAAATTTGCGTTGATCACATTCAAAGACTACTACTTTTTAACTATTCTGAAGCATTTTGCATATTATTAAAAATGCCGTCATAACCTGCATTAACGAGATAGTTTGTAACAATAATTGCGTTCTTCAACGCTATCTCAAGAATGCATGCCGAGGTTTTGTATTCATCTTTTTGTCTCAAACTTACATTATTGCAGGGAAAAAGTTCACAGCATCTTTCCCAATTTATTCCGAGATTGCAACTCCTTTTAATGAACTCCAAGAAACTAGCGCAGAAGACGAGATGAGAATGGTGAAATTATTATTTATCTGTGTTTTACTCGAGCAGTGAGAGAAAGTTTGATCTTTCTCTGAAGATTTTAGCGGGAAATATTCAGCTCTCCGCCGCGGCTCCGCAACTTTGAATAATTTGAGGCGTGGGAGATTTGATGCAGAAGTTTCGCTGTTATAACAAATACTAAGCCGGACAGACTTTGTTGATTTTATAAGATAATATTTTGAAGATGTAAAATAACGTCAACATTATCGTTTGGTATTGCTGTTTAACTTATCCTTCAACAATGAATATGATTTCAATTACGTTTCTACAATTAAGATTATAATATTATGTTATTTGAAACTCACTCACCATCTTTTTCTTTTTCTTCTTCTTCTTTTTCTTCTTCTTCTTTTTCTTCTTCTTCTTCTCCTCCTCCACTCACTCCTCCTTCTCCTTCTCCTCCTCTTCCTTCTACTCCTCCTCCATAATTTCGCAACTTTAAAACTTCGCAGCTTTCTGTCAATCACTTGAATTGATTTAAAACAAAGATATAGTAAAGCTTTGTTCAGACCAAGCTATTTTACTCTGCAGAACAACAGAGCAAACGTCCGGAATTTTCCGAAATTTTCGGATCCACAAGAATTTCGTCTACCACGTTCAACTTAATATTGTTCATTGTAGATCATCATCGAACTATTTTTTATTTATAATTTTTACAAAGTAGCACTGATTGGGAGAGAAAAACTAAGGATACTCCTTGTACTATTGAACTGATAATATAGGGCTCATACAACGTTAGTAGACAAACTGTCTACTAACTTTGGGGCTCATATACTCAACATTCATGTTTATGAGGTCGATATGAGAGATCAATTCACATATTTGAATACTATGACTGAATGAAAATTTTATTATTATTTGAACTGATTCTATTTTGTTCTCTGTAGTACCATCATCAACTATGTTCCACATCTGCTTCGTCTAGAGTTAAACAAATTAATATAAACGAGATTTTTTAGGATATTTGATACTTATTTTACTATTACTGAATTCAGGTCCAGTACGGTTTCATCGAAAAACTCATATACAAAAACACTTTACTGATGGCGAGCTGTGGCACAGTATACGACTGTTTTCGGGCAAATCTAAAATTCCATATCCTGTATTAAATCAGGAAGCGCGTATTATGAAGTTCAAAGTTGAGAGCGGACGCGACCAGCTTCGGGGGACAAGAAAAGCATATTAACGGATAACAGTGGTGCGGAGGCGGGCATATTTGTGCGCTATAAATTAGACCCTCTTCTCACAGCTCGATGAGAGCCAGAGCGTAGCTTTCGCCAGTCGCCACTCTCCAGTCCAACCTAGACGCGGCTTCTGAACCGCGCCGTCCCCGCGCGACTCAAGAGACGCTCGTTAATCATGCCACGTCGGTAGCGCGCTTCTTTGCCGCAATTTTTCCACGCCGAGAACAATACGATTTCACGCCTCTACAAAGTCGTCTTTCTCAGTTGAAAACTAATTTTGACGGCTCCTAAATAATAATTTTCAACGTTGCTGGGCACACTTGGGCTGGCAAGGGGCCAGCCGCCATTGGCCCGTCGCCATCTTTCCTGCGACTAGTTGAATGTGTGCGCACAACTGGATTAGTGCGGCCTCATTGGCCACAGGTAGAACTGTTACTATGGTTGACATTTTAGAAATATTTTTATTCAATTATAGAGCAATTAAAATTCATGGAACTATTAATGATAAATTTTTACTTTCCTTGCCCTATTACCCTATTATAGGTAAGGAAAGTATTGCTTTCCAAAAAATGAAGGTAACCCAATTCCTTTACGTTTCAAGGTCAAATGAGTCCAAAAAAGTATGTTTTTTTCGATTCGCTTCATAGTTTACAAAAGCATATGACTCTCATGAATATGAGTACAGTAGGGATTATTCGAATAGAAAGTTATGGAAAAAACTCAGATTAAAATGAATAGCAAGGTTGGAAAAAAGTCCTCTGTAGGGATTTTCCCAACTTATTATTCCACCTTTCTTTCTAGTTTTGTGGGATTTCAAATTAATTTAATTCTATTTAATTTGGTTCGCTCCAAAATGAGTTTCTATCTCATCCAGTTCCAATTCCTATTGAATTCAAGATCAAGTATCGAAGCAACTTACTCCTGAACTTGCAGAAAAGAGGCGATGGAAAGAACTTTATACTACTTACTTTACAACATACATACTTATGATGTACCGTAACAAAATGTGAATATTTACTTGATCTAAATAATGAGAACTTCATAATGCTTTCAGCATTATGAGAATACTGTTGAGAGACCATTCCTTCAGACAAACCGACAGATATTATTCTGCATCTTATGTTTCGAAAACCAACAAAGTCTCGCATCTTATCTTTCCTTTCCACTATATAAACATGCATCGAGTCTGAAAATTATTGCAGTTCAAACTACACAAACAAATGCCTCTCATATTTTATTATAGTCTCCTGTTGCCGTTTACAAAGTTCCAGTGCAACAGTATCTTTTAGAAGAAATACTTTGTCTATTCAGATACAAAGAACAATTCTGTGGGAAACCACGACTTTATAGTTCTGACGTTTTTCTTGTGTATTTGCGCTTTCATGATGATATTTTTGTGTTTGTATTCAATGGCATCCAATATTGTTATATTTTAGCCTATCTATCGCATTGCAAGCGCACTGATCTGTGAATAGTAGCACTGATTCGATTACATGAAATTCATCCATAATATTTATTATTCAGTTTTATCAAACTTGTATGTGTGTGTGAAATAAATAAATTGAAATATGATTTCATTTTTCAATGATCGAATATGATGAATAGATGTGGTAATGGCATGGTAACCATATACAACAATAATTATTTTGCAGCATCCAAATCATGCGCAATAAACACAGAGTTTTCAAGAGGATTGACAAGTAATTAAAACTTGTACTCCAATTGAGTACCTGGAGATTTAAGAATCGTCATCCTACTTCATATCAGTGAAAATTGTATTGTAAAACAATGCCAAGTTACAAAAAGTTAGGAATATATGTTGCTGACAAGAAGGGCTCAATTTCTAGAACAGCTACAATTATTAGAAGAGACTCACATAATAGGATGACATGTAAATTATTCTGAAATTCCTTGTAACTTGATCACTTTTTTATCAATCAGAATCTTCTCCTTCTTTCTATCATGAATCAGTACGCCAAATTATTCATTTATTCATTTATACAATAACTACAAAATCATAGGGAGTGGAAATCCCTCTGCCAAATTTAGATAACACTTAGTCCGAAATAGGTTGAGTCTTGTAGTTCTTCAATTCACAATATTTTCAGTCCTCAAGTATTTTCACAAAGTAGATTTTCAAATCTAGATGCTTCAAAACTGAACATAGAACAAATATTCCACATTATTATAACTAAAATAGGAAATATCCACATATTAAAATATAATCTTATAATCATTCTTTTTCAATAATAAGTAATACGTAGTAATATCATAGTCTGAATAAACCTGTGGGTTATATTTGTAGTAATACTTAAGGAAATAATTATTTTATGAACCATTATCTTCTACTTCCTATCATGAATCATATAAGGAATATATGAAATGAAATGAAATGAAAATGTTTTATTGGCAGAAATATAAAATTACAACATCTTAGAAATACGTAATAAAAGCAATACAAATTTTACAACATGAGAAAATACTATTACAAAATAAATGCAATGCCAATTGAGTATTTGCATCTCGAGGTACTAAACCTGTTAGAGATGGTGATATAAATTTGATAACAAAACTATAGCGCTAAAATGTATAGTTACTTAGGTCGACAGTCGCATATGAAGTGACACATATTACATAACAGTATCGATGATTTATCAATTTTAGCTTTGAAGTATATTGTACAATATTATGATATACAAGTCTACATGAGAATTCTGAATAAAGTATCTATATTCTCACATTCCATTACAAATCTCTTGACATCTTTCAAAAAACCTTGATCGTATCTTGCACTGCCTTATCTCGAAGGGCAGCAGGTTGTAGAACTTTGGAGCCAAATAAGAAAAAAATTTCATGAAGTGACTTTTATTTGGTTTAGGTATACAAGCTTCGTATTTATTTCTCAAATTATTGTTTTTCAAATTAAAATACTCATTGCCATTAACGCTTCTATCAAAGAAGTTCCTGAGCACTTTGTAGACATATAAATTTTTCAATGAAAGTATAGCTAATTTTCTAAAGAGAGGTGCTGTGTGTTCCAACTTTGCCTTGAAGGAGATAATGCGAATGAAAGATTTTTTGTAAAACAACTATCGGCCTCAGGGTTACTGTGTATGCTCCTCCACACAACGCTAGACCATATTCGAGTTTAGAACTTATCAAAGCATAGTATACAGACTTTAATAGAATGGAGTTACACACTGATCTTAAGAGATAGAATACTCTTATGTATTTCATGAGTTTCTGTTTCAAATAGTTTAGATGCTTTTTCCATGTGACTTTATTATCTAGTACTAGCCCCAAGTATTTGATTTCTTCGACTTGTTCAAGTTGGGAGCAATCACAGATAGTGGTTTCGGTACAAGATAGGCTATGATACCTCAATGGCGTTGGAAAACGGATATATCTTGAAATACTAAAGATCATGAATTTTGTTTTGGGACTCATTATCATAAAATTGTTTGTAAACCACCATCTCAGCCCTATTAAATCATGCTGCATGTCGATGAATCAGTAATCCTAATATTTTTTATTTAAGGCTAATAATTAATTATTTGAGCTGTAATAATTGTTATAATATACTCAACATCATTCTGCTAATTTCTTCTTATCAACTACAAAACCAAAAATGATTGTTTTTTGTTTTAGGAATGATGGAGATCCAATAAATTTAAGAGCTTCCCGAAATAATCGCAGGTGACAGAGTCTAGATGATCGTAAAAAGCGTCGCTAGTCTGGAGGATGGATGCCATCCATTCGACGCCAAACGCAGCTTTTCCAGGACGAAGCCAGTCTGGATGCAGCGAGCAGCGATCGATCAATTTAATTCGCTTCGTCGGCGTGAGTGTCAAGAGCCGAGTGCGGAGAAGATTTCGGACACGGAACGCTCTTCCTCTTCACTTGCTGAGCTCGTTGTCCAAATCACCCTCATTACAGGCGACGACAATTTCTTACCCTTTCTCTAGACTAGGCTGCTTTCATCGGGTGCGTGCCTAGGTGGTAAGGCGACCACTCCGACTCCTAATCTCTCCTGTCCGATCAGCCCATCAACCTCTTCCCCCACCCTCCCGCTGGTCCATTCTCTCTCGCTCCCACCATTTGTTACACGTCGTTTGACGACGACGGCTTTCCACTCAAACGCACTGCCGTTAAATACGCGCTCGCCGTATCACACCCTTTCTTTGGTCTCCTTTAACTCCCTCTCCTCCTTATCCTGGATACTGGCTTTCTTATTATCTGCAACCAATCCATTTACTCTTTTCAGCCCTCATAACACGGCTATCACCAATCTTAGGAGACTCCACTCCTCATCCATTTTCTACTCATTCCACTAGTTTCGAGTTTCACACATTTCTCTTGAAGTTTGATGGCATTCAACCACTCTTTACCACCTATGAAAACTATGTGTATTATGAAGAGTGATAACCAAGAATGCCTCTATTTATTTATTTACTTTTTTCTGTAGGGCTACTTTTGAATATAAATAAAAATATAAATCGGAGTACCCTTTAAACTTTTAGACTTGAAAATGGCATTAGTAGCCGAAACATGTCGTGACGAAATAATTTGAAAAGGGAACTTAGATTTATATCTTTATTTATTTATTTACTTATTTACATTCCATAATCACAAATCAAACACATGATCAGAAAAAGACAAACAGGTCTAGCCTACTGAAACTATATACCCTGGTTATTTTTTTATTGTCACTGTAGTCCAGCCCAAAACTGTTCCTATTTCAAATGTTGATAGAAGTACCTATGTCCAAAAAGCAGATTATAATGCTTCACTTTGAATCAAATTTATATCCATCCATGAGTTCAGGATTGTGACATTACTAGAACTCTTCTTCTTGAGAATGATGCTCGATACGCAACTAGAGATGCTACTCCAGTTCGTCTAAAAAGGATATCATCAATACCTTCAGAATTTCTAATCAAATATTTATTTACAAACGAAAAATATATATCTGCAGGTATGAATTATAAATATTGTGAATGTTCCCCACAAAGTCACAGTCTGGGTGTGGGGAATGAGTTGAGTAAATTATGCAGGTTGAACAGCAACAGTTGGGTAATGTTTACAACTAGATAATAGAATCATCTACAAAAACAATATTATTATTACAAATATAATAAAGGATATAAAAAGAGAACTGTGAAATGATTGAATTAAGATGAGAAAATGAGTATAATACTTGAGTAGCTGACTATATTAATTTCTTTGAATCATAGTAGCCTAATATTCGAAGCTACTCCAGATGAATATCAAAACTTCAAAGACAGAGCTCAATGGTCATAGTTGGATTGAATTAGCTGTAATGCTGCGTCTCTATCAATTTCTAGATATTCATGCTGGAATAAACAGAGAATCCAGCACCAAATTTCTTGCTAAGACATTCCTCTAGGACGATCATTCATACCTTATAAACTTTTCATTCGTTGAAGTGAAATGAGTTCAACTTTCGTCTCTCTAATGTCTGAAAATGGCAGTTGAATATAACTTTTCAACTCTTTTTATTTTAGAGCCATAAGTCGGAGCAAACCGATCACTTCGGCAAATCATTATCCACTCCACTGATGCATATCAAACTGGTATTAATACGTTATGGAAGCTGGAATTGAATTATTTGAAATTTTCCAAAACGGGTTTGTAAAGTACAGTACTGAAGTAAAATAAGTATTGTCATGAAAAGCCCAGTTTTCTGTGTTCAATTCTTGTTAGTTAGTGAAGCTTTAGTTTTGTCTTGATCGTAATCCACTGTAATGGCGACTCAAAATGATTTTTATCATATTCTAATACAAGTAATAACTGAGCTTGAAAAGATGAAGAACAGTTCTTTCAGTCGCTGCAGCGAATGCTCAAGAGAAAGGTACAGAAAGAAATATTTAGCACTTGTGATGTGTTGACCCCTCAACTATCCCAAACAGAACTGGTATAAAATTGAGGTAAGAAATTGGTTTCCAAACATTTCACTCAATAAACTCCTATTGACTGGACTATTCGAAAAATAAAGTTTTTGGACTCAGGGGACCTTGAAACTTATAGAAAACTTTAAATTAGGGTACCTTAATTTTTTTGGAAAGCAATACTTTCCTTACCTATGAGGGCAAGGAAAATAAAAAGTATAGAAATGATTTTCCAAGAAGAATAGGATATCGATTTGCTATCATATAATATATATATAGCGAGTTTTTGCAACTTCAGTTATGTCGCTTCTCGCACCCCAATCGCCATCTTTCCTTATTTATCCAGTCTCCTTCAAAGAGACCTCTACTCTCCATTTAAATGTGGACATTGGATACCCATCTCTTTCGCGGTCTTCCACGCCTATTCCTGTTCGCTGGTACCCAATTCCATACTTTCAAAGGAAGTCTTCCTTCATTCATTCTGCGCAGGTGTCCATACCATTTCAATTGTTTCTCTCCAATGACATCCATTATCGTGTTTTTTGCGCTCATTCTCTCTCTTATTATATCATTCCTGATTCGATCCACCAACGTCAATCCTAAACTCCTCCTCCAGTACATCATTTCCGCTGAAAGAAGTTTTTGTGAAGTTAATTTGTCCACACACCACACTTCTGACCCATACGTCATGACTGGCTCAATCATTGCCTGGTATATATTTTTTTTGTATTTTTTGTTATGTTTTTATTCCATAGGATTGGATGTAGTGCTCTTATCATATTTTTTCCCTTCCTTATCTTCCCCATGATAGCCACTCTATCCCTTCCATCATCACTAATAACAACGCCGAGGTACTTGTACTCCTTAACATTTCTAATCAATCCATTTTCAGTTTCAATATCCTGTCCTGTGCCTCCGAACTGCATATAACAACATTTGCTATCAACATGTTCAAAATCAATGAAAATTTATTCAATATCAATTTCGCTGTTCCCGATGTTCGCTATCTGATGCAATGAACCTGATATACTCACTGGTATTGTAGACTGAATTCCCATCCCAGCGTTCTAATAGAAACTAAACCTCAACGCTAGCATAAGGAGCTTTAGGCGCTTTCCTAGGCTACTGTATTGATTTGACAGCTGAAAAGTACAGTACTATTCAAGTTTGGCTCGTTAATGCAAATGCGTAGCTTCGATGGAGGGAGTTTTGATCCTTGCATAAAGAGGTCACGAAATAGAAGTCCATTGGGAGCACTGACGAAAAGGATTATCAGCAAGTTTCCTCAAGTGAAACTTCACTGATCATATTTTCCACATGAGGGATGAAGTGCTTCGAACTCTGTATTCCGTGAAAGGATTTACATCGTACAATATGTGCTGCTCAGCACAGATGGGTGAACTTGAGCTCCTATTGGCTGTACGGTACTTATCAGCGTTTTCTACAAATTGGTGAGTTAGATTCCTGATTCTGAACAGGAAGAGATGGAGAATATATCCGTTTCATATTCGAATGTGCAATACAAGAATACCTTGATACCTTGAAAAATTTATGAGATTGATTATCTGTTTGATTCCTTATTCTTAACAGGAAAAGATGGAGAATATATCCGTTTCATATTCGAATGTGCAATACAAGAATACCTTGATACCTTGAAAAATTGATGAGATTGATTATCAGTTCGATTCCTCATTCTTAAGAGGAGAAGATGGAAAATATATCCGTTCCATATTCGAATATGCAATAAAAGAATACCTTGATACCTTAAAAATTGATTATCAGTTTGATTCCTGATTCCTGACAAGAAAAGATGGGAAATGTAGACATATCAGTTTAATTTATATTCGACTGTGCAATACAGAAATACCTTAATAAATAGATCTGTTACAAACTGTAACGGTAACAAACATTTTGAGAGAAATGTAATGTCATGAAGAATTAGATAATACAAGTCTAGCGTCCTTCATTTGATCACAATTTAATTTCAGATCATAAAGGAAATTCTCAATATTGGAAGCATTACTTGACTGTTACATATTGTAATACAATGGCCATAGCACAAAGTAATAAACAACTACTTAAGAAGTATTACAATGAGTACTTCTTCATTTTGTGGTTGTAAAGTTGTAGCAAATCTTTTTCCCTTGAAGAGGTACAATGAGTAGGCTATCTACTTCATTTTGTGGTTATAGCAAGTCCCAGCACACACAACCTTTACTCCAGCAGATCCCACCATAGTTTTCGAACATACTTTTCCCAAATTGGTTAATTGATCGAATAAAATTCAGTTAAATTGAATATTTTGGAGGAGCATAATAATCTGTGAATTAATTTACGTTTAAATCTAACATCAATTCAATCCATCTGAATTGCATGCATTTCAAATTGAACAACAAATGCAGTTATTCAAGTATTAACTGTGCAAAATGACTATACATTTCCCAATCACGCATTGGAGCCATTCGTTTGGATGATTTCACAAATTAACCAAATTCACAAGCCTCGAACACACCCTGGTTACCTTTGGCATGCTTGAATTAAGCCAACACATTAAAATGAACTGATTAAGCAACTGGCCATTATCAATTAACACACATTATTAGCATATTCAATGAAATGTTTTCTGCTGAATGGTCGGTTGCGAGTGACCAAATAGGCTTACTGACAAAAAGAGCTCAGCGGTTGACTCGAACAAAGCATTCTACTCCATTCCGGAATTTACTGTGGCATCCGATTTTAATTAAGGAGAATTTGCAGTCCATGAGAGAAAAGGTTGTGTTGTAGTTAATCAATTAATATTTAAGTTTTGAAGGTAGAGGATAACGCCACTCATGTTGAGTCTTAGTTACAGTAGAGGTCACAGTTAACCAGTTCTCTGAGTTGACAGTAGAACGAGTACTTTATTGCCAACCTAACATTCCAAATACATGATGATAGTAATGTATTTATGGCATGAATAGAGTATATAATATACTATATCCAAATAATAAGAATAATTGAAAAGTGTATGATTTAATATGATAAATCAAACATACAACAGGTTGCAATAGAAGAAATAAATCAAAACAACCGAATTTTACCAATCAATAACGTATTTGACCTCGTAGGCCTATATTACAGAAGTTTATTTGCTAATATTGGATGTGTTTTTTTACTAAATTCGATAAACAGGCCAACATGTAGAATGTACAAGAGTTAGGAACACACCAGTCATACAGCGTCCCGATCCTACTCATGTCCGATTTTTCTAAGGGGTGTTGGGGTGGTTTTATGACAAATCAGATGGCGGACTGTGAAGCATTGACCATTTGAGGACGTTGTCATCCGTGATCGGAACGGAGTTGAATCGGAACACTGCATGACAAGTGGCTTAGTTTTTGTAGCTTAGATTTTTAATAGTTTTTGTAGTCCTATGAAAATATTTTTCACATTTAATTTGTTCATTTAGAACTTATAAATATTTGTGGGCACATTACAAGAAGAGAGAACTGCACAATAAATTAATAAATTAAATCAAAACCCCTAATCAATGAAAATGTTTATAAGATAAATGATTATTCTTATACTGCCTGTGTGGTAATGAGTTCACGAATTAATTAATGAAAATGGAAATTAATTAATTAACCCCTAATTAATGAAAATGTTTATAAGATAAATAATTATTCTTATACTGCCTGTGTGCGGTAATGAGTCCACGAATTGTGTTAGGTATGATGGGTTAGGTATGTTGGGTATGATAATCTCTATGTTTGGTTATTGAGTCCACATTTATTGGTAGAGAAACTGAACTCATAACTACTGTGCAAGATTCTGCCATAGATTTGCTATTGTTTTCACTTTATTTAGTTTGAAAATGAGGAAATCTGAAGATGAATACAAGCTTTTTTGAAAACAATGAGAAATTTCAAAGTTTTGAATTTTCACACTGAAGATGAGACTATTGTTGTTGAAACATATTTATTATTTTACAAAAAAAGTAATATTTTTTGACAAAATCTCAGTTTTTTCATTATTTCACAATGTGAAGTTTTGATGGGTTGGAGAAACCCTATCTTGGAGAAGTTCTTATTTGTTTCTAATAGGGCATATTAGTCTATATTTGATTGCTGTAATAGACCTCAGCCACCATTTTGAAGACAGAACCCTAAACTCGAGGACCAATGAGCTGTAAGTTGACATCTGATGACACTAATAAATGGAAGGGCGAAATTATTGGGCGCGCATTCCCCCCGAGAGCATGTCAACCGCAGTTGACAGTTCAGCAAGTCTGCGCCAACTTTTGTTTTTCGTGTGTCATTAAAACTTTCTTGAATCAGTGCTGTGTTTCTGTGGCCGCTTCTTCTTATTACAACTGACACAAGTTTGCAACTTGCATTAGCACCTGCTTCCTGTCTGTCTTCATAATAACATCCATATTGCTCAGATTATTATAACACAAACTTGTTCCAAGCAATGGCCATGTCGTGGCGTGTTATTTGATTTGCTCCTAATAGAGCTCAACAAGAACTTTTGCTGTTGACATCCCCAACATCTCTAAAGGATTTGAAAAACCTCACACCAACGAAAATTATTACAGTTGAGCAAAGGGGATCCGGATTATGCAAACTAATAAACACAGGAATATTACGAATGAATAATAAGATTCTAATAAACTATTTTGATAACGCTACTTGAATGTTCATTATAGAAAATCACTAGTATAAAATATAACAAAGGTACGAGTGATTTCCTTTAATTGACTAAGACTATATTTTTTGGCACACCTCAATTACTTGAACAGTATATAAATAGAAATTACTGAGATTTTGCTATTATTGAAATGCTAATGAATAACAATTTTATTATTAAACGAAAATCCAAATTAAATGCTGTAATTTACCCCGAAGACTTCTTCTATTGTAAATATTGACAACAGGGTAAACAGCTAGGTGGAAAGACAATTCCCGGGCTGACAAATAATTTTTGAATAGTAGCGCTCATCGATTTTCCATCTATAGTGAGGTACACGTTATAATGACAGTATTTGATCAACTTTGGTTTTGCTATCCTTGTCTATCTTTTGACAAAGCCGGTGGTACCATCCTTTTCTAGGTTCACAACGGTGCCAATTATGTTTTTGACAGTGTAGAAATATGATTAATTAATGCAGAGAATCGGCATCGCTATTCTTCTATATTTATTCACTGTCATTATAACGTGGACCTCACTATAGCTGTTTACCCTGTTGTCAATATTTGCAGTAGCAGAAGTCTTCGGGGAGAATTGCTGCATTTAATTTGGATTTTCGTTCAATAATAAAAAAAATAGTATATAAATTATTATTACACAGTATATTTTTTTGTAAACAGTATCTGATAAGCAACCACTTGTTGACTTGTGAGCCATGAACGGATTATGATGATTGGTAAGCAAATACACTCTCAGGATAGACGCTAATATGTAATATAATACGCTAATATGGTGAAATGAAGCATCAGGAATAACGCCCTACACACTGTACGTGAGCATAGCAGGTGCTCCGCGGAACGACATGCTTTGTGTTATCAGTTCACAGTTTTTTTGTTATGCCTCGTATGTTTGTCTATGGAAATATTTATATGAGAGACTGGATAGATTGATAGATATGGATTGATAGTATTGTTTGTAAATCTTCCAAAATTTATATTCCTTCTATGTAAAATTATGTTAAAGTTAAAATAATATCTCATCTCCAAACTATAATAATTGGAAACTTATAAATAATAAAACAATAAAAATGGATTAGTTGGATAAAACTCTGTGGGCTTATACTTAAAGCAATTTCGAAGATGATTGAAGACATGCTCTTCACACCAATTAAAATTCCCAAGCAAGCAATAACTACGAAAAATTGTAGTTCACTTTTTTTGTTTTTCTTCTACTTCTTCATCTTCTTTTTCCTCCTTCTTCTTCTTCTTTGTCATTATTTTCTACCTCTCCCCTTTCCTTTCACGGTTTAGACATTAATGCCTGATCCAGACTTCTTTACGGCAGGCAATCACTCCTGGAACCTATTGATTGATACAATCATAAAGGTTTTACCCAATTAAAAGTGACACAAAAGATTTTTCAAATTTGAGCGCCAACTTTTTCAAATGCTAAAAATCGTATTATTGAGGATGATCTCTGTCAAAGTTTGGAGAGAACTCTATAGAGATTATACAGAGAAAAACGAAAGTGGAAACGAAGAAGGAACGGAACGTAGTTAAGTTCATTATGTATCAAATCCAGGTCACTGAATCACTTCGCCCTTCTTGCCATTATCATTTTATTGATATTCAGAGTCCTCCTTCCGATTCGAAGAAAGTGGCGGTGGATGTGAAGATGAGCATGAAAATACTGTCGAAAGTTGGAGGCACGGTCTACTTGAATGGCTGAGAAGGTTCTAAATAATCGGCGCAAGTGGCCTGCAGATGGCTGCGAACAAAGCCGCGCCTATTTGCCGGCTGACAGCCGTCCTACTAGAAGCAAATTCAAATTCTTTATGACGGCGATCAAGCGACAGCCCTATTGTAAGTGAGGCAGGCACCAAGTCCCAAATACACCCACCCACCCGCCGCCTCTTCACCATCATCCCCTTGCGCGCTGAGTTATGTGAAATTTGCGGCACTTCATCGCCGGAAATTTGAAATTGTAATGCAGCTTCCTAATGGTGCTCCATTGGAGTGCACTCACTTTCTTCTATCATATCCTCAATTTGATGGAGAAAAATTGCGGCGGCCAAGAGCTCTGCACATTATCACCAACATGCTAGCGTTTCATCTTCAAAGAAAGAGTATGCAGATTTGAGGTGCTTCGGTGACAATGCATGGAAAATGTGAATTTTAACTGGAGTTTCAAGAGAACTCACTTTAGATGACAAAGAATATGGCGTCTGGAGATTTCCAAATATTAAAAATGAATAATAGGATTAAAGTGTCCAGAAAAGAAGTTTCAGATTCCTTAAAAAAAAAAACGAATGGAAATCGTTTAGGGTCAAGCCACATGTAGCGTTTTTCAGACGATTGTGACGATGACAGTTCTCCAATTGGCAATTTGATTGGCGATTATCACCTGATTTGGTTGGCTTTTGAGAATCAGCTGATAATAAGCCAGCTCCCTACCCTGTCGTCTCGTCTAAAAAACGATTCATGTTGCTTGATCATTTAACTTCTGCTAATGAAGAAATTTAGTTTCCTATATTATTCTAAGTATTCAAGTGGATGATATCATTCAGGGGAGTTGGTGTATTGGCGGCCAGAGCCGATTTTAATCACAAATATTAGATGAGCGCCGTACTCTCGGTAATCCCTTTGGAAGGGTGGCTGCTTGTGAGCTTCAAAATCATTTTCGGGTTTTTGGAACCCAACTGAACCTGAAGGTTCCATGAGCATTCCTCCAGTTACCCATAGGCAAAACTGGAGTAGTGATGAGGGTGTCATCCAACATGAGAAATGAAGTTACTGTTATATCCTGTACACATGCTGTGAGATCATATAATGTACACATGTCTTTGGAATTCAATTGATGAACAGATAAGAACCGTGGTTATTGGAGTACATGAAACTTCATCTAAAGTTCACTGTATCATTGCAGACAAGTTTTATTCTAGTTCAGGCGACCAATCCCTCTACGGCTTCAGAGAGGGTCATTGGCTTCCAATACATTGCTCTCATTCGCTCGAGAAATGTATCATTTGATATTCAGATCCGATAGGAATACTGTATGTGCATCTTTCGGATTACTGTATTGCATAATTGAAAAAATGGAAGTGAACACCTGTGGATGGTTTACTATATCGATGTTGACTTTTTTGCGGCGAGCAACCTATCAATTACGATCCACAATCGGATCGCCGAGGAAAGATCGAATTGCTACGAACAGCAAAGTGCATCACAAGTGCATTGCCCACAGCAATTGATTTTTTGTCTTGTCCAATGATAAAGCCACAACGCTGAACTGAGTGTTGAGTGTCATCAGTTAGAATACTAGTTCAAGTAGTACCTGTTACTTGTTCGTTCATTGCATTACCTGAATCTATCTAGGCCTATCTTTTTCTCCAGTCGGTCTTTTCTCTCTCAATTTGACTCAACTTCTCATTTCTAATTCTTTACAACTCATCACATTCTTCATCCATTAAAACCATAAATAAAATACTAATGAAAGTTTTCACGGAAAAGTAAATATCTCTCAAATATTCATAAATTATTTGACAGCTAATTTTCTTGAATTCTCTAAAGACTCCAGATTTTATTTATAATTGATCTGTTTTTGAAAAAACAGTAGAATATTATCATGGTATGTTTACTTTTTATCACGTGTTTTTTATAATAGTTTATTATCTCCCAATACAATAAAAAAATAGGTTATGTTTCCAAAACTTTATTAATCTTTGAATATTGGCTCCCTATCAATTATTTGTTTCAATAATATTATCATGGAGAAACAATAGCGTAAGTAGATATCCCATGGTATAGGGAATTTATTTCGCAACTTTTACTGTTATCTTAAGCCGATTACTGTCGATTATTGTCAATTTTTACTGTTTTGTTGGGGTGAGAGTGTATGAACGGCACAATTTGAGAGACTACAAGCGTCTCACAGCTGCATAGGAAAGAACTATGTGAACTATCGGCTTGGGATAACAGTAAAAGTTGCGACATAAACGCCCTATACCATGGGATATCTACTTATGCTATCGTTTCTCTATGATATTATTGACATCTGTTGTGTCTTCAAATTTCGATTTCCAGTTACAATTTTGATTTTAATTTCTATTTATAGTTCTCAAAAATTCTACCAGGTACAGAACCCAGTTTGAAAATAATAAATAACAATACCATTCTCATAGCTGGAAATCTGGAGCGATTTCTTTATTACCTTGTTTATAACTTATTTATGACGTGCCCCTCGTTCTAGAGCGATTTGAAGTGGAATGGAATGAGAGCTTCTATCATTCTATTAGTTCTTTTGAATGGATGGGTATCGATTTGAAGCCTGTCAGTAATTTTGGCGATTTAAATAAATTAATAATTATGTTATACCACATGATAGCCATCAGATTCAATCTTCATCGTTCCGAAACTTATTTGACTTCACAGCTACTAAATCATTCATGTAATTTTCCAAATTGCACCTAACTCCTATCCAATTCGCAAATTCAATCTTCCAACTATTCTATCTCTGAATAGTCAGTCAATAAATCTGTTTCTATAGATAGGATTTGGGCTTTTTAGATGTGACACTTTGTAAAAGTGATTATTTTGCATGGCAGGAGGAGATCGCTGACAAGATAGGTGCTGACAGGCTGTGTGATAATCAAACGAGCGGAACAGGCTATCAAGGCGGTCGATAGAATTGATGTATTGCCTGTTTGTTCACCTCCCGTGTACTCATTGTATTCGTGAAACCCTTCGTGAAACGTGATTCCCGAAAAGGGGCAAAGGTCCTACCTGCATCAAAGCCTGCGACAACCTGTCACAAAGGAAAATTTGCCTCGTTACTGATTTTCACTATTTTCATAGCTTCCCAACTTTTTTGTCGATCAATTTTCCGTTTTGATGTTTAATTAAGCCTATATTACTGGGAAATAATAAAACTCTTACAGAGGAACTCTTATATAATTCTTGATTAATTTTGCTACTAGGATTATTGATACTTTTGTTCTGTATTTAAGTATTTATTAAAACGTATTTCTTCAGGGCTACTTGATTTGTTAGTTGAAAAGATAGATTTGGTATTTATATTCTCTGTAAGTCTCTGAAGCTAATTTGATTTGAGATTCAATTTGTTGATAATTTCACAATTATTTTCGACCGCACATGATCGGAGAAATATTCATTACCGTACGATATTCAACAAGATTGAAGACTTGCTATTTCAATTTGAAACCACACAATGTAACTCATTTTAATCAATACAAGAAGTTCACAAAATCGGTGAAACTATATAGTATGATGCAATTAGTGAAAGAAAACTGAAAAAACGTCTTGGCCTTCATCAATGCCTTTAATGTTAATTTTTATCTCAAAGTCATAAATAAATATTAGTACATTTTTTCAAGTGTTTTAAAGATCAATGTTCAATATTATTATGACAGTTCTATATACTTCTTTATTTGTTTTTCAACATAAATTTGAAATAAATTGAACCTAGAACTAAATTTTGCAGCGTAGTGGAAGTGATCAATGAGTGGAATAAGTTCGATGATGTATTTATTGTATGAATAATGAGTAAAGTGATGTGATTTGTAGGTTAATGTAGGGTATAATAAGGAAGAGTTCTGCAACATAAAATTATTCCTACTTATTTTTATATCCATTAAGTTTCAAAATTGTATTTGTTGATTTACATACATTCATTAATTGAATTATCAACTCCTCAATCTAAATAGGTTATGAGAAACAGATTTTTCATCGTTTATAGTCTATATGCAGACCTATATATTTTGTTTATTATCATTTTTTCATTTATCAAAATTTTTCTCCTTTTCCATCCTTCACCCCTTCAGTCTCCCATAACGAAAAGTGAACTATCACTATGTATTTTGAAACTCGAAATCATGCCTCCTAATAGAAGACCTTTTCCAAGTTGATTTCTCTTCACCAAGTTTCTCGTTTCAAAATATTCTTATCTTCAATGAGTGGAAGTTCGTGGAAATCCTAGCAGTGTAAATCTTTGCAGTTAGCATCAATATTGATTTTACATAGAGAACAATTATTTCACATTTATGACATTCAAGAGTGTTTTCTGAGATCAAACAGTCTAGATATTTAGTAAGTTGTGTTAGATAAAATTTGTTTAGTCCCAATCCCAAAACTAGATATCAATTATATTAAGGAAAGATATTGCCTAGAACCTCATATCTAGTTTGTTATGAACCTTGTTTCAATCTTGAAGAAATTCCCATTCATCGGTGTTGAAGAAGGAAACGGTTGTCTGGTATCTGGTACTATATGGCTTGCGTGCTGCCATAGGGTGTCATTATTCCTTCGATTACATCAAATTAGGTATTTCAACGTAGAATTAAAGATCCGGATGGAGCGTATTAAGTGTGCATGATTACACAGAACAGGTCAGGACAGCCATGGAGAATTAGGTTCAGTATCTAGGAGATCCGACCTCACAGATGCCAAATAACCACAGTGCTTGGGTAAAAGTACACAGAAATCCTTACACTCAACTCTCTCAGCCATTTAATGGAATTCTCCTGTGCTCATCGGTATTGTTAAGTCGTGTTGTGAGAAATTGAAGAAAACAATGTGGACCCTCACCATATTCCGTTCATGATGAACGTTTTGAGAAAAAATCAGGATTCCTGAATAATTCTTGTACTACCTGTAGAATCCTATTAATTTAACCATGTACTTTATGTTTTTTGTTTTATTTTAAGCTTTTATGACCACTCTGTGGTATGTATTTGACGTTGCATATGACTTGTTTCTTTCTTTGATACTAATTTATTTGATACACAACGCATTTTTTCTTTGAATTGTTTAGAATAGAGAATATCAGTCAACATAGACAAGTTTGACTCCAACTCTCTCCAAAATCAATGATGAATTCAAGGAAGACTTTTCAAAAAACTCCTGGCAACAGTAGAATCCAATGTCTTCGTAATTGAAATAATAATATCATTTTTTAATACAAGTAATGAGATACATTATAATCATTAACATCTTCAAAAATAATTAGATTAGAGTCATCATTTCAGGCTTCAGGCACTAGAAAAAATCCCAACTGAAACTTCTGTGATTATTCTTCTAAGAATACGAAAAATATCGAGTTTTGGGAATTTTGAATTGGAATTATATACAAATCTATAAAATTGTACTATATCAGTAATTCAACCCACTATTTTCAGCAATATTTTCGGATGATCATTTTTTTCATCAGCGAGATGGATCGAAATGGAAACTGGTCGAAAGATGATACACATATCTGGATCCATGAATGACATTTTTATTCATTGATTCAAGAGAGATATTACTGTATTTAATTGATATCCGTGAATCGATAAACATGATTTGATTGGAACATAAATAATTGTCTAACGTAGAATTTCCAAACAGAACTCTCGATTTCCTTCTTGAGAACATTGCTCGCAATACACTCCACAAAAGCAGAATTGAGCGAATCAATTCGTTTTGTGCTTATTGGATGTTATTAACAAAGCCAGCCTTTCATATATGGTCTGTGGTTATTATTGTTTGAGTTGCTCCAAATGTATCCGTGTGAAGCTCTAATGATAATTTATTACTAGGACTGTCCTTTGTTAGTGCGCTTTTCACAATCGAGAAGATTAATCGAACTGTCAAGGAGTTTGATCCCAGAGCTTGGCTGGATAACGTGCCCTGTCCAGCTACTCTCCAGCTCCAGTCATCTCAACTGAATAATGATGGCATACACTACCAGCCACAAGCACTACTAAGAACGCATTGACCATTATAATAGAATAGTTTTCATACTCCATTTATTGTTTTGTACTCTTTTTGGAATACAATGCCATTTAGTACTGCATTGTGACTGACTCATCATCTCACACCGTGAATAAATTTCAGTTCACTCTCTATTCACATTTTTGGACATTTGATTTCTTATATTGGATTCACATTTTCAATTCTATTCGGAAAAGAGAATTGAAAATATTTTTATTGACTTATTTTCTGGTACTGTATGAAATTTTAATATCATGCCCACTCAGATAGGATTCATTTTGTTCTAAAACATTTTCAACAGTAATTATTCAAAATAACCAATGCCAGATTGTCTCCCAATATCAAATTACTGACTTTTTAGGTTAAGATCTGACCTTTTGGCGAGCTGCTTACCATCAGCTGATCAGCGAGCGTAAAGAAACTCTTCTGCGCATGCGCGAATGATTACCGAGTGTAAAGAAAATCTACTGCGCATGCGCGGATGGTTAGCGAGCGAAAAAGTAGATTCTCCTCAGAAATAAGCTGTTTTACGAGGAGAATAGAGTATGTAAATTCTTTCTTTACGCGCAGTTGTAGAAAAAATCAATTACAGTGTAATAAATCACATTCAATCCAAGCAGTAAAAATACCTTATCCCTTCTATGCAACACTTTCCTTATTATTCTCATTCATTTTATTTTCGTTCTCAACCCTGGATAGTATTATCATTGATAGTTGGTAGTTGGAGAATGTCGAGTTTGTCCAACAAGTCTTGAAGAAGCATTCATTAGGATTCTTGCCAAGTATAATTTGAATTGCAATTCGACTTCTCCCGTTGAACTGATGGGGAGAGAATTGGAGTACTTGTTCGGAAATGTCCTAGTAGAACGTTTGTTACTCATTCAACTAGATTAGCCAGCTCTCTCACAGGATTGGAGAGTCAAGATTTATAGCTCATGGTGACAGCTGGTAATGGCTGGAACAATTTCCACGTTTTCCACTTTTTCCATCCAGTTTTTGATATTGATCCTTACGATCAATAATCTTATGTAGTGTATCCACATAAACAACAGTACTTAGATTAACATGGCGTATTCAAATATACTGAGCATCATATTCAACTCACATTAAATGAATCCTTTCTTCCCAATTAGCAGCCCTATCAATTCCCCTTACATAATCTTCCCCCTTCAATCCGCAGTCTTATGACCCTGATCAATCTTACAAATGTAGTAACAGGGCATTGTACCCTCAATTTGGCCTACAATGATAGTGCGCTTGAAACGCAGCTAAAATTTTCAAAACATGCGAACACTATTGCAAATTTCTCACTTCATTACGGAGAATAAATTTAAAGAAATCAGGCCCATTACAATCATCTTTCACTTCCGTGAACTTCAGTCTTCATATTATGACAACATCATTCTGTCATCATCTTCTTCACTTCTGGGATTAGGTATTAATTAACCTGTTCCGGTACCCATGTCTTTCTTGGCCTCACTACATCTCTTTTTACTGTAGGTCTATCATTCTGTTAATACGTTTTTTCAGACAAGTCGGCACGGCACCAAAGGACAGCAAACTCCGATTGGCTGATTGGTTTGGCTTATCTAGAATCATGCAGACAATCGGAGAGCTTCCTGTCCTGTCTTGCCGTGCTGATTTGTCTAAAAAAATGCCTCATCCCTTGATTGTGAATTACAGCTTTGTACTAGTATCGATAATATTATTGTTCTTCAACAATCTAACGATTCTTCTGGACCAGGCTAAAATGCCACATAAAATACGCTTATCAAATACAGTGGGCTTTGAATGAGAACTCGTAACAAACCTAATCCAATTTTCAAATAATCAGATCTTCTTTTCTTTGCCTATTGCAGAGTTACCCCAAAATTTCCACCATGATCTTACTATATAGAGCTTACAATCAGTAAGGAAGTCGATTATCTCTCAGGTACAATTCAATTCTAGTAATGGCTTCTTTTGAGAGTCTTATCTTCTGGCTTTGAGATTTTAACCTCCCCTGACAAAGAGCTGAAGTCTGTAGAATAAAAGCTAATTCTCGATTCGTGCGTGGTGGTCTGCTGATAATTCAGCAGATCGGGCCGCCAAACAACAACGCAGCTTTTCTATCTGGATGCTCTGACTTCAAAAAGCTTTCAGCGCACTCGTTGCCGGGGACGCAGCACCGCAGCCGCAATCTCAGCACCCGGCAAAAAGAGGGTCGCTCCAAGCGAAAGGTTGAAGTTGTCATGCCGCTGTGGAGGGGGTGTGGAAAAGGCAAGGGGTGGCGTGTAGGAGGTAGACAAAAACTAAATGCAGAGAATAATCTGGTCCGATTCTATCATTGTGCAGTGTTAGGTGCTTAGTTTTGCTCTAGTTTTTGTTCTCGACAACCGAATCGAACAAACAACATTTATCAACTTACATGAGAGAAGAAGACTTATTTATCTTTCTGATTCCATGATCTCCTAATATTACCGTGTTAAACTCTGAAATCGGAGATACCGTAAAATATTCTATATTTACAAGTCATGAATATTTGTCCTTTATATCATTATTCTATTTTCATTATATCTTTCATCACTCTTCCAACCACAGAACGTCTATGAATTAAATGAAACGGAAGACTTTACATATTGTGTACGTTCTGTGTACAGTTAATTGTTCCAGTTTCAATCGTAAATTGTTCCATCACGTGACTGGTGCAAAATGTTCCCATGGAACGCCATTTCAAAATCGTTGGTTCAAGCTTTTGGCGTGCACTTATAAAGTTGATTTACACCAAAATGTGTCGTTTACTAGCTGCGTAAATGAAGAAAGGCTGTTTTACAAACTCACCGTCAAGAAAAGTGTGCATTTCTTTCATTCCATGACTCAAATTTTTTATAGAGAAAAATTCATTCAACGAATGGTTATCGAACATCATTTTGTTGGTTATGTATTCTATGGCTATGCTTTGGTAAACAAACTATCAGCGCAAGCGCAGAGAAGGAGGCAGACTACAATCATCTACCAATGAGAGCTCAGATAGTTGGAACTGTACCAGGCCGGACAATTTACCACGCTTTGACTGTGGGGCAGGAACTTTGACTGAATCGGACAATTTACCACATTCCATGTACACAGAACGGGCCCGATAATAAAACAATCAATATTTCACTTATTATTTTACTACTTTGTATGTTTATACTGCGATAATATAAATATTTTTCTTTCAATTTTACTTTCGATTCCAAGCAATGTTTAAGAATCATAATTTCCTTAATCCAAACCAGTGTATTTTAACTGTCTGATTTAGTTCAACTACTCCCTGCACACGGACAAATCATCCACGTACGGAGTATATTCTTTATAATATTATGGTTACTTTTTAAGTATGTTTTTCAATGGATAAATTGGAATTTTACAATATTGGAGATTGCACCCCTTATAAGGGAATTTCATTCCCTCATATACTTTCAGTGTGGTATCTATATTCTGAAATGGACAATGATGATAGAAGCCTGTATTGAGGAATGCAGTAGTAATCACAAGCCACACATTCTCAATAACAGTGGAGTGCTCAAGGGAGTGATTTCCCCCTGAAGAATAATAGTACACATTCCCACTCGTGAATATGACGGGAATAGTAAATTTTCCCGTCCATATCGTGATTGGAAAGTCTTCCAATGCTTGTATGTTGTCTACTTTGTTTATTAAGCTATGATAAAATTGTTTGAAATTGTGATGGATAAACTTTAATGTATTTCATTCAAAAGATATTTACAATAATCTGTTGTTCACCATTATCATGCAGTCATATTCATTCATTTTGTGCAAATATTGAATCCCTATTGTTCTCCAATTACACCGAGATAACAAATTCATTCTTTGGATAAGAGCCGAAAGCTATTTAAATTATGCGCTTCAGTTATTTCTATGAAAGGTCATCAATACTATAGGCTACTACTCAATGAATTTACACATAACGTAAAAATTTTAATCTGTTGTTTCTATTCCATTCATGAAAGTTGCTTGAGAAAAATTTTATGCTTTCAAATTTTTCTTGTATCGATTCCAATTCCATCTCATTGTGAACTGATTTTATTGTATTTACTAGTTTTTCAATTTGTTTCGAACGATCAAGAGGGATAAAATATTTTAAATTCACACTCTACGGAAGCTTCACACTGTTTCCTTATAGAGAGCCTGGCTATTACGTTCTTTCATGTATTTTCAACATCTCAATCATTATGAAGTGATGCAATTTCGACCCATCATTGGAGCTTCAAAAGATTTCTCAAACTTCTTATCAGATCAAATTCTTGAGTTCTCAGAGTGGGAAATTCAGGGAATCATCATTGTTCATTGATCTCTGTCTAGATGATTGATTCTCCTTTGATTTAATTCAAGTTCAATCGTGACAGACAATTTTTTCCTATCATGTGTTATCTCAGAAAAATTTGTTTCATAGCCTAGTGGTTTTTCTTTCCGATATTGGAGCCTACTGTGATACTGGTAATCCTTTTGGATTAAATAACCAGAATATGAGCGTTTTCCCCGGTCTGTTTCAAAAGGCCGAGATTTTCAATGAAAACTCTACACTTTGCCTTCTATGAAACACAAAATATTTTGCTAGTGGATCAATGGACACTGTGCTGCAGAACAGCTTAGTTCTTTTGTGGTTGCAGGAAGCTTCTATCTGTAGTTTCGTTGAAAATTCAAGCGTATTCTCTGATAAATCACCATTCATTAAATTCACCGGAAGATTACTCTCCTCTATTTAAATTCTATCTGAGTCAAACAGAATTATTCTCAAATCCGCCTCTCCGCTTTCGACGATACCGTATTCCATCCAATACATTGTAATAAAATACATTACTGCAGAATTATCTTCACTAATGAGCGTTTTCGAAATAATTATAAATACACTATTCATCACATTACCAAATAATGTAATGTAGCTTAGGCCTATTCCCACATCCATATTATCTTCATTTATAGTCAGGTATTGTACTCTACTCGGAATTGTGAACTACTTGTAAACTACCTGCTTGTAGTTCCAGGATTTTCCTTCTCATATTCCCTCTCAGGTGTAACGATGCTGCTATACAATGATGAAGAGAGATATTTATCTTCACAATTTATGCAACATGAATAGATTTTTCCCCTATCATGAATTTAGTAGCTAACACTGTCCAGTATCTACCACATATCGTTTAAAAGTGTTGGACTTTTGTTATAGCAAATGAACAGTATCGAGCTGCTTAATTAGAGCATCAGAAGGTTGTCTGGTGGTGGGGAGGGGGAGGATGAGTTGGGAGGGGTGGGAGGTGGAAGGGTTGAAGCATCAATCATCGCCGGTGCTCTGCCCTGCTCTGCCCTGCGCTGTGTTTTAAAGCTCGACGACTGAAAAAACGATAACGCGCCACTCTACGTTCAAAATAAAACCATCCATTATAGAAATGCTGATCACATCCGCGTGCTTCCCCAGCTAATGACTGAAACTTTCGGCGTTTGACTGGAGATTGATCATACACAAGATCATTTTGCCAAGTCATGTCGTTGACATTATTCGTGAAAAAGCGTCACAAACAGTTTTGCTCGCAATTTTATATCCACTCTCGAAAGTTATTTGTGCAAACAGCGAGAATACCAACTATGCTTGTTATTCTACCTAGTTGGTCTACCTAGTTCTGGTATTCAACCGGCATAGCTCACATTATACGAGTTATCTCGATCTATATGAATTCCACAATCAATACAACAAGCATACAAGCAATCTATTCATAAGTAAATGGGAATTGAGAGGTACGTTGACTTACCTAAAGATACAAGCAATCTATTCATAGGTAAATGGGAGTTGAGAGGTAACGCGTGTCTTAAACATCTCACAAGTGCTTTGAAGACCATTATAAAACTGTTGTAAAAAGTATTTTTCTTTCACCTACTGTTTAAAATTCAAGTATTGAAGTTTCAATCAAAGTATTGAAGTATCAAGTTTAATTCAGTAAGTACTTACTTTAAATTAATTCTGTTGTACTTTTAAACAAAAAATAATTTTTAAATAATTTTAATTTAAATAAACCAAATAAAGGTTTCTCCCCCAATAACTTCCTTAATTTTAAACACTGAAACTCCCTGGAACATAAATGAACGTTCATGGTGAAATTTAAACTCAAGATCGTAATTAACTTTTCAAGTACAAAACATCAGTATTCAAAATGGATAATAAATTTTAGGGGGTTTCCAAACCTTTGTTATATGATTTCGAAGTTTATAAGTTACTGATAATAGCTGAGCTAACCTCAAACCGTTATTCGATGGGTTTACTTTCATACAGTGTTAGGTACTGAGTGACCGTTGCACTCCGAGATTGGATGTAACGCTGAACGTAAAAATCAATCATTTTCCTATTCCTTAGAATTCTGAAATTCCTCTTTACTTGAAACAAATATTATGTATGTTGTTTATAATATTGCTAAAAGCTTAATCAAGCTGGAGGTTTTTATATTATATAGATTCCTTTTTTCTAAATCAGTGGATTTCATGCTGGGAGAGCATTATTGTTGTCATTAGCAGTTAAAAGTTTTTAAATTCCCAGTTTTATAACAAAATTCAATATTTATCTCATTTTTGGACAAATTTTATCTTGTATATGTGTTTTATGTAATAGTTCTAAAGGTTTAAGAAGAAAACGGTTTTTTTTTGGAAGTGAATTTTTCATGAACAAATTTCAAAGGCAAGCTTACGAATGTATTCTAATGGAAGTTTTATTTTGCATTACATTATGAGTGGATTTTGAATTCTCAATTTGAAGTTCAGTTTTTGCAGGCCGGACACAGCAATGTCTCCCGGCTACATAGGCCAAACAAGTTATTGACTCTTTGAATGTTTTTAATTTTTGTATTAACCTATAGGTGCATATGCATAAATAAAAAAGCTAAATCAATAAAATCCTGCTTCTCTTATGAGAACTAATGAGACCTAAGAGAGCTATGAGTTTTCGATCTCCCTGTGGAAGAATATTTTAGTATTTTATACAGCTCTGTGGAAATGTGAATTCATAGAAACGACTATATATTATATAGCTATTGATAGCTATTGATAAGCGTACTCGTCCAAGCGATACACTTATTTATGTGAAAGGACAGTATTGTTTACTATGCGAATTTTCGAGTACTCCACACAGCTCCCACGCATGATGATAAATACTAGCTAATAATTGTGTTGTACTTTTGAATGGACAGGCGCGTGTAAAGTTTTTCAAATTCGCCTTTTCCCGGTCAGAAGGTTATCGTGCTTCAAAATACATTGTTACGGTGCAAATATCATTTCCTGGTGCACGAATGCTGAATGTGTTCATATTTATGATCAAGTCGGCAGCCACTTCCCACTTACTTAATAAATCAAAAACCACGCAATTTCCTTTTTATATGAAATACGAGGGAAAGAGGCCTAATAGACTCCATACGTGAGTGCTCCTCCACTCCAAGTTAAAGATACATTTTTCTCCCTCATAATGAATAATGTTCTATGAGAAAAACATCGCATTCAAAGCTCAGATACTCATAATCGAAACTTTCATAACCAAAACTCATAATCGAAACTCCGATACCCATTCGAAACTTTCAAATTGGATATAGGTTGCTCTCGTCAAAGAAATACCATTCAAATGATAATTTTTTCACTTATTTGGGACATTTTTTCGTTAAATTGTTAGTCGGCGAGACTGTGTCACTGGGAACAATAGCTGGCATTGAAATAGAAATTTTGAGTTTTAGAAAAGTCTTGACGGAATTTTTTGCTTCTTCAAAAAAATGTGTTTACAATAAACTGACTGGAATTTCAAATTTTAATTCAATAGGGCAAATTTAGTAATGACTTTTTATCTAATCAGTAACAGTCTTCATGTGGCTGAATGCCAATCTAGCTTCACTTCTAAAACTTAATGGTAAACGTAAACGAGTATTTATTGGAAAGAAAAATATTATTTTGATGTGATATTAGTCATGAAAATAATATTTGGTCATTGAATGAAAAAGACTAAGAAATTGTCAAAAAACCACTGATTAAAATGATTGAAAATCAGTGGTTTTTTTGACAATTTCTTAGTCTTTTTCATTCAATATGAATAATTACCACAATATCAACTTCTCAACTACACAAAAAAAAATATTTGGTCATTTCCAAACTTAAAACTGGTAAACCCTCTGCTGTGGAGAGTTCTGTTATTTCATATTCTATAAATTTTATCTATGTCAGAGAGCAAGTCGTGATTATTCTGAAAAATCCGCGTATTTCAAAAGGAGTTTAGTGTCAAGAAAAATATTATTTTTATATAATGTTAGTCATGAAAATAATATTTGGTCATTTCCAAACTTAAAACTGGTAAACCCTTTGCTCTGAAAATTTTACTATTTAATAATCTTTAAATTTTTATAATCTTGTCATAGAGCAAGTCGGGATTATTCTGGAAAATCCGCGTATTTCAAAGGGTATTACATCAACCTTGTCTATTTATAATTATTTTTATTATTTAAAGTTTGTTTTTTTACCGAATGTTGCATTAAATATTCTCCAATGGAATTCGGTCGGAACAATTCCTCTTAATTGAAACGCATTACTTATCATAGCTTTTAAGAATTCAGTTCCACTTTGAACTGATAAATATTGGAATGAGCTATTTTGTTTCGGATTAATTACTGCGTCTCAAATAATAATAATAATTACCCAAAGTGATTAATAATTATCATGTGTGTACTTTATGATTATTCTATTAGTATAAGAACAATAACCCACACCATTTAATTCTATGTGATCCGTTTTAAGAGGATTCTTATCTCATAAAATAGCAATGCGTGGAATTCCATATCAAAAGTTGTAGTACAGTAATTAATTATTTATCATTCTAATCTATCAAGTGGAGCCGTGGGACGTGTAAAGATACTAACCAGTTCATAGAGTTTTCAGTTTGAAGCTGGCAGATCATAGTTCAATATTCAACTACTGTAACTAATTCTTGTGTTATCATCTCTTCATTCCATCTCACATTGAATTTATTAATGATTTTGCCAGATTTGATTGACAATCAAGGAAAATTATTACGATGCATTCCAAACACAAACACCGTAGTCGATTCTATTTATTGATGATTTCATTCATTAATTAATCACGTGCTATTTGCACCAAGAAAATAAGTTTCAGTGTATTTTAATCAAAAGGTTACAAAGTGAATATGACTCTAGATACAATTCTAGGGAGTTAATTGAACTAGACTACTGTATTTACTAAATACTTCAGGATGTAGGCTAACGAAGTGAAGAGTGATGAATATAATGTGGTTGAAAATAATACTAAGTTTAAGAAGTATTTTGTTAATCATATGAAAGTGGTGATTTATTTATTACAATAAAAGAATACTACGCGATAGCTTATGAGCCTTGAAAACACCCGTGCCTCAAACTGTGATCACTTGCTTTTAATTATTGACCTACTGTAAAAATTCAAAATGCAGGAGTTTAAAAGAAGTATAAGTGAGCAATGGATGAACAAATCAAGTGTATTATAGAACGTTTTTAATATCAATACGATGTAGATGAAATAATATGGCACCCCTGATAGACAATGGGTAAAAATTTGTAAGCCGATATAGTCTAGTAAATTGGAGCGACGCTACCTCAGTATGTAATAGCTGCGTCGGTCATGGATTGGTTTACCATTCCATCTGGCATTCACTGAGTCATCCCTCACCTCATGTTCAAGTCAAAGTCAAAAAGGTTGTGGTATCATGAATACTAATAAACTGGGCATAATAGACTCACTTCAATCTCGTATCTATATCATGAATCTCGTATTGTATTATCCGTCACTTATACAAGTGTATAAGTTAAAAAATAAAGTGAGCTTCAATCAGTAGCAGGATCGTTTGTTGCAACATAAAATTGAAGATGTCACAATACAGATTGATTCAAATATTATGAGATAATATATCATCTGGAAAATAATATGAGTTATGGAGCTTTAATGCGTTTCAGGGCGTGGTAGAAGACAACCTCATAGGAAGAAGCTGATTTTTCTAAATTATTTATGCGACTCCAATCCGGTATAATATGTTTATGTGGCCGATTGCTTGGTGGCGCCGTCAAAAATATATGTAAGCAGCCTATACATGTATAGTAGCTTATGTATAAGCAGCCTAGCTATGCACTGTACACGTGCTTCAGTCTGGCGTAACACATGCTATCGAAAAAAGAACAGCCAAGCTTCGACTCTGAGTCCCTATGATGACCGAGTGATCTCTCAATGCAAAGATGACATTCGGTGCTTTTTTCACGTCCATAAAAAGTTATGAGACAGTTGTCTATTTTAGTCTCATTAGCGTTTTTTCTGCTTTTGAGAAATTCTTGTCTCATTATTTTCTTGGATTGTATTTTAGTAGAAGAATCAAATTTTATTCTATTGTAGAAAAAATGGCACATGAAAATTATTCTCATGCAACATTAGGCCTACTATTATTATCTAATCTCATTATTGTATGGTGAAAAATTTTCATGTCTCGTAGCAAAATTCACTTTCTTGTGTGAAAATTGAAATTAAATTAATTTACTTTCTTGTGTAAATGAATGTGTCACTCCATAGAATTATTGTTATTAGTCATTATCATATTCTATCGCGATTGTGAAAAAATTGTCAAATTTTATTGTGTCGTAGAAGAATTGAATGAGTCTCGACAATCTATTATTTTTTGAAAGATTTATCTGCGTTTCATCATTTTACATTTCATGAGATATGAACTGATTTAGGGCAGTATAGCTTAGAGTTAATGACGAGTGCCAAGGCAGGATTGCCGAGACGACTTCTGGGATGACTATCTGAGGTGTTGCACCCTTCAGTCTGCTAGCGATAAGTGGTCGCGGGTTCAAATACCACCGGTAGACATGGACGTTGTATCATCTCATCAAATCACCACTATCACACCTTCCATCACCCACGCACAAGAAAAAAGCTCATGTGGACACCATCAGCAATAAAAAAAACATTATGAAAAAAACAAAACTTCAGTAATACGAGTTCAGTGTTAAGGAATTCTAGTTCATTATTTTTCTGCTATATTCTTTTGCAAAAAATGAAAAAATATACAACACTGAGTAAAGTTTTAAAAAAATGGTCATGTAACTGTTTGAAGGATTTAATCATTAAATTTTAATGTCATATTTCCGTATTATATTGTATTTTTCATACAGTCATCAATCATTGATATAGCCGAAACAGAAGCATTCGAGAGAATAATGTAGCACCTTGATTATCCATCACCTGCCGGATTAGAGCATGCTGAGAAGTCCATGAAGGTTGGAAAATCGAAGGAGAATATGGACTAAGACACCCTACACTTAACTGCCGAACATTATATCAGCACAATTTCTTCGGCATTCTATACAGAACCTCTTCTTCTCAAGCCCAGAAATAGAAGAAGCTAAATAAATATTATAGCTACTACTCTATTAGTTATCGAGTTTCAAAAATTCAAAAATGTGAATGACGAAATGTTTGGAAGTAGATTGACTCAATAATCAAGGTGCTGAGGAATGAGTTTGAGATCGGAAAATGTTCGACTGGCACGTTACAGCACTGAAATTTTGACAGTTTTTCAAACATTCTGAAGCTCAGACTTTACGACAGTTCTAGAATATCAATTCAGGATTTAGAAAAGATTGCAGGTAAGATCACACAACAAAATCCAATATAGAACAACCGCCAGTCACATTATAGCCACATTTCCACTAGAAATAAATGATTAGGTAATAACGACAGAAACTTCATGAATCTGTTATAATACAGATTGTGATGTCAATATTGACTTATTAATCTCAATCGGCTAATATCTATGTAGAGACGTCTTTACTTTGAAACATTGAATCATTGCACACGTGACTTTAGTACGCTACTTCCAAACCTCATACGACTCCTCATTTCATGCTACTTTTTGTCTTTAATTAAATCTATATGAAGAATCACTTCAAACTGTCAGCATATGCCTATCAATGTTTTTCATTCAATCAATATTGACAGTTCTGTTGAAATAAAAAAACTTGTCGATATAAGTGAATACTGAATAGTAATTGAGAAGGTTGATTAAAATCTTCATGATTTCCCTGATGATCACATTTTCCTTATGCGGATTTTATTGATCTTGTAGAAGAGATTGAACAAAAATCAATATGATTGAAGATCTCAGAATACATGCAATACTAGAGGAATACTATTTGGAACGTGTTTTTCCACCAGAAGAAACAATAATGGTTTTAGGGTTGTCAATAAGAAACAAGATCTTTAAAATGCATGCTATACTAATAGAGAGAAGTGTGTTTACCTGTGGTGGGGAAAATGTTCCTTATGGTGTTGGGGTTGTCGAAGTCCTTATCTTTGCCAGCGTGCTCACTCGTGTATTTGCGGAAGAGATTCAACATGTGTCTCGGCGGCGGAGTCAGGTGATGCGCTTCTGGTGGACTAAGTCCGAAAAACTCTTTGAAAATATCCTGTATCGCCGCTTCAAGCTCATTACTTTCAGTGTTTTTTCCCGACGCTAAGTTTGCACTTAGCGCCAAAATTGTGATAATAAGCACGGATAGTTCCATTATTGTATTTCAGTACAGGAGATTGAAAAAAATTAAGGGTTGACTTCAAAAGTTTGTCCTCCTAAGAGGTTCCTTACTCGTGAACTTTCAACAGTCCACTTGTAAGGTACTTTGGAGGAGTCATTGTTCCAATTCAAGAAGATTTTACTCAAGACTGTAATTTATTCACGAAGAATAATGGGAATATTATTTGACAGATTATGTTTGAATAGAGTAAAACAGATTCCACGACGATGAAACTGAGAATTAATGAAAGAAAGTTGGTGATGCTTGGAAATCGAACTCTACGATACGAATTGAGGTATAGTTTGAAACTTTCACAAGATTTTCGAAGTCCTAGGCAGTTTTTTTTGTATTCTTCTATGGATGGTAATGTAAAACTGGTGTCAAATGTAACACGGAAACTCGTTTCCTGAATTTCTACCTGCGAAGATAACACAGATATAGCTGGCTGCTTGCTGAGGGGGTGACGCGGACAAAACTGAGCTTTACCGCTCAGTCCCAACCACTATAAAGACAGAACAAATGTGAGCCAGAGTCTGCAGCACGCATGCGCCCTGTGTTCTTCCGTGTCAAAAACAATTTTCACGCTTTTACTCAATTACAGATTTTAATAGCCGAAAAACTCTAGGCTGGAAATATTAACCGGATAAACTCTCATTATACGTAAACTACACTATTTTCGGTAAATCCAAAAATGGATCTTTCACACGGTATAATCCATAGTTTTTAGGATACAAGGGCCGCTGAGATTGAAAAATTACAGGCTAGAAGATTTTAGAGCTTGAGGTTGAGAATCATATTTTTCCAAATCACAGTTCGAAAGTGTAAATTTACTTCAGGGGTGAATCGAATTTTCAAAAGAATGAGCGTATTCTTCATAAATGTAACCCCTAATTAACTGGTGATCAAGCTCTTAATTGTTTACAATATTATTGTTTAGAGCATAGAATTGCTGATGGAATGAAATTTTGACAGTTGATTTACGAAATTTCTGAAATTGATATCGGCTTCATCCGTCCTAATAGTTAAAATACTGAAATATGAACCACATAAACAAATTCTCAAGATTCAATCTACTCTGAATAATTTTCTCAAATAAACTGGATGACAACTTTGCTGCGAAATCATCAGATGTAAGGTTAAAGAAAATAAAACTTCAATTATTATTAGAATATATGATTTATTATATTTTTGTCTGCCGAGAATTAATTTATGGAATGAATTTGATAGTGAAGCATCGGTTCAAAAAACAGTATGAAAAGTGAGTAACTCTTCAATAAAGAACGTTCTACTAATTTTTAGATCAATGTCAGAGTAGGTATATTCCTCTCACATTATTTATTTCACGGAGGCTGATTATACAATCTGGTCTCTATATCAGAGTATGTACCAAATTTATGAATTTCTTATTAGGGAGAACACCTACTTAGGCCTATTATAAAACCAATTTGCAAAGACTCTTCCTACGTCTATAAGCTGCTATTACTGTATTGTCCTATACTCATGAATAGATTGCATGTTGAATATTGATGATCAGCCATTACATGGTAACTTCTTCAATTCAGACATCTCTCGACATAATATATTGCCAAAAGATTCTTAGTGCGCCTCTAAAGGGCCAACTGAACATTCCTACCAAATTTGAACGTTTTTGGTCCGGTAGATTTTTAGTTATGCGAGTGAGTGAGTGAGTGAGTGAGTGAGTGAGTCAGTGAGTGAGTGAGTGCCATTTCGCTTTTATATATATACTAGCCGTCAGGCTCGCTTCGCTCGCCATATCCGTCTAGCCAGGGGGCTCCGCCCCCTGGACCCCCGACTGGATCGTCCAAGAATGAGATAAGCAGCCTCGCTTCGCTCGCCTGCATTTTTCATTTGAACATTTTTATCATATGTTAGAACAATCCAGTAGGGGGTCCAGACTAAACGGATATGGCGAACGAAGCGAGCCTGACGGCTAGTAATATGATATTCCCAGGATTGAAGTAGCAGTGCCCAATCAATTTTTCCGCGATAAATGCATTTAAATCTTCAACTTGGTGCCAACCAAACAAAGTCAACTCAACTTAATGCCAACCTGACAAAATTATTAATTTAGTTAACAACTGTTTCGAAGAGGTACTCTATCTAGATTATAGTTCTATAGTAACATATGATAAATATGGAAATTTCAATTATAATTAAGAGATTGGGAGAAGAAGAATATACATGCTAAAAGACGAACTTTAAACCCTTAAAAACAACCCTTAGAGTTAAAATATTGCCAAAAGATTTCTTAGTGCGCCTCTAAAGGGCCAACTGAACATACCTACCAAATTTGAACGTTTTTGGTCCGGTAGATTTTTAGTTTTGCGAGTGAGTGAGTGAGTGAGTGAGTGAGTGAGTGAGTGAGTCAGTCAGTCAGTCAGTGAGTGAGTGCCATTTCGCTTTTATATATATAGATATAGATTATATCTTTGTCTGCCGAGAGTAAACTTATGGAATGAATTGGATAGTGAAGCATCGGTTCAAAAAACTTTATGAAAAGTGAGTAATTCTTCAATAAAGAACGTTCTACTAATTTTTAGATCAATGTCAGAGTATATTCGCCTCACATTATTCATTTCACGGAGGCTGATTATACAATCTGGTCTCTATATCAGAGTCTGTACCAAATTTATGAATCTCTTATTAGTGAGAATACCTACTTAGGCCTACTAAAAATCAAATTTGCAAAGACTCTTCCCAAGCCTATAAGCTGCTATTTGTTGTATTGTCCTATACTCATGAATAGATTGCATGTTAAATATAATTGATGATCAGCCATTACATTGAAACTTCTTCAATTCAGACATCTCTCGACATATTGCCTCGTAGTACCTCTCAGTAATTTGTGATAGTTTAAAATTAGCCTAGTTTAACATTTAGCTTAGATTAGTATTTTCTCTTGGTGGTTTGTGAGTAACCAACTAAATTACTTTTTTTCAAAATTATAGCTGTTCCCCGTAATTCATCATTATCAGGATTAGGTCCAAAAGTTCCTGTTTCGACGTCAAACACATTAGTTTCCATCTTCTAGGTCTACTTCGATTTCCTTCTCGTTTGTAATTCATGACTTGTAAGCATGCTCTGAGAATATAGTACCAATCTCCATCCTCTCAGTATGTCCTCTTAAGCTCTCAACTTTATTCTTCAACTCCGCTATAGAATATGGAGTATATAGAGAATATATATTCAACTCTTTTCTCATTTCAATTTTGCAGAGTCCTCTATTGTACATCCTTTCACTGATCTTAAAAATCGCATTACTGCCTCTTGCATCCTGCTTAAAAATATTTTTTCAGGGATCCATGCTTCAAAGCCGTACAAGAGTACAGGGAATGCCATGTCTGATATCAGAATCAGACTGCTATGTCGTAATTTAAGTATTTGAAAGAGGTCATTAACAAGCAGTTCGTAATGGAAAGAATCATTGCCATGATCTTATGAAACTTGAGCTTGGTCTCTCTTCGGGCTTAATTTTTCAAAATTCTATCCAGTCACACATACAGTCTTGGATCTATTGATTTAAATAAGCAGGTTTTGGTCTCCTTGAAATGCGTTCATTACCAAATATCGGCAATGAGGCACCTTCTCGAGGAATATTTTAATTCCTACAGGTGATTTTCCCAGAGAACCCATGACGTTTATTCTATTGAAGGAAATTCACACATTTTAGTATTTAGGACTTTTGTAAGGTTTAATTTGTTTAGTGCTCTCACTCTCTTCCAATATCACTTGTTCGTCTCAATCCATAAAACTTCTAAAGTAGAACTAAATCTGTGACTTGATGAATATGAATATGTTTGATTCTGAGGTATTCAAATCAATTTTCATCGATTAGAGAGAACAGTTCTCTACTTACACAACTTGCATACATTTCCTATTCGGAAACTCTTGGGGATTTTTATCATACAAGTTCTTTAACCTATTTCAAACTATAATACACTCTATCTAGTCGCAAGTTTTCCATCTTCAATCTTAAATTTCTCCTCTAAAATGATAAATTATTGGGAAGATCTCAACGTTTCCCAAATACTTCACGACGTAACAATGAGATTGCTCCGAATAAACCAGTGTAAAATGCTGACTGCTCGAAATTATTCTCCAATCAATTGTGAGAAACAAAACCATTTTGCGGGAGGTCGATGGCTGGGAGCAGCTGAAATGAACCCTTGAGCTTGTGATTGATTCCAACTTGTTGACTCTCCTTGTATTGATTGGAGCTTCTCAATTTAGTCAAAATTATGCAGCTCGGATAAGTAGACGTGAAAATAACTAATTAATTAGCAAGGTCCTATCGGTCAATTATGTAATTCCTAATTTGACAGCAAGCCTTGAACTGTTCAAATTAAACTCCAAATTAAGAAGATAGATCATGATTTTTGAACATGTTCTCTGGTTTCATTTTTCGACCCGTGACATTCTTTAATCATCAGTTTTTTATCAACACACCCACATAACATTAAAATTCTTCTACGTTTCGTTATAAGATTGATGATGATGATGATGATTTATTTGACAGAAAATATTTGCTGAGGTTCACATTCTTGCAGATATTTCAACAACAAGTTTAGAAAAAATCAAGATGAAAAATAATTTTCATATTTATATAATTTCTTGGATATAATATGAGCTCATTTTTTTAATATACCAGTTAGTTTTCTTCAAGAATCTGATGCAATCATACACGAAGTGTGCATGGAGGAATTAGCTTCACTATGGTTACCTGAAGTTATTTTTACAAGTTTTCCCACATTCTATAGTTTTTCATTCTGACTTCAAACTCATCTGGCTATATACTTAGATACCAGGAATATTTTTTCTATCAATTGAGTTTCTTACACAAAAATCTGTGAATGATACGAGACACAATGTTATTGACAAACACTTAGAAGAGTTGAGCTAGTATTCTGAAGAAATTATTTGAGCGAGAAGATGACAGGAAGTAAAAGGATATTGTTTTAAAAAATATATAGAAGAAATGAACTTGATCATGATTCCCTGAAGTTATTTTCCGTTTGAAGCAACTTCTAATATTATACTATTCTTCTCGGGGCTTTTAACAAGCTGATCAAACTCTCAAGTACAAAATTATAAGATATCAATATTGGGTGTAGTAGAAAAATATGAGATTACTTCGATTTGAAAGAAGAAAAATGGCGCGCACATCTCCCATATTTACAATACTGTAAATTGGTTGAGGAATAAAATTGTTACATCTGCCCGATACTCGCAAAAGTAGTTAATCTACTTTGAGAGATATCTTTTCATTCTGCTCCACCATATAGGCTCACAAATCAGGACCATTGACGGTTTGATATTGAGATGTGAAATAAGTACAGAGCCAATGATATGAAGAACTACTCAATATAAGTAGCCTTTCTTTAAAATCAGCATGAATTTGAGCATAAGAGATGTACGTTTCAACCTATTCCTGAAGATTTAATTTTCTAAAACGTTCAATAGAAAATTTTCGTTTTATCGATTCCATACATAATAAAGTACAGAATAGTAGCACAGAATTCAAATATCAACAGTAATCAACTCACAAAATTAAATGAAGTTTATCAATATGATTAATTCTAGCTAGGATATTTCTATCTACAGTTGGAAAAAGCTCTGTATACTTATGAACGTTGCAGAGTCGGAAGTAGGCCTATGACTTCCTAGTTCAGTTATGAACGTTACTTGATGCTTATTCACTTAGCAACTTATACTAGATCGTACCTACTTTCAACAAAGCAAAATATAAAATATCCCTAGATTCAAGAGGCAGAAACTGAATAAATTTCATCACTGATCAAATTTTATATTTTTATTGACTATGAAGTATGAACTTAATCTTATTAAGAATGCAAGTGAATTTTTCGAGCAGTAAATACTCAGAGTAAGTGAATCAATCAGAGCAGTACATATAAGTGCCGTATTGACTCCTTGCCAAAGGTTCAATATGTTTATCGTGTTAGTTCTTTATTAATTGGTAGTGATAAGAGATCGTTTCCAATCAAAATAATAAACAATATTAGATCATGAGTTCAAATTAATTGAAACATAATACTCTATCACAATTGAATTTTTTCTAATATCATAAAGCATATATAACACTGAATCTTATTGATTTATTTGAAATAGGATAATATTATTGAGAATTAGTTTCCGTTCTAATAATATTGACAAACCAATCTAACTCAGCGGCTATTCCACATAAGGCCACCTCTGCCTCAAATATTTTTCGAATCAATATTCATAATTCTACTACTTTTGGAAAAAAGTGTTCGAAAATTGCAATTTACTCAGACTCAAATTCCAATAATAGGTTGCATGGAGTAAAAATTTCACTTTGATTTTATCATAGCTATAAATAGAATTCCGTCTCATTACAATGTAACAAATTGTGATAACGATAGGTCTAGCAGGAGATGTCTTATATCTGGTCTACAAAAAACTATCCAATAAATTATTAACATATCAACTTATGTGTCTGAAGGCTGATAGGCAGCACATGCATGAATTATATACATGAGTACTTGGTGATATTCTTTTAATTAGATTCAATAAAGGAATGTGGAACACGCGACAAAATCATGATTGGCTTTTCCGTATTTCGAACTATGAGTACATCCGCCATGTACTTTGATCTGCTAATTGAGCTTCATGAAATTCTAGGATTGGGCGCATTGCACACGAAAATCGTTCCTGATCATATTTTTGGGTGATGACACATGAGTTAAAGATTGATGAGAGAGAGAGATTAACACGCTGTGCGAGATAACTTGAGATTAACATAAACTTCAGACAAATCATAGACACCTCTAATTTCCACTTAAGCGTTTCTTATTATGTTCTGTAATTCCCACTTCCATTATAGACTCAATGAATACTCAAAAGAGGGTTTAGACAGAAATGCTTGGAAGACAATTTCTGACCTTGTAGTTCTGTTTAGGGTAGTAGGGAGGTAAACATATCAAAGATTTACCCCTATCCCATGTGCTAAGGTGGTGGGGGTGGTTTGAAAGTAAGTGGTTTGTGGTAGAGGTGGGGACTTATTTGAAATGTTTTCACCCTACTACCCTAAACGGAACTACAGGGTCACAAATTGTCGCAAAACAGAGATGTTGCGTAAAATATTGTTTTCTAAACATTTACTTCTATAGCCCTTTATTGACTGTACTATAGAATCAGATATTTCAAAGTTCTAATTATCTGATGTATGCGTGGATACGAACCGTAAGAAAATCAAAATAACTCAACAATTCGCGCTATACTACGAGAAGAATTTGAATACTGAAAGGTGTATCTTCGGAACAAACTCTGCCTTTCAAGTACCTACATTCAGAACTTTCTTATTACACATCCTTACATAACCCTTACATACACAAAGAGCATGATTTTTAGTTGATGATACAAATAAAATGAAAATATTGTGTGTGATGAGACTTTTAGGGTCGGTTTCCGAGCTCGGGACTTAGCTAAGTTCTATACTTTAAACAGCTGGTGTCAGAAAATTGGCTTTCCGAAACGAGGCGTTGTCTCAGCTTTTATGAGCATCTTTATTTTTTGATTTCTATAGGTGCGTACAGATATACGCGCCGCGAACATGAGCAATTCACTTTTAATCAGCTGATGCCAAGCTTTTTATATCTGTATCTTACCGCTTCTGCAAAGATACAGATATAGTCAGCTGATTAAAAGTGAATTGCTCATGTTCTCGGCGCGCACCTTTAGATTGGAAACGTTTTTCCTTGATGAAATGAAAGATACCTGAATAATTCAAAATAGCTGAAACTCTACACTATTTTCTCTTTATTTTATTTTGTGTTCAATTTTCTAGTTTTTCGAAGTTTAATTTAAACGTGGACAGCGATACGCCCCGTTTCGGAAAGCCAATTTTCTGACTCCAGCTGTTTAGTTTAGAGCTTACCTAAATCCCGAGCTCGGAAACCGGCCCTCAATTCTAGAAAACTGCATCTATAAATTCAATAATTGATTCATAATTAACATTTTAATCACTCCCAGAGAAAATTAAATTTCTGCCTGGTATTAAATTATTATAGTACGGTATCGACTAATAACATCCTGAAACATCATTTTAGATGAACAGTTGATATCCTTCATAATTGTCATTAATAATATTCAATTATTATAATTGGAAAATAACTCAATATAAAAATCATCTTTAATGAATTATGTGTTACGAAAATTGACTATTTGGAGAAACTTATTTTCAGATTAATTTATTTTAAGAACAATAAGATTGCCAATATAGACCAAAATTTTCAAAAATGTTTCATCCAAATTCACAAAATCCACTTTTTCATGCACTTTTCCAAACAGTCTTCCAATACTGTATGGTTTTTATCGTTCTTCTCCTACAAGATAGAAGGTACCAGATCACAATAATTTGTGTATTATTTGAGTAGGTCATGTGTCAGCCCATAAATCAATCAATGGGTGAATAGTTGCAGCGTAGCTGGCTGATTGTGAGCACTAATTAATTATGTAGCATTGGATAGGACGCGGTAATCAGTAGGCGTTGTCGCTGGCTGTTTATCTCCTGAGGCCGACGAGCGACGACGATTCATGTGATGATACGTTCGCTGACGTACTCCAACGTTTGTCCCCAACACACGTACTGGAAGTTGGAGAGTGCATTCTATCTCTGAATAAAACAAGTTGATACTTAATATCCGCGTTGCCAAATTGTGCGAAATTTCAATCTTCTCATGCAAGTCCATAAGATTCAAATTGAAATGCTAAATGCCAATCATTTTATGCAAGCTCATATTACTGGATATACCGGGTGTCCCACGAAGAGGTTTACATGAATGATTTTATATTACGTGCCCATTCATGCACCGAACTTTTTTAAATTTCACACAGTTTACAAAGTAGGTTCTAAAAATATTCTGTGAAAATTTCAACTCCCCAACCTTTGTAGAAACAAAATGGCGGCATATTGAAAAACGATACTTTAACATTAAAAAGGTGTTTTTGGTTTTATAAAATATTTTTATTGTTGCACTTTGGGGCAGTATAACTTTTGAATGAAACAACTAGAACAAGGAATTGAAACCCATCCACAGCAACACACTGATAACAGCGCTTCAGAAATTATTCGTAAACTCTTACAAAGAAACACCGCGGTATCCGGAGAAGTTCCTCTTCTATTGATAGTTTTAGTTCCACATCATTATCGGATTTTTGGGTATAAACTTTTACTTTCAAGTAACCCCATAAAAAGAAGTCACGAACAGTTAAATCTGGTGATCGGGGTGGCCTATCTAAAAAATCACTTCCACGACCAACGGCCAACGGCACTGAAGTTTGTCAGTTAGTAATTGCTTAACATGATTTGCGAAATGAGGTGGAGCACCATCTTGTTGGAAGATTGCTTGATCAATTTCTGGTACCATCAAATGAGGCAATACTACTTCAACGTAGTAAAAAAATATGATAATAACTCATGAAAGTAGAAAGCGAATTGGTAAAATTTTCAATATGCCGCCATTTTGTTTCTTCGAAGGTTAAGGGAACTGAAATTTTCCCAGAATATTTTCAGAACCTACTTTGTAAACTGTGTAAAATTTAAAAATATTCGTGGGACATACCTCTTCGTGGGACACCCGGTATGTATATTTAAATTGACAACTTGGAATCGACTGTGTTGGCAACACGGATTTTTCCTCCAAATCCCAACTTGTTTTATTCAGAGTACTTATAGTAATCAAGGCTTTCTACATTGGAAATAGCAGATGCAACATGAAAAAAATTGCAGTGTGATCCTAAAAAAGTATTCTATTTCCTAGTCACTTTCTCGAAATTCAGTAATAATTTATTTTAGCAGATCGACTGAGCTCATCCTCACATTATTCAGACATATTTGAAGAGGTATTTTGAGAAAGATGTTTCCAAATATAAACATGTTTGGAGAGATAAGAATCACATTGTAATAGCATAAGATTATAGTATTTAAAAAACAATTAATTATCAAGAAAGGTAATGAGAAGAATTTAAATGGATAAAATGCCTTTATTCAGTCCAACCCCTTATTCAACCCTTCAGGGCGGAGTTAGGACTAGGTTCTCTGTGCCATACAACCCATAAAGAGCGAGCAGATAAGAAGAGAAACCATTAATGAGAAGAACAAAGAAAGAAATTGGTCAACATAGGAGGAAATGAGTAGGCGTGGTGAAGGGATGCTACGGGTGAGGGATATTATTTATGTCTTTCCTCGTACTATTTCATATTCTAAAAACTGAGATGGTTTCAACAGTCAAAACGTATTTTCAAAGCAGAAGTGTAGGGAAATGAATTATGTGATAAAGTGAATGATTTGCGAATTCGAGAAGCATCACAATTATTAGTTTGCTTCTGGTTTTATCAATGCTTGCAGCATTTTTATACCAATTCGCAGTTTGCAAATTCTGGGGTATTTTACGATGTCTTATATTAACTATCTATAACTCATAGGCTATATCTTTATCTTCTGATAACTAGCAGGAATCAGGTACCTGAAGGTTTTTAATGAAGCTCTAATAGACTATTGACCACCGGTATCTACTGAGGGCCGGAACACAAGAGGCGTTTTTTCAGAGGAGTCGGCACGGCACGGTAGTAAAGAAAGCTCTCCCATTGGCTGATTTGATTGGGTAGGCGAATCGAGAATCAGCCAATTGAAGAGGTTCCTATCCTTTCTTGCCGTGTCGACTCGTCTGAAAAAAACGCCTCTGGTATTTAGGCCCTGTCAGGATTATTTTTTTCTTCATTTCCATGGATTTTGTGAGGAAATGGACTTCAATTATAGCAGAGAGAAGACAGTACCTATTTAGAGACCTAAGTCAGTACTACCAGAGATCTTCCCTTATCTCTGGTTATAAGGAACTACTTATTTTCTTGGCGAACGTTCAGTTCTATCAACAACGGTGTTTGCTGTCTGTGTATCAGCATGATATCAGTAACAACTATTTACAACGTAGCTGTTGAATAATAAATAATTATTATTTGATAGATGAGTTAGCGACCTCTGGCCGATGCCACCTTCTGTCTGCGCCATTTTTATCGATCATCTCGCCAATCACTAGTAACTTGATTTATTATTGCAAGCACCAACAGGTCACCGTAAAGTGAAACTTAGATACTAAACCAATATCAACGTGTTCTCGTTCAATAATTTTCCCCAGACGATAATTAAAATTCCACAACTATCTGTATGTAGACTAAACACTCAGAATCAACTTATGTGGTGCTAATTAAGTTGATTCGCAAATCACATCTATCTAATACCGTTCTCCTTATGAATTATAGGTTTATCGCCTCAACCAGTCAATCAATCACGTAGAAGAGTACTTTAGTAGATGATAGTGTCATTTTTGCAACAATTCGTTCTCTCATATCTGCCTTCCGTTGAGACTTCGAGACAAAGTGCTCTAAATGATAGCCAAGAGTGTTTGTGGAACAATGGAACATAAACTTGATTCCGATTAATTGATTTGACTTGGCTTACTATAGCCTATACAGAATCTATATCATTGTCACAAACTCCCAAAGTCATGTCTTTTACATTAAAGTCTTCTACATTAAGAATCTATAACTCATAGGCTATATCTTTATCTTCTGATAACTAGCAGGAATCAGGTACCTGAAGGTTTTAAATGAAGCTCTAATAGACTATTGACCACCGGTAACTACTAAGTGCCGAAACATATATATGAGGCGTTTTTTCAGACGAGTCGACACGACACGATGGGTAAGGAAGCTCTCCCATTGGCTGATTGGGTAGGCGTATCGAGAATCAGCCAATTGAAGAGGCTCTTGTCCTTTCTTGCCGTGTCGACTCGTCTGAAAAAAACACCTCTTGTATTTAGGCCCTGTCAGGATTAGTCAGGATTATTTTTTTCTTCATTTCCATGGATTTTGTGAGGAAATGGACTTCAGTTATAGAAGAGAGAAGTTAGTACTTAGAGATCTAATTCAGTACTATCAGAGATCTTCCCTTATCTCTGGTTATGAGGAACTACTTATTTTCTTGGCGAACGTTCAGTTCTATCAACAACGGTGTTTGCTGTCTGTGTATCAGCATGATATCAGTAACAACTATTTACAACGTAGCTGTTGAATAATAAATAATTATTATTTGATAGATGAGTTAGCGACCTCTGGCCGATGCCACCTTCTGTCTGCGCCATTTTTATCGATCATCTCGCCAATCACTAGTAACTTGATTTATTATTGCAAGCACCAACAGGTCACCGTAAAGTGAAACTTAGATACTAAACCAATATCAACGTGTTCTCGTTCAATAGTTTTCCCCAGACGATAATTAAAATTCCACAACTATCTGTATGTAGACTAAACACTCAGAATCAACTTATGTGGTGCTAATTAAAGTTGATTCGCAAATCACATCTAATACCGTTCTCCTTATGAATTATTGGTTTATCGCCTCAACCTCCACCAGTCAATCAATCACGTGGAAGAGTACTTTAGTAGATGATAGTGTCATTTTTGCAACAATTCGTTCTCTCATATCTGCCTTCCGTCGAGACTTCGAGACAAAGTGCTCTAAATGATAGCCAAGAGTGTTTGTGGAACAATGGAACATAAACTTGATTCCGATTAATTGACTTGACTTGGCTTACTGTAGCCTATACAGTATCTATATCATTGTCACAAACTCCCAAAGTCATGTCTTCTACATTAACGGAATGTACATTCAGTTGGAGGGATCGAAGCCATAAAACGTGTGAATCATGAATATTCAAAAACCAGATGAAAGTCTTCAAAGTCAATGAATTTAGGGTAATGCTGCAAAGATCCACTACTCCTATCGATATATACTTTATTGTCTTCCACTTACGGACACTTAGATATCATTTCATCCTTTTTTGGATGGACTCGCTAAGTATTCCGTCTCGGCTGCCTAAAAGCAGTCGTTAAGTCATGTCAGAGGCCCTCAAATTGATCATGTATGATCTGAAAACTTTGATACCACCAGACCTGAACCAGCCATGTCACTCAGCATTTATTTATTCACTCCTATTTTTATCTTCATTCCAGCCTTTATCACATAATCAATTACAATGCGGTATGAGATATTTTTGTCTTGGAATCGTTCAAAATTGTAATTTAGAATTATCTACACAGGTAAAAACACTTCACTTATATGGGCTACTTTTGTACAAATTAATAAAAACAATATAAAAACGTGTAATACCCTATATTATTAAAGACTTTAAAATATTTCAACCACCAGTTTCGACCCTGTTGTTTAAATATTTCAAAGTTTTTAATGATAAAGAGTACTGCAAGGTTTTTATATTGTTTTTATTAATCTATAGAGGTTAATAATATTCTTTAGAATATTGACTTTCCGGGTCTATATTTCGAAATCTTCTAAGTGGATAGACCCACTACACACAAAATTGATATTTTAATACGCTTTCAGTAAATCAGGTGAATAAATCTACAACTAAACCTATAGTAACTGCAAATTCAACAATTATTCTTAACCTTTACTAGAATGATCATAGAAATTTGAGAAAGTATTATTATTGGTACTGAATATTGCAGTCATCAAATTACCTATGTTTCCTATTGATATTGTTAAGTGTCCATCTTTTTTACAATTTCACAGCATTATATATTCACAGCATTTACATATTCAACATTTTTGTTGAGGCGTACATCAACAAAAATAACTTGAGATATGTTTTCTCAAGATATTCGTGTCGTATCCTTAAGAAGAGTTCAGCATTGGCTAATCCAACAATATAGGGTACCGTATATGGTAGGAGACCAAAATCAACGCCAGAGTGAGTCAAAGCTTAAGGCTCCTTAATTTATTATTATCAGAAGGGGAATACTAATAACCAAGCCTCTTCACGAGGGAGCTGCTGCTTCAAAATGAGGAAAATCATAATAATCCAGGAAAAAACAATGGGGCGACCGTTTATGAATGGTGCGCTGGGCTAATAAAACTGGATTATTCCAAACACACGCCAAAAATGCCTGTTTTAATCTCCTCCATAAACAACATTATTGTCTCCAACAGACCGCAATCTATAACATGAAAGTGAAATTATCAAGCTAATAATAAAGTAAGAGGATTGAGAGATTTTTGAGCGGTTGAACACATTTTAATATTCACACTATTGTGCATACATTTTCTTGAGTTTTTTAGTTCCTAATCATTAATTATACTACAAGTGATACATATCTCGACTGGACACTGGACAAAATAAGTTACAAGAAATGCAATAGATCTATTACATAAAAATATTGAAGCAATAGATTTAGTTCAAGTGAAGAAAGGGCTCTGAATGTTTTCCAATTTCTGTCAATCGTGAATGAATATAAATAATTTATAATTGACTTTCTATCTAGTTATCTAAATCATATTCATCAATGATTCATTCAACAGTGCCAGAAAGTTGAGGCTTCCAGAAACAAAAGCAGGCTATCAATTAATTTTTTTAAAAGAAGTCTGCCTCATGGAGAAAAATAATTTTGCTCAAGTAAAAATAATGTATTATATGAGTTATCATTGTGTTCATTTTAGAAATTGATATAAATACCGTATATTATTTTATTGATTCAATGATACACAATTAATTTTCAAAATATAGTAGACTATATGGCTATTATTTCATAAATTATCCATGTGTAATAACATTTTTATTCTCTTCTAATTTTAATTCCAGCTCTATTTATTTCTTGATCACTTCAATCAATATTTTCATAGTTACCAGAAGATTACTCATACTTTGTGAATTTTTGTACTAGGAGAAACTTTAATTCTCATATTATTTATTAATCTGTGAGTTTGAAGCGAGTTTGAAAATTTCAAATCCTGTTTAGGATTTCCTACTCCTATAACCAGATTGAATGAGTCTGTAGTACAGTCACTACGAGAGTAAAGTATAGAAGTTTAAAATGCTTCATAGATCCAAATCACTACTAAATTCATCAATTTCACGAATAAAAAAACTATAAATAACTGACCATAACATGTTGAAAATAGCATTGACAAACCTCAAAGCATTCATAACCGTTTGCCTACAATTTGCAAGCATTTTCAGACGGTCTCAACCACCCACCTTTCTTGAGTTATTGTCGGTTTCTGTAGAAGGTGTTCACCTCAATAAGGTGTATTATTAGGTAGGTGACTGTTGGGGTGTTGCTTACCGCATAATATCAAGAAGGAGCGTTTTTATGTGAATAAATGTATATGTAGAGATGTCAAGGTGTAGAAGAATAAAAAGAAGAAGAAGAGACGAGAGGAGAGGAGAGGGAGATGAGAGGACCTGCCATGGACTCACTCACATTGTGAGCGAAGGGACCAAAGGCCGCCGAGCAAGTCCAAAACGAAATGGTCTGGCGGCTAGCTATCGACTACTTGTCAGCTGCAGAAATCACACATCTCGCTCTTTACTTATTTCCTTTCCACGTGCATTTTCCATATTTCCACCCTCCAATCTTCGCTCCTTTCTTTCCTTTCTCATCGTATCAGAGATCTGCAAGACTTCAGCGCCTTTCCGGTGTTTGTCAACCTGACAACAAAAACTGACAACACGATTTATTAGATGAATTCTTGTCGATGTGTGTTCATTTTTTATGCTAGAATCGATTCGAAAATGACAACCTATATGTATTGATGGTAAGTGAAATAAGTATGAGATGGTGTGATAATGAAATGATGATAAAAATGTTATGATAAAATATTGAAAAATTGTCAAGATTTATGTAAAAATTATTTAAGCGTTCCATTTTTTTGCAAATTTAATGTAATAATAATGCATCATACTCATCAGCCAACTATCAACATCATAGACTTAAATGAAGCGTATTGCTGCTGATGATGAAATCGAGATTAAAAGTAAACATTAATTCCATAGATTAATTTTATGAAAAATGTAGATATATTGAAACGGTAACACAATCTAAATCAATCTCATCATTGCCATACATTATTAATTAGTTATTATTTGTAGAATTCTAGATTCATATTATTATTTTCATTCTTCTATTCAATTACTATTTATTCAAATAATTATACTTACTTTTCAATATTATATGAACTTTTCTTCAAGTACATTTTCCAACGTAAGTTTAGTAAATTTTGTTTTGAATGAATGAATTTATTTGCCAAAACAAAATACGAAAAATCTTTACAAAAAATAAATATATGCTACTGCAATTAACTAAAATACATAAAAATTAGGGAACTATTAATAATAATAATAAATTTTTGGCTCTACTGGCAAAAGTAACACTTGAGCGCCAAACAGTAGTGAGTTCAATTTTATTAAAAAGTAATTATATAATATTATGTATTAATATTGGCTCTAAATTTATTGTCTAAATTCAATATTTTCTAAACTTGGCTTAGTGGTTTTATGTTTTGTTTCGGTTTTGTATATGTTTGGACTTTTTAACATCAAAATGAACTTTATTCCGAAGTGAAAAGTGTAAATTTAAAGTATTGTGCTCACTATAACCTCAGTGTCCGGTTTCCCATTAGGGAACTTTGGACTATATACGGCGAGATGGAACTACCCTTGAGTCTCCCCACCATTCAAAGTCATACGCTAATAATAATATAATAATATAATATTATAATAGTATGTATTAAAAAGTAATTATATAATATATTATGTACATGTACAAAAACAAAAGAGTACAAGTTTTAAAAGTTGAATTGCTATTAAACAAAATTAACAGAAATAAAATAAAAATAATATAAGAATAGAACATTGACAACAAAAAAAGCGATCAAGTAATATTGAAATAGATATTTGCTCTCACCCATTTATCAATTTTATTTTTCAGTTTTTTTTTTTTTTTTTTTGAGAAAGGACTGGTAATAAAATGAATTGGGGTTTTATCTGCAAAGAATTCCATGAAATACTGAAGCTGATGTTTATTGACTATCAATCTAAAAAATGATCTATTATAAAAGTTGTTCACTGTTGGGCGTGAATTGCGTGGGTTCGCATTAAACGTAAGGCTTTCTCTATTTTTATTGATATGGAAATCATGCTCATGACAAACACTTGCCTTATTGTTGGTAATCCAAACTCAATAAACAAATTCCTGCTGGGATACAATCTAGGTCTTCCAAGGGCTCCCCTGATTATATGCTTTTGCAAAACAAATATTCTATTAAAGTGAGTGTCAAAAGTCAATATGTTTTGAATATGGAATGTATTGGTCTAATTGCTATGTTGAGGGAGCATATTTGGTTTTTTAATTGTTGCTTCCATTGTAAAATTGTGAATATATAAATAATTCTTTGCCGGCTTTGAACGATGTTTCAATTGGCTTCTGCACAGTCTCCTCTGTGCTGGGGCTTCTGTTATAAAAATATAAATCCTACTTCACACAGTCATTATGATGAAATTTCAATAACATAAATTGCACATTCAATTGAAATTGATTTTTCAAGACAGATAAGTAGTGATGATTTTTACAAATTTGGATCTCCATTTTCAATTATTTTTTAAATGCTCTCTAAAGTATAATATGATTCACATTGAACAGGCAAACATCATTCAATTATTTTTTAAATTTTGAATGGGTTTCTTGAAATGAAAAGTGATAAGTGAAGAAATTCGATTGGAAAATGAATTGAATCACCTTTATGCTTAGAATCATGAACTCAATCCCAACTGAGGTGTGAGAAAGTTTGAAACAATTCATCAAAATGTACTCTCATCGTCCTAAAACGTTAACTGCGGTGAACTTAATGTATGGTGTAAGCAAGATATGGACGGCGGGAGAAGCCTCCAACAAATATGTAAGCAATATATTTGCCTTCACCAAATATGTAAAGGTGGGAAAATGAAAAAAAAAACACAAGAAAAGATCGTACAGGTTTTTGATATTTAAAACAAAACAATAAATTATTTATAACAAAATTAGAATTATAATTAGAAATTACGAAATAATAATAATCAGATGAATATTTCAGGGGCTACTCGCTTTGCTGCTAATGAGGATTCAATGTTTGTGGTTATGAAAAAGTTAAGAACAATGACTCAGTAGTCACCTACCTTTTTGAAATAGCTTCCCACTTTGGCATCCACTGGTATTTCGCGGCGTTAATTATTAATTAAAAATCAAAATAAGTGATCCAATGAAATGGGTTCAGATCCCGTCCTATTCAATAATACAATTCTCTCTAAACTGCCCGAACTGCGACAGGAAAACTGTATTATAAAACAAGAGCAAAATCTATCCCCTTCACCAGAACAGCCGGACTTTACTCACAGTCCTAACGAACGAGCTCACACACCGACCAAAAGAAAAATTTTGGGTATTAAATATAACTCAGTCAATGCCAAACATGAAAGCCATTTCAGTACATATTTTTATCTGTCGCACAAGCGGCACGTTTGTTATTAAAAACAAAAGAGAAGCCACATTAATTTTGACAACAAATGAAATAAACAATCTTTCTGTCGATGACAAAAATAGTTCAAAGACAAAAACACTGTTCATTAAACTTTTCTAAATTAAAAACTCTAAAATCCTGATCAATATGAGATATTATGATTCATATATATGTCCCATATGACCAGGTGACAATGGCGAGATTTCAATTTCCATTGACTGGGGTTTTTACCAAAGACCTTGAAGAGATAATCTGCATCTTTAAGGTCTTTGGCTTTTACAACACATTTATAGTACAGTCAAAATAACTTTTCAAATATCCATTTTATTGTCATTGATTCAACAGTACCGTAACTTACTAGTAGATGTGTTTCAATAGCTTCAAATAATAATAATAATAATAATATAATAATAATAATATAATAATAATAATAATAATAATATAATAATAATAATAAATGTTATTTTCATTGATATTCAATCAAGCAATCTAATCAATAAAATGTACCATCATATTCAAAAATACAATACCGGTATATGAAATTTACTAAAAATATAAATAAATTGCATTTTTTCGGAAATATGATAACACTTAAACCAAAAAGTGGTATCATAGATTTGCAGTTAGTAAATGCATAATCTCAGAAAGATAAATAAAATCAGGCAATTTAATTCCATATTGTGAGTTATTTGTACATAATACGCATAGATTATTATGATAGGGTACCTATTTATTCATTCTCTCTTATTTCTGTTTATTTTTGTATCAAACACAATTCCACTAAATAGATACTTTCGTAGTTCACGTTAATCAGCAGATTCAAATAGGTTCTACAAAGACAATGAAATAATGTATTCAATATTTCATTTAAAGCTACAACTTTTAATCAAAGTGCTACATGCATTAATAAAATATGAAAAGGGGAACCTTAATGCTATTTTTATTATTTTTAGAAAATAGCCTAGATAGAAAGCAATTCAATTACCATTATTTGATATAATTCAAACACAATACGCATCTATTCATTATTCCATAAAAGTCATTAAAATAGAGGCAGCAACTCAAATTTCAATTCATTATAAAGATTTCCCTAATTGAAAAAGTTCCTTGTTATTGAACACAGATAAATCACATGAAAGAATCAAGAAATCGACCTTTCTTAAAAAGAATCAAGCTTTAAAGAATTTAAGTTATTTTTGGAGTTTTTACAGCGGATTTTTTATTTTTTGTCATATTCGAGAGAATTTTGAATCGATTTCATGCTTTTGTTTTCAGATCTTCCTTCTATCATGACAATCGAATGGAATATTTCATTTCGGCGTATAGATTGACACAATCTTCAACATTTTTTTAATGGATATTTAAATGGTTGAGTTCAAGTTTTTCGGAAACAATTTCCTGTCATAGCCTAAGGTAATGAAAGTTTTAAAAGTCAAAATTCTTTCTGAATTTATTTTTAATTTCCAAATCGAAAATTTCACAATAATAGCTTCCAAGATTTCAATACTCTATCATACATTGATTTGTTTGGCTAAATCAAAAAGTATTCCAATCAGTAAATATTTGCTTCTTTAGAAGCAAGTTTGATAAATAAAAACTAATTTCACTGGTTACTCTCTAAAAATCTTTCTTTCCAATGGTTAGGAAGAGAAACACTGACTTTGCTGACAAATAATGGCTTTTAATCCTAAATCCCTGTTGCCTTCTATGTATTTTTCAGCAAGTTAATAATATATTAACTTTGTTGTAGTTCAGACACTGTGCTACTTGTAAATATTTGAAAAAAACACTTTCTTTTATTGGAGTATTGAGGAATGCATTTCACTCCTGAGGAGGAACTTCATATAATATATTTTTGAATTATTTATTGGCGGTGCTGACCTCCTTAGTCACAACCCCTCTCATATGAAAGGGGCAATCTTGATGAATTAATACTTCAATAAACTTGTAATTATCAAAGAATAAATAATTTATCATGATGAAACAAGTCACATTGAAATGTTGGCATTCGTTTCTAGAATAGGGAATAGGTAAAGTAGGTACTAAGGAGTTGTGTAGACGTTCCTTGATAAATCAGGAATTCTGATCTCCACCGCGACCTGGGAGTGGTGACAGTCATCAATGAAATCCAAAGATTTACAGTAAAACATAAGCATTGAGGAAAGACTCTATCAAAATGTGAACGTGGATGCTATCCAGCTGCTCAACGTGCATGGAATAAGAATACTTCAACGCAGAAAGCCGCAAGAATTAGTTTAGTGCTAAATTGTTCAAATGTAAATGCAAAAGCAAGAGTATCCTTTTATGTGAAAAATAACCTTAAATAAACCAATTTAGAAGACTGAACAGATGGGGTCTACCTTTACAAGCAATATTCTTAACAATTCAAGTCGAAATAGATTTTTTTATTAGTCTTTAACTAGCTACCGTACTACAAAAATCATAAAAAATATCGACATTATTGATAGATTCCATTGCAGGGAGTAGGGGAGATATTTTCTATGCAATTCATTTATTATAAAAGTACAAAAGTCCTATTTATTAATTTTTTCAATAATGATTTGGCCTTGATATATAATTTGTTTGTAAGATAGATTTTTAACTGAGTGGAGTCAGTTAAACATATACAGGGTCTTTATGAGCCATCTACCAACACTCCAGGGCATTGTTCCTGGGTAAAAAGCATACTTAATATCATATTTAAATTGTCCGAAAGTCTTCAGTTACTCACACAGCGGCCATTTTGCTTTTTTCGCTTATATTTTTTCTAAATAATGGTTGAACATACGAAATTGAAAATTTGCACGATCATTCATAACAAAAGTAGACAAAGCTACAAAAATTTTTTAATGATTTTTCAAATTTATAAAACAATAAGGCGGCCATTTAAAATTTTGTTTTTTGAATAACTAAAAAACCGTTGGTTTCACGAAAACTTTACAAGAATAACTTTGTTTAGTAAATTTAATTGCCTATCGATTGGTACCAGAGTTTTTTGAGATTGGACCAATATTAACTGAGATATGGCAGCTTTAGTAGTTGGTCACCCACCTTAGAGGGTTATGTAACGTTATTTTATTGTTTGAAATGACCTAAAATCGCTTGCTATTAACATTCAATGCAAATAGATATTGTTGCATCATTGCCTATCAGCATGCCTTGGTTTGCACTGCAACAAACTTTCAGTGGTCACCTATCACTAAGGCTGCCATATATCAGTTACTATTCGTCCAATCTTAAAAAATCTGGTACCAATCGATAGGCAATTAAATTTACTAAACAAAGTTATTCTTGTAAAGTTTTTGTAAAACCAACGATTTCTGAGTTATTTAAGAAACAAAATTTCAATGAACTTCTGAAAAGCTACCTTCAGGACAGAAAACAAACATTAAACTTGAATGGTACATCAGTTACAGATCAATCATCTAGTTTTGGTCTACCGCAGGGTACAGTTCTGTCCCCGGTATTATTTTTGATCTACTTGAACGATGCTCTAAAATTAAAAATACCACATTGTACCCAAATTTCATTTGCTGATGATACAGCCTTAGTTTTTTCGGGTGATTCCTGGCGCCAAGTATACCAATCTGCTAATGAGGGTTTAAAAATTATGAAGAATTGGATGGATAATCATATTCTAACTGTTAACTTGAAAAAAACAAAGTATATCACCTTTTCTCCGACACTAGCAGGTCAACCTGAGGACTCATTGCATTTGAAAATGCACTCTGATCCTCACTGCTTGAATGATGGGTTGAACTGTTTGTGCCAACAAATTGAAAAAGTTAATTCTATAAAATATTTGGGAGTGATGGTGGATAGATATTTGAAATGGGATACTCATATGAATTACCTATCTTCTAAACTTAAATTTCTTATTTATAGTTTCTACAAAGTAAATCAATTGAAAGACCTGGATGTAAAAAGATCAATTTAATTGCGTATGCCCACTCGCTGTTTCAATGCGATTGAAGCTTGGGGTGGTGCATATGATTGTCACTTTAATAAAGTCTTCACACTACAAAAGCATCTTATAAGGGCAGCACTGGGTAAACCAAGACGATACCCAAGCAAGAAACATTTTGAAGAATTAAGTGTTCCCACACTAAGACAGATGTATGTAACTAGGATTGTTTTGCACTTAAATAAGAATAGAAGTAATCTAGAAATTAGAAATATACCGTACCAAACTCGTTCATTAGCATTAAATAATTTCAATATCAACTTAATAAAACTAGTAGTTTGTCGACACCAATTCACCTATCTTTGCAATATATTTTCAAACAAAATTCCAATAAAACTAATTAATTCAAAAATTACTAAATTAAATTACTAAATTAATAAATCTATTCATGATTCTTTTGAGTTTTGAATGTCTTTCTATCTTTTGTATTATTTATGAAAATTGATTAAGCACTGGGATGTGCTCACAACTGAAAATTTCATTTTTTATTGTATTCTTCTTCATTAGTTTGCATTTAGAAGATTTAAATATGTAGGCTGTATGACTTGTTTTTGGTTATCACCTGTATAATTGGTTTTAACACGAAATTATTCAATTCTTATCATTGTATTATTTATAAGAAGCATTACTATAATATTTATTATATAGGTATATATTTTTTCCATTTTTCAGTATTGCTATAGGCTACTTCGTACTGTTTGCTTTGTGAACTCACAGCTAGCGCACAAGTTTAACTTTGCTGGCTGTGCCAAATCATTCATGTTTTGTAACTATTATGTAATTTTGGCGAAATAAACATTCTTATTCTTATTCTTAAATGGCCGCCATTTTGTTCTATGAATTTGAAAAATTATCATAATTTTTTCAAGCTTTGTCTAGTTGTTATAAATGATCGTGCAAAGTTTCAATTTCGTATGCTCAATCATTATTTAGAAAAAAATAAATAAGTGAAAAAAGCAAAATGGCCGCTGTGTGAGTAACTGAAGACTTCTGGACAGTTTTAATATGATATTTAGATGTTTTTATTTCATCATATTTAGATGTGTTTTTTACCCAGAAACAATGCCCTAGAGCCCTAGAGTATTGGTAGGGAGTTCGTAAAGACTCATTATAGATGAATATTGATTCTCGGTCAAACTGGAAAAAAGTATTTTTTCTCTTGAAAATATTCATTTATCTATCATACAGCATAATATGAGAGTAGAGAGTTGTACAGGCTGATATAAGAATAATGTTTAAAAATAGTGAACCAGTTTTGCAATTGCATGAGCTTTCAGTAACAATATATAAACGTTTCAGAAAGACTTGATCTTTGAATTCTAAAGGTCTTGAAACTTCTCAAGGACGAGCAAATATCATACCGTAAGCATTTTGCTTGATCCAAATATTATTTGTATTATCAACTTGTTAGTTTTGTTATATTCTTTCTTTTTCAGTTTTCTCTTGTACAATAAGTTTATTATTTTCGTATTTTGTATAATTGAATAGATAAATATTTATTTTATATTTTTTGAAGTAGCCCATTGTGTCCATTGGTGTATAAATTAATAAAGTTTTTTTTGAAGAATTGGAATGTTTTCATTGAGCTTTACTACTGTATTCTTAGAAATAATATGAGATAATAAGGATAAGTTGTGGCTGATTGAATTGAATGTAGTAAAATATAATTTATTAAATCTGGAATGAAGATTTTTTGTAATTATTATTTTGTAGTGTTGTATTATTGTTCGCATCGCATAGAAAATACCCAATGTACCGTACTGCCCCAAAATACAAAATCTGAGAAGCATGGATTAGACCTGCGTTAATAATGAAACTAGTATCGTAGGGTAACGGTACCTTATGAAAAATTATTTAATGATGATAACATACTTTTACCATACTTTATTATAAAGGCCTACTTTAATCATATTGGAAAGGATTCAGCCGCGATAATGATTTTAAAGTAATCTTGAGCTATTTGTTAGACATGATGTATTTGCATTTTGCAATAATTATTGCTATAAAGTTGTTGTAGGTCTCTCTTATTGAACTACTTATGATAAAATTAAAATTCTAAAAGAAAAATTAAAAATGTATTGGAATGAACAATTTTAATAGATATTTAAAATTTCAAAACAGTAAATTGATAAAAAAGCACTGTAAAATTGAAATGAAATATTAAATTTGTAAAACGTGTCAAAATACTTCAGATAGTTTTTAAAATTTCGTATCGATCTCCTAGCCAGACTTGCCAATCGATTCTAGATTAATCGATTTCGTATTTTTAATATAAAAAGTACTTTGGACTTAAAATATCTTCCTCTAAAATATAATTTTCGTAACTATAAATTCACGTTTGCTTTAATTTGTCCATTATTTTATAATGAGAATACTGTGTATTGATTTTCCATCATTATTGAATTTGGTAGTGGCGACGTTTTCCAAACATACAGCAAACAGCTGCTTGTGACGTCATTCCATGTTGAGTTGCTAAACATTTCTGGTCTGGTAGGGTGACTGACATTTTTGTTTTCAGAGGATTATTGCTGAGTAAAACTGGAATTTTCTGTGTTCATAAAAGTATTTGTGTATATTTTCTTCTACAATAAATCACTGTATGGATAGAGCATCAACTACATCGTTTATTTTCATTTTGGAAAGTTTTAAATATTAGGAAGAAGATTTAGCGAAAGTTGAACAATGAGTGAACTGACTCAGGAAGAGGTAGTGACATAGCCTTTGTATTATTTTATTTGTTTTTGTGAAAGGTTAACCTTTTCTTATTATGACATGACATTTCTGTAATTGATTTTTTAAACTATTGCCCAGACTTATTTTTAAAAAATGAATAAGCATATCATGATTGATATTATGTTTTATACAATATTGCATTGTTTATTATGAATGACATTGCTCAATTTCTTTATTCTAAAAAAATCGTGTAAATTTTTGTCCATCAGTATTGTTTTAATAATTGAGAACTCCCCTATAAGGTATTTGATAAATGATTTGATGCATATTTTTTTAAAGGCTTATCTGGTCCAAAGAAAAAAATTAGTCCTGACAAACTTGATAATTTTTGTTACAATGCCTTTTAAGTTTTATATTTAATCAGGTTACAATGCTGTTAAATGGGAAATTAAAAAATATATATTAGCTGATCATTGAAATTTTTGTGAAGGCAGATTACGGTAACTTATATTGTTTTTTTTTATTTCTACTTTCAAAATTTGTTGGCCATTTTATTTGTTGTTTAAAAATGCTTTCAAGATCAACATTCTAAATTAAACTATAGAAAATGTAAAAGTTCTTAATATTTTTCTATAATCCATGTAAAAATAACAGTATTTTACGGATTATAGGCTACATTAATTTTCTTAGGAGTCAATATTAGGTTATATTGAATAGGCTTTATAATTTATAATCTTTTTTATAAGCTTTCAATATGTGTTTCTTCTACAATATTAATACCAAATCTGACATTACTTACTAAAATAATTTTTGCATGGCATCTATAAACCAGGTTTGAGCTAAACTATTCATAAACTTGCATGCTTGAAATGCTAACCTAACATTAGGCCTCTGTTACTCACACTTTTTATTCTCTCAATAAATAATACGCAAGGTGCCAGAAACCTTCTGGATGAGTTTTTGTCTAGGATGAGCATCAGTTTCTAATTTTATCTGAGCCAGATGAATTATTGTAATAATCGCTCAAAATAATGTACCTAATATATTATATAGTTGAAATGCAGTAAAACTTATAAGGCTTTCTTCGATTCTGAGAAAAGTCAGGTTGCCTGACTTTCGGTGATCACCGAAACTAGTTGTTGAAATATTAAAAAAAAATTTTAATAAAGGGCGCTTCAAGATTTTTATATTGTTTTATCAGTAAAGCTATTTATACTTATTCACAGCTCTGCCATGTTTTTTTCAATAGGGATTATTGAATCTCTCTAACTTCAAGCTGAACAGACTCCTTTGAACTCGCAATGTTTTTACTTGATTAAAGCCCTTCTACCAACAAACAAGTTAGTTAAGCAGTTTTTGTCTATAACATGTACAAGGTTTGTGGGATTTGTACGGCACCAATTTCCAATAAATGTTTATATTTATGAAGTGTAAGTTAAAACTATTCCACTCAGCACGTCAGATGTTTCCCTGCTTTGGAAGGCATACTGATAGAAACTTTATGTTGCTGTTTGTGTTGGTATAATTTAAAACACATTTTCATGATGTACTTTGATGATTTCAGATTCGTAGACGGCGTTTAGCTCACTTGGCAGCTTTGGAGACGAGTCCGGGACCAGTGCCCTCCACATCAGGGTCTGGTGCCACCGCTCTCTCTCCCTCTGCATCCACTTCATCTGTGATAACTCCCACTTCGTCACCATGTAGTCTCACGCCTAGTATTAGCAATGCATCAAGTAGAGGTGAGTTCAAGCACTTATTAGCAATTCGGTAAAACGTTGGTTCAGCTAGTAACCTAGAACTAGATGTTCTTTGTTATCTAGTCACGGGAGGTGGGCTACCAGAGCTTATAGTTTCACAAATAGCTTTAGACTACAGTCTAAATGAGTTTCTAAACTAGTAGTTCTGTGAACAGTAGACCTCGCGCTCTTTAAGTTACATTGACCTGTTGCTATGTTTTCTCAAAAATCAATAAATAATTCATCAATTTAAAATGTCTAGAAAAAATCCTAAATAAACATAGGCCTAGAGCTTTCTGCCCTATCGTACCGTGACGTGTCGTCCCGGAATGTGAGTGTGAGCTCTGTTATCAGGTCTGGCTGCAACTGTCTACAACGTTGATGGAAAGATACATTTTCAAGATGTTCGATTTTTTTGAACGGTTAGTAAATTATAGTCCACTAGACAGCTGATTTACGATGAATAATTCTAAAGTCTGATTTTTACGGTAATATTGGTGTTCAAAGGAGACTCCTTTTCCTTTTGTATTATCCTTAAAATGCAAAAAACTGTATTTATATGTTGACGCGCGATTTACCTGTTAGATTTCATAAAAATCTATTGCTGCGTTTCGCTGTAAATGCGGAACATAAATATAAACACGCAAAACCGTCGACTTGAATCTTAGACCTCACTTCGCTCGGTCAATTACAATTTTAGTAACCTATCGCCGTCCTCTCTTGCCATCAAATCAAATGATATAGGTTATTTTGTATTATTGATAACTAGTCATGTACCGTATGATTATTTAGTATTTATGTGTTCATGGCACGGCCTATCCAGGAAAGCCTTATCATTGGTCAAGAAATTGGAAACTAGAGTCTAAAAGACAGCCTGACTCTTCTCTGTACGACTAAAGTAATGCAGCCAGTAGGCCTAATGTCGCAGATGTTGAAGCGGAAAGAAGATGATATAAACAAACTCTGCTAGTACCTAACCATACACCTTTACCTGCTTCCAGTAACTTCGAATTCATGTCTTTACAATGACAGGTCGTTTGAGGGTTAGGGGACCACCCTGTCCAGTTGTGTATTAAGTGTGCTAATCGACTGAACGAACCATTTTGCCAGTAACCTGTTGAATTACGGTTCAAATTACATGCTTTCAGTAATCCTCCTGAATGTTCACTGACATTGTAAAAATGAGGCATAACCATCACTTCTAAGCTTGATTTGAACATCTATGGCACTTGTATTTATTATAGAATAATTAATATATACTGTAATAACCGTCTATAGGCTACATCATTTTAAATGAACAGCATTCCTCTTCTAAATCATTTCAAAATTAGTTACAGTATTAACTTTGCACATCAAAGCTCAATAACGGATCATTTAAATCTCATTTCTTGTAGATTCATATTGTCTTCTACCTTTAACATTGTCAGTACATTAGGAGCCTACAAAATTGAGGTTACTAAAAAAATATTTAATCTGGTCGCCTGATCAAATTTTACAGTTTCTCCTTTTTTGGGGTCCTTTGAAAAAATGATAAGTTTTTGACTAAAAGTAGACTGAAGTGATAATACATAACCCACCTTTGAGACTAGGCTAGTACGTGTATCAAAATTAGTAACAGTTTGGACTGTGCCTGTTTCTTCCCCCATCATTTACATGTATCCTATTATATTAAGCGAGCAATTTCTGTATATCTGTTTATATTTTTATATCTGGTTATTTTTATTTATTTTTATATCTGGTTATTTATGTTCAACGGATCTCAAAAACGGCTCTAACGATTTTCACGTAATTTGGAACATAGTAGGTTTATGATATAAAAATTCGATTGCACTAGGTCTCATCCCTGGGAAAACTCGCTGAAAGACATGAAAAGGATAATTCATCTTTGGAAAAACAGATGATAATTTCGTCGTCTGTCGATAACAGAAGATGCGTATGCCTGTGTGGGAGATCAGCTGTGTAATCAATTAGCTTACCGTATCTCGCGAGAAATCTAGAAATTTTAATTGACACGATCAAAATAATCTGATTTTTTGACATGAGATGGTATATCATAATATTGAAAGTTAATCATTGGGCCATATGAATAAAGTTGAGCATTTGCTTATACTTCTAAAATATGGAGCATTTGCTTCATTTTCTATGAATAAACGTGAGCTAAACCTTTTGCTCATACTCATCAAAAAAATAGCTTGAGCATTTGCTCTAAAGTAAAAGCTTTTACTCAAAATTGTATGAATAAACTAGAGCATTTGCTCAACTTTTGAAGCAAATGCTTCAAAAAAGGTGAGTCTAGTCTAGAGCAGCTTATCACCTTTTGCTCATAGTACAATGGCTCAACTAATTCGTATGAGGAAGAGGAAACTATACCAGATACGATCACAACCAATAGTTGAGAACTATAAAACTCTTTTTAGATTCAACCATCATATATCACCATTATTCCTACAAAAGAATAAATACAAAAGATACCTGATATAAAGATAGCCATCACAAAATAGGAAATAGGCATTTAAGAAGATGAGAGTGTAGACGATTATAAGAAGGCTATTGATATTATAAGAATATGCTGAAGGTTATTAAAGAGATGACATTTTTTCACGCTATTATTTCAAAATTCTAAACTCAACTAACCTAAAACTATTCATAAATAGAAAAAAAACAAAGCAGACGACGCAAACACAAGCGGTTCCCCCTACTTGAATATTTAGCGCTTCCGTGAGCTATAAAAACAAAGTAAGGCTACAAAAGCGAATCAGCTGATGAAAAATCTTCAAAATACGTGAGAATTTGCTCCAGAGTTCAGGAGCATAAGGTAAGAGTATAAGGTAAAGCTTATTCATATAAAAATGAGCAAATGCTTTTGCTTCTACCCCTTGCTCATGAGCAAAACCTTATGCTCCATGCTCTTGCTCATGAGCATTTGCTCTCTTTATTCATATGGGCCATTATTTCGCAGTTCCAAGTGATTAGTGAGTGTTATTTTGTTATACAATTTGGTTTGTAAATAATCTAAATTAGTACTTTTTTGTTTTTAAATTTTTGGACTCAAAATTGAACCTGAATTCAAGTGTATGGAACATAACCTAGGCTAATTTCTGGATTATTTATAGTGTATAAATCGAAATTCGGTGAAGAAACAGTTTTGGGCTGTGCCTGTTAGTCCTTCCCCAATCGTTTTAAAGAATTGTGTTCTGTTTATCAATAGTTTATAAATAAATAACGAGCGAAGCTCCGTGCCCCGATATTTGTATATAATTGAATGAATACAATTTTACCATGTATGGGTCTTTGATATGATAAATATATATTTCTTCCATCATGTTTACAGACTCGCTCTGATTATGTTTTTGTTACAATCTTGTTACCAAATAGGTAACCTATCAGAACTCTTGAGTCGAAATATGTAGCTTGTACATTTCTATGAATTTGCTACAAAATTTTGAAGCGCATGTCATACGAAGTTGCAGGTGCAGAATGTCCAGTTCGACGAACTCCGCCTCCGCAGAAGAGCGACTCGCAGAGCACGGACACCTCGTCACAGATGGAGGTGGAGGAGACGCCGCCCGAGAAGTCCACCTCCCAGTCACAGGTCGACGTCGACTCGGGCATTGAGAACATGGAGGTCGAGGAAACACACAAAGAGCCACAACACAGACATCGGGTAACTATTGCACTCACTGGGTTCTATCATAGCGTATCGATAGCATAAGAAGATATCTCATGGTATTAGTCGTTTATGTTTTAAATTTGTGGCCAACTCAATCCTATTACTGTCGACTACTGTCTATTATCACTGTTTTGGCCGGGTGAGAGTGTAAGAACGGCACAGTATCAGAAACTACCAGGATATCATATATTCATTGTGAAATTTTCAGTTCAATATTATCATCAACATTTTTATAGTTTTTGCTTTTTAAATGTGATTTTGTGTTTGAAAATAGTTTTCTTGATTTTAAAATTTATAAAATAGGAACTCATCAGGAAGTGAAAGTGCAAATTTTTAGTGAGAAAAATGAAGAACCCAAGACATAAACTTGAGTGTTGATAGGAAATGACATTGGGTAATACGGCAAGGCAGAACATCCGAAAGGATCTCTCTGCCGATAAAAGCCATAAGAGTAAATAAATAAATATATTCATTCATTATTTTTTATTAATTTATACAATAAGTTCATTATAATAATAATAATTTATTAATGGAGACAACAGGATAAACCCATTTTGCCTCCTTCACACAATACAATATTTTCAACACATTATACAATTTGGAATACAAGAAGATAAAAAAAGAAGAAATATACAATTAATATGAAAGAATACAAATAATCATTGAAGTAATCGTAAACAATAATAATTGATTATAAGAATAATTATTAAACAAAATAGAATCAAGTAATAATAAAAATAGAAAAAAAGAAAAAGAAAGAATGAAGAGAGAAAGGATGTCTGTGTAAACCAAGAATGAATAATCAAATTAATAATAATAGAAATTTTATGAAATTAGTACACCAATCACAAAAAGACAGATCACATGCTACCCAACCAAGTTATATGAGATCTTACGGAATTTGGAGGGGGAGAACCAGAAGACGTCCAAGTGCTCCGAACAATGATTAAAGATTCTCTGAGCTCTATTTAGAGGAGAGTTATAATGACTTACGGTTCTAGAGCGCGCTATATGAAATGAAAAACCAGAACGTTATAATTATTATCAAAATTATAGGGAGATATTATCAAATGATATTTGAAAATGTTCTATATGTCTCTTTTTTCTTTATCTGGGAATTTCCTTAAGTGGATCTTGATATTTGATATATTTTAGTGCTTTTTAAATTTTGTATAATGTATGTGTGGCATTTATTGTATATTTTGACGAAGTTAATGCTTCAGAAGACTTCAGTAGCGGTTACAATAAAACTTCTATTATTTTCTATTCTATTCTACCAGCGTCACATAGCTTCACGGAAAATCACTACTAGGACTATTATCGGCTTGAGTTAACAGTGCAATTTAAAATATTGAAACATGAACGCCCTATACCATGGGATATCTTAACAGAAGACAGCAAAAATCACAGTTAACATCATTATCCTAATTTGCTTTTATCATTTTCAAATTCGAATTCAATTACTATTACATTCATAACGACTCTTACTAGAATGAATTGAGCGTCAGAGAGTCAAATGACTAAAAATAAAACAATCTAATTTGTTCTAAAAATCGATGTAATTTTATTTTCTTTATATAGTTAGTTGTTTTACCTTGAGTTTAGCGTTTTATCCCTTACTTGTTTCTGTAGGCTACTAAGTCAATTATTGTATGATCAAGTATTAACATGGCCATGCCCTTTTTATTGGTTTTCAGATGTAGGTTGAATACTGAAATGTATGTGAAAGATCATGAAATATTTGTAGATTTCGGTTTCTTAAACTTTAAACTCGAATGATCTTGAGATGTATTGAAACCCATTTTTAAACAGCGTAAAAAGTCTTGATTTCTATATCTATTATTTCATTTGTTTTTCTGTGAAATGAAAACATATTCTATTCTATTCTTTTTGTTTTAATTTACAGTTTACATATGCGATGCACTAAAATGGTTTGGATTTGATTGGAGACTCAAGTTGATTTGAAGATTTATAACTTGTTGACATCCAGTAATCAAAAACATGATAGAGTCATAAATCTCTTTTTTTAAATCAATCGGAATAATCTTAGTTGAACAATTATCATTGAATTCAGCTAATGTAATCAATTATTATTTGAGTTATATTTCGGTTTTTGTTTCAGACTCTCAGCTCCAGTACAGAAATCTCAGAAGAGCAAATGTACAGTGTGGTTTCGAGAGTTTTATGTGTCTCGTGGACTCAGCAATCAGAATCCTCTACATTTCTGCCAGAAACAGCTGCCACTATCAGTCAACGTGCACAGGAAGAATTGCCACCTGTCGAAATGCAGGTAAGGTTATTGCGTATGCCAAAATAGGATTGCTCTCCATGAAAACGATACTTTTCATGTCAGGTTTTTCAACTACCAATACGCTATCTAGTTATCTGTTATGTTACTGTAAAAGTCACAAAGTGTACTGAAATTCATCCTATTAGTTCATTAAAGCGTCAGGTATCAAGTAATTTTTATCATTACAGTTTAATTCATTCACAAGCAACTTCTCTAGCTATATTAACTACAGTAATCTCACCAAGAGACAAAATAGTGTTCCAAGTTTCAAGTTATTACACAAGTATGTGATTTTAGTCATGGTATCCTTTAATTAACAAAGAATTGTTGTTATTTTTTAATTATAACATTAATTTTGAGTAATGAATTCAAGAATTAATGGAATCAGAGATTTTTTACATCGACAACCACTATGTTTCAGTAATCTGATAATATTATATATTACTGATAAAACAATCTAGTTTTTAAATGAAAACTGACGAGATTGTGCATTAGAGGCAGTCACAGAAAATGATTCTTTAAGAAAAATGACTAGTAACAATATCTTACATTTCATATCTGCTCATCCTATTAGTTCAATAAAGCGTCAGGTATTAAATAAATTCTATCACAATGGTATGCATTTATAAGCGAATTTTCTACTTATTTTAAGAGTCAAAATAGTGTTCCAAGTTTCAATTTATTATACAAGTATGATATTAATCACAATATCTTTTAATACCCTGACATGGGTACCCTGACATCTTTTAATACCTATGACTTGTCTAGGACGAATTTCGTAGTGGAAAAATCTTCGTTTATTCAAATTTTAAACTAAATATAGACTTGTAAATAATAGATTGCTCATTTACCTTGTTCAATCGTCAAATTCTTATGAATTTATATTTAATTTTGCCATGTTTGTACACAATGCCATCATTCTATGGATTCCATCATGAATATATTTCACAATCTTATATATACATATAATACGATTATAATCACAGATCACAATATTGTATAATATAATATAACAATCATTTAAAAATCATTGTTATATAACTAGATAATGTCATGGGAACGTTTTTGTTGTTGTTTGTGCAGGACCTGATCAGCCAATGCCTGATGGAGGTGATGTGTCAGATAGCGTCGGGCGTGGACCCGCTGACCAGCTCGACGCCGGAAGCGATGAGCGGCGTCCAAGCGTCGGCGTCAGGCGTCGATTTGGCGTTGCCTCAGCAGCCGTCCACGTCCACCGCCGTCGCCGGCACCTCCACGGCTGTGGCGCCCCAGGCTGCAGCCGCCCAACGCTGTCTGCCCGAGAAGGCGCTAGCCTTTCTCTGCGAGTGCTACTCGCGTGTCGCCCTCGAAGAGAGGAATCATCCTAAGGTATGTAGCCGGCACCGGCTGCTGTATCAATAATAAATACATTTTATTCACTTTATACCTTTTCCCCCTTTTAATCCTTCGTGATGAATTCTACAATAATTTTAGGTAATATTTTTGATTAGTGCAAGTACCACTAGCCTGCTTGTATTTCCCCTCTTTTTTCTGTTACATTTTATTTTATTTTCTCTCGGGTACTCCATCATGCGGACGTGATTTATTCACTTGCATGATTGATTATCTCCGCGTTTACAGATTACTCTGTAGTGATGGTATTTGAAGGAGACTGTCATTTTCATTATTTCCTTTAAAATACAAAAATTACTGAAATATTAAAGAATGGTGGTCAGATACTTTCCAGTTATAAATTTCAAGTCTCATTTACAATTTTTCAAGCTATGGCCAGAGGATGTGATTTGAATGAACGTATTGTGTTAACCAAATCGGATCGAGTAATTGGAAGCAGATATGAGTCATCACATGAATACGCATACTAACGAGACCTGTTAAGTTTTTTATGGTTTGTCACATGTTATGGTTCTCCACGCTTTCACTGAAATGAGTATAGAAACTTACATCTACATATCCATTTTAGTGTACGCTATTTACATATTCTGACTTGGCACTGTGACTGCTGATAATTACGATATTACTCACAATATCTTTTAATACCCTGACATGGTTGAATACCTATGACTTGTCTAGGACGAATTTCGTAGTGGAAAAATCTTCGTTTATTCAAATTTTAAACTAAATATAGACTTGTGAATAATAGATTGCTCATTTATCTTGTTCAATCGTCAAATTCTTATGAATTTATATTTAATTTTGCCATGTTTGTACACAATGCCATCATTCTATGGATTCCATCATGAATATATTTCACAATCTTATATAATAAGATTATAATCACAGATCACAATCTTTTATAATATAATATAAAAATCATTGTTATATAACTAGCTAATGTCATGGGAACGTTTTTTGTTGTTTGTGCAGGACCTGATCAGCCAATGCCTGATGGAGGTGATGTGTCAGATAGCGTCGGGCGTAAACCCGCAGACCAGCTCGACGCCGGAAGCGATGAGCGGCGTCCAAGCGTCGACGTCAGGCGTCGATTTGGCGTTGCCTCAGCAGCCGTCCACGTCCACCGCCGTCGCCGGCACCTCCACGGCTGTGGCGCCCCAGGCTGCAGCCGCCCAACGCTGTCTGCCCGAGAAGGCGCTCGCCTTTCTCTGCGAGTGCTACTCGCGTGTCGCCCTCGAAGAGAGGAATCATCCTAAGGTATGTAGCCGGCTCCGGCTGCTGCATCAATAATAAATACATTTTAGCACTCTATACCTTTTCCCCCTTTTAATCCTTCGTGATGAATTCTACAATAATTTTAGGTAATATTTTTGATTAGTGCAAGTACTACTAGCCTGCTTGTATTTCTCCTCTTTTTTCTGTTACATTTTATTTTATTTTCTCTCGGGTACTCCATCATGCGGACGTGATTTATTCACTTGCATGATTGATTATCTCCGCGTTTACAGATTACTCTGTAGTGATGGTATTTGAAGGAGACTGTCATTTTCATTATTTCCTTTAAAATACAAAAATTACAGAAATATTAAAGAATGGTGGTCAGATACTTTCCAGTTATAAATTTCAAGTCTCATTTACAATTTTTCAAGCTATGGCCAGAGAATGTGATTTGAATGAACGTATTGTGCAAACCAAATCGGATCGAGAAGCAGATATGAGTCATCACAAGAATACCCATACTAACGAGACCTGTTAAGTTTTTTATGATTTGTCACATGTTATGGTTCTCCACGCTTTCACTGAACTTAGTATAGAAATCTACATCTACATATCCATTTTAGTGTAGGCTATTTACATATTCTGACTTGGCACTGTGACTGCTGATAATTACGATATTACTCACGATATTACTGTTTTTTCCAAATGTCACTATAAAGATAACTTGATGAAGATATGAATTTGTTGAGTCACTATTTGTTGAGCAATCAATAGAACTTGAAGAATAAGCAACACTTTTAAATATACGTATGTTTGACATAGGCCTACTAGCAAGTATGCCTCATGACAATATCCATTATTATCATATGAAAATTGAATGGATGTAATTTGATCACCACTACCGTTTGTACATGAAATAACGAAAAGAGTCTCATTTTACTTGAATGTATCAAGTAAAACAGTGTCAAATTACTGCATGTAGGTATTTCAAGTGAAAATTGACCGTGTTAACAACTTAATCAGTTGTGAATCAAGGAATTTACAAGTTTGATCTCTACTCAGCTCTGTGAAATTTTTTGTTTTGATCATAAATATCAGTTCCATTGTTTTCACCATTTATTCCATACTGTCTAACAATACATTTCAGCTGATAATATTATATTGACTTTGTGAACAGAGAAGCAGCGTTCCGCCACTGAGAGACCTGTTAGCTGAGATCCGTGCCCAGTGTGTGCAGTTCACTTCGCTGATGCTGCAAGATGTGCTGCTGGCCGACATGGACTTGACAGCGGGTATTGGCCCCCTCTCCTCCCCCCTCCTGCAGCCGCTCATGCTTCAGTCACTGCCGCGCGGGTTTCTGCCCGAGCTCATATTCCGCACACAGGCCAATCCCGATGCTGTAAATAAGGTAACACTTGGCATTTTGTAGGTTTCCGATCGAGTAATAATAAATAAATTATATTTATTTAAAAATACAAACAAGAAACAAATAAAATGTACAATATACCGAGTGTCCCACGAAATGTATAACTGCCGAGACCATTTTCTACATGAAATTTGCTCAAAAATGTACAGTAAAATTTTCTTCTTTTCGACCTTAGTTTTCGAAATATATAGATTTCTCTATATTTTTAAAAAATGTCAAAAACTAGACAACTGTCAGTCAAAATCTAATCCCAATGATATGGTAAGAAAGAAAGATATCCGAAAATCGTTATATCTTGGAAACTATGATCGATGTAAGAAAATGTTACTGAACATTTTTTGTTGCGAATTTAATTCAGAATCCATGGTCTTCGGCTGTTACACCTTTTGTGCGACATTCTGTATCTAAAATACATGTAAGAAATTTACTGCAAATATAAAGAAAATTCTATTTTTATTGGAAATCAACCTACTCAACTATGGGAAACCCATGTAGGTTGTAAAGGAGGAATCTAGAGATCTTCGCAGTTCATCTAACATTATCAAATTTGCAAAGCACAAGAGACTGTTGATTTTTAACCATGATTGAATTCAGAGAAGGCTATTTTTTTGAAAAAGAAGGCTTCTCTGATTGGTTCTCTTGGAATGAATCACGGTTTAAATTCAACATGCTTCGTGCAACCGGCACTCGAATTTGAAAGTTACAAGTTTCCGATTGAGTACATAAAGGACTTTGCAGGTCAAGATCATTCTCCTAGTTTAAAATACAGTCAATATCAAAACTATCAGGATCGGTTGTACATGAGTACACAGGCTGGTTGACTGACCTCATGGACAACCAGTCTGAGCCTGAATGGTGAAAGATCCGACTAGTGAGTGAATAATGGAAATAGCTTAATATTTCTTTCACGAGGATAATTATTTGTCATTACGGCTCATTGGGATCTTATTCGATTAAAAAACTACTTTTATGTCGTTTCAAAATTTTGGTCCCACTACCGGTCCAACATCGTTGTACAAGAAATCGGATAATGATACCCCTCACGCTTTACTACTAAATTAATAATCGTAATTGGTGGTCGAGTCCAAAACTGATGAGAATTATTTACATTTCTAGTTACAAATTCTCAAGTTCATAAAAGAATATACTAATGATATAACATACGGATTATTCTATTCTATTATACTGAATTTTTAATTTTCCCACAAAAATGGACACATAGCTCCTGCAGCAGACTACTGTCATTAGTTTCAGGGTACCGGTAACTCAAAAATGGGAAAGTAACTTATAATCTAACTACAATAATTGAACTGTCGTTTTATAAATTATAATTGGAACCGTTTTAGGCTCTAACCTGTGGTACTTTTCATCAAGATGTGTAATTCTTGATGATTAAATGAGATAGAATGATGAATGTTGTTGAAACAGTGAGAACAAGTTGCTGGCCATTCTTCAAGGAGCTGGGAATTCTTCCTCTTCCCAGTCTTTTCATTTACGAATGTATCTCCTTAATTAAGAGCGACATTAAAAGAGGATCGGCAATGCGAAACAAGGAGACGCCATCATCTTAGAGATCATCATCATCATCGAACTACTCTTTTCAATTAGTCTTTACAATGCCTTGTCTGAATATATAAAAATTTTATAATTAAAAAAAATTAGAAGTGAAATAAAAAAGAGCTAAAAAGGGCCGGTTTCCGAGCTCGGGATTTAGCTAAGTCCTAGACTTTAAACAGCTAGAGTCAGAAAATTGGGTTTCCAAAACAGGGCGTAGTCGCAGCTTTTATAACAGTAGTCGTAGTTTTTATTTTCTCATTTCTATAATTGGGAACGTTTTTCCTTGACGAAATTAGACATTCCTAAATAATTCAAAATAGCTGAAACTTTCACTATTTTCTCTTTATTTTATTTTGTGTTCAATTTTATAGTTTTTTGAATTTCAATTCAAACGTGACCATTACAATGACTGCCACTACGCCCCGTTTTGGAAAACCAATTTTCCGACTCCAGCTGTTTAAAGTCTAGGACTTAGCTAAATCCCGAGCTCAGAAACCGGCCCTAAATGTTGTTTCTATTCGATACGTGAGTTTAATGAGCATTTCAACGGCATTCACTCATCCTCCAATACTTTTATCAGTTAAAGGTAAAATGACTCAACTTCAAAATTTACAGACAAGTCCTTATACCCCTTTAATAGGAGGTCTCTGGATGCTTTAAATATCAAACAAAAATGATAAATGAGAATTGCTTGGTTTTCAGGTGTTTGGGCCGCTGCTACAAGGTCTTTATAGTGAAATGCACCGCGTATCTGTGGTGGGAGATGGCCCCAGGAAGCCACTCAACGCTCTCTTAGAACTCATCGATCTCCGCAGCAGTCCGCTCAACCATAACGATCGTCCTATTTGCAATCTCGTTCCTGTCCAGGTAAACTACAGTCGAACCTCTATATAACGAAGTCGATTATCCCGAGAAAAAATTCGCTGCCGAGAGGTATTCGTTATTGAGAGGTTCTGTCAAAAAAACTGCCATTCTTTAGCAATATTTATCAACTTTTTACACTATACTATTAGATGGAACGCAAAATACGGTTATTTTGTCAATATCTTCACTATAATAATAGCTCAAATTTCCTATTTTTTTGTTTTATATTTGAAAAGTGAGTAATATCGGTTGAATTTTGCTTTTGAATAAGACATCATGTTTGATAAACGACTCACATTTATTCAAACAGTCGGACATGTCTGGTACACTATTTTCCAGTTTTAATCCTTGCCTGATAATTTTGAAAGCCTCTAGAAATTCTTGATCTGAGGGATTCTTCTCCTCAGGTTCGTCACAGTCATCATAATCATAGTCAGTTCAAAGAATTGAAATGTGTGACAAAAGCAAGAATGGGAAAAAAGTCCAGTCGTTCACCTGCCTGGTCTACAATAATGAACCCATCGACAAAAGACAAAGAAGAATGGCGCAAATTGATACGGGGAGCCCACCCCAAATGACATGGGAAAATGATGATGAAACACTTTATGAACTAATAAGAATATTAAAGGGAATTGGATAAAATATTAATTTTATTTCAACTTGAAAGCTCTTGGAATTCAATTTCCAGTAGCTTGCATTCAATTTCCGACATGTGTTTCACCCTCTATTGCTCTATTGACTGTCTACCACTCCATCTTCTTCCTTCTTCCTACCTGAATTGCCATTATTTTTAGTCTATTGACCTTTCTGCTGAAACTAAAGAATTCCTTGAAAATGATCGTCTGCATCCTATACATACTACACTTTGTATGTTGAAGTCAAGAGAAAACATTGTTGTTGAGAGGTCCGAAATTCGTTAAATAGAGGTAAATAAGCAGCAAAAACTCTAAAATGTCATGGGACCAGGTAAAAATTCGTTGTGTAGAAGATTTCGTTAAGTGGAGGTTCGTTATAGAGAGGTTCGACTGTACTTGTAATTTACTGGTAAAACCTAAACTAACCTAGCTTTAAATTTTACAATTTTAAAGCTTCATGTGCTTCTCAAAGTAGATTTTTTTAAAATTCAATAAAGTTTCAAAATTGAACATTTGTGTTCTATCAAGTTTGAGTTGCCAAACATCGACTAGATAAACAAAGTTTTATTTGAGAACTGCACTTTTAGTATTTTTGTTAGAGGACTGCATTTTAATTAATGCAGTTGCATTGTCTGTATAAAATAACTTACATTAGGCTTACATTACAATATCATCGAATTCTCTTTGAACTAATTAGTATTCAACTCACACTGTTTTTTTCAAGAGTACTGTGTTGTGCTCTTGATAACAAATTATGTATGGTACATTATTCAGTTAGATTAGCACAATGACACAGTCATTGTTTTGTAAGTCCAAAGTAGAATAGATCAATACTAATAAAATCCTTTTAGTTATTTAAGCCTCAGATTGATTTTCGTGGCTCGATTACTTGTTTCAGCCATATTTTTAGAAGTGTGAAATTATTTTGAATGTGAGACTCCACATTGATATTTATATATCATAATTTATTGTAGAATTAATCGTTTCCCACTCAACTTGCTTAAGGTTCCTATAATGAGGCTTATTCTAAGACAATTCTTAACTCTAAGTGACTTCTATTATTTATTTATCTATTCAACAGAGACAAAAACACATAATCGTAGAATGATTGGGAATAGAAAAACAGGCTTATAGCCCTTACTATTTCATTCCCGAATTTTGATTGAAAATAAGTCCAAAAGAGGTTATGATTCGTCAGCACTTACAAACGAATATTTTTGGTACCAGAATAATTACAAAAAATTTTGAATTTAGAATTTTAAAATAGGGAATTCATTTATATACACTTCACTGTAGTTACGTGTTGAAACTTGAAAATATTGGAAACAAATGACAAATTTGGAGCCATAATATTATTCAAATCGATAAAAACAATGGGCATAATGATGCATTATTAACATTTCCCCTCACTTATAATTTTTGTTAATCAAACAAATATTTATTCTAACAATAATATCATTCACATTACATTTCACAATTCAATATATCAATAATCGAATGATTCTCTCAACTTGTGAAATTAAATAATCTTGATTATAAGTTATTCAAGCATAAATCATAAATCTTGGTTACTAATCAACAGATTGAGCTACACTTTCTCAGTATTCAACTGTTTTCTACATTGTTAATAACAATCTGGCAACAATGCGTAGCTAGTAAAGGTTAACACTATCTGCTTTGTCGAATAATAGACAAGGATTCCCCCTACACACAGACGAATAGTCTTGTAGGGGGTTTCCTATCATATCAATTTTATTTTGTATAATGTAATTTTTTTTAATCATTTTGGGAAATACAAGTTTTTGATTTGGATAACAACACCAATATTGATCAAATACTGTCATTATAACGTGGACCTCACTATAGTAATTATTTTAGAATTAGATATTTTGTGGCTTGAATTGTTGTGTTTGATTTTAGGTGCAGTTTCTGCCGGACATAGTGACGACAGCGGCCGGCAGAGAGCTAGCGCAAATGTCGTTCTTCGGTCCGTTCTTGTCGGTCTCTGTGTTCGCCGAGGATGACCCCAAGGTGGCCGAGCACTTCTTCAGCGGCAACACAATTGCCGACAAGTCGCTGCACACCACGCTGCAGCAGGAGCTCGAACATTGTCGGGTATGAACACACTGTCGTCTGTTGAAATGTCGTCTTGCTCCACAATGCACAAGACATGATCTTTTTAAATCTAATGACAAAGCAGTTGAAACAGTTGAATACTACTCCAATATTGGCATGTAAATCACCTGACACGAACACACTCACCTCAACACTGTACCATTCTCTTTTTAGAAGGTTCAAAGTAGGTGTGGTTGATGCTGATGTTGGCTGCTCTGACGTTCAATGCAAAACATTTTTTTCAATCTATCAATAACACAAACAAACAATAAATTTACAAAAAAAAAAAACAATCAAAATACAAATTTGTGATGAAAATACAAAAAAAAACAGGTTTCATGGTGAGGTGTGCTGAAGTTAAAGAAATTACTAAAAATATCTAGCCAACTATGGTGTCCCGTGTAATACATTTGCAAAGAGTATACAAGTAAGGAACGAAGGGTGAAGAGTATTGAAAAGGGAAGATTGATAGAGTACTTTATTTATGTAGATTACAATATACTGGCTTATACACTTATACAATAGCTTACAATACAGCAAAGTTTTAGATGAATTTACATAACATAAACTAAGGAAAAAATTATTGAACTGTACAATGATATGAAAAAAAGCAATTTGGAATAACTATACAAGATAATATTGTAATGCATCTACATAAATTGGCAGAGCTTTGGACATATCAATGTCCATTCTTTGGAAAGAATTCTTTGGAAAAATTATAGATTAGGAGAGGAGGAGAGGAAATAATATTGATTGATTGAGTACTTATGTAGATTACAATATTAACTAGCTAAGAGAGAGAAGAGACAAGCAAAATTTGTAACCGTATTTTACAAGAGAAACAGATGTGCATAACTAAATTTCTCCTCACTATCACTACACTGTCATTTGAAATGCATCTTGTAGAATACTAAATTTTCTTGAGTGAGACATTCAGGGCCGGTTTCCGAGCTCGGGATTTAGCTAAGTTCTAGACTTTAAACAGCTGGAGTCAGAAAATTTGCTTGCCGAAACGGGGCGTAGCACTACCACCGTAAACAAAGCCGTAGTGCATTCGTGTGACTTCAGCACAGGTAGGGCTCGTACACCAATAACAATTAGTTGATTTCAGTTGATCTATATCAGCTAGTGTTTTTATTGGTGTAGGAGTCCTACCTGTGCTGACGTCACACGAATGCACTATGGCTTTGTTTACGGCGTAGTCGCAATCCACATCTAAATTAAATTTCGAAAAACTAGAAAATTGAACACAAAATAAAATAAAGACAAAATAGTGTAAAGTTTCAGCTATTTTGAATTATTTAGGAATGTTCAATTTCGTCAAGGAAAAACGATTCCAATACTAGAAATGAGAAAATGAAGATTATCATAAAAGCTGCGACTACGCCCCTTTTCGGAAAGCCAATTTTCTGACTCCAGCTGTTCAAAGTCTAGAACTTAGCTAAATCCCGAGCTCGAAAACCGGCCCTATGAGTGATTGTATTCACTTCTTAATAGCTCCGATAATGTGGAGGTAGAATAGAATAGCTGCCTTTATTTGTACCTAGGAGGGCGGAGTTAGGGCGCAGCCAGCCCTCTCTTACACTCAACCCTCCAATACATACTACGTACAGACTTGAGCTGAATTCTTACACAACAATGTCAGTGAACAGTGAAAATATAATTCCCACGAGTTCTAATTGAACTATTTCCACTCAGCCCGGCCGAGTGACTATGAATAATACCATTAGAACTTATAATAATCATATTTTCACTGCTCATTGTTACTCAAAAATCAACATGCTCGTGTTCGTGGCGCTTAAGTCTTTGCGTGCACTGATAGAAAAGGCGATAAGGCAATTATTCAGGATAGTTCATTCACTCCTGATTAATATATATTTGTCATCATCGTGAAAAGTTTCAGAAGTTATGTTGTAGCCAATCGTGAGTAATACACGACTTAATTGATTGATAGACTTGGAAAAAATGAGAAAAATCATTGATGATTCAAAAAGGCATTCAAAATCGTATATATCTGCATTAGTCTATTCTGCAGCTGTATCCACTTTCTATTTTTTTTGACCTGTGTGATGACGTCAGGCCTGCTAGATCTCCTCAATATAATCTCTTCAAAATACGCTTCATTTTTGTAAAATGTTCACTCTTGTTGAAAAAGCATGCTCTGTCAATTGTTGTAGCATGATCTTTCATCCCGTGAATTTTTAGTGCGCAATTTTGAACATGCACTATTCTTTTTCAGTGGACTCTGCACAAGAAATATTCCACGATGTGCTAGTGTGACCTGTGTAATGACGTGAGGCATCCTAGATCTACTCAGTAATTTCTCCAAATTTCGCTTTATTTTTGTAAATGTTCAACTCTTGTTGAAAAAGCATGCTCTGTCAATTGTTGTAGCATGATCTTTCATCCCGTGAATTTTTAGTGCGCAATTTTGAACATGCACTATTCTTTTTCAGTGGACTCTGCACAAGAAATATTCCACGATGTGCTAGTGTGACCTGTGTAATGACGTGAGGCATCCTAGATCTACTCAGTAATTTCTCCAAATTTCGCTTTATTTTTGTAAATGTTTAACTCTTGTTGAAAAGACATGCTCTGCCAATTGTTGTATGATGTTTCTTCCCGTTCACTTTTAGAGCGCAATTTTAAACGTCTACTATTCTTTTTCAGTCGACTCTGCACAAGATATTCCACGGTGTGCTGGTGAATTCGAGTTCTCGAGAGCCGATGCTGTCCTACATAGCAGCGCTGCTGCACCACAACGAGAAACGAGCGCAGATTCATGCGGAAGAGAGGGCGCTCGCCGGGGATGGCTTCATGCTCAATCTGCTTTCTGTCTTGCAGTACCTTTCCTTGAAGGTAATTTCATTGCGTTTATATTATAATATCCATGTAGAATTCTGAAATCTGAAGATAGTTTTGCAGTACTTAGATTGTATTAAAGGTAATTTTATTATTACTAAACGAAAATCCAAAGTAAATGCTGTAAATCACCCCGAAGACTTCTGCTACTGCAAATATTGACAAAAGGGGAAACAGATGGAAGTAGGGAGGAGAATGGGTGTTCTGATCCAGGTGACTGTGTGAATAGTGTTTGTGTGTGTGACTGTGTGAATAGTGTTTGTGTGTGTGTTTCAGTTTGTGTTTGTGTTTAAGGTTTTTTTCGATTAGGTGTATTTCAATTCCCGGGCTGACAAACAATTTTTGAATAGTAGCGCTCATCGAATATCCATCTAGCTGTTCACCCTGTTGTCAATATTTGCAGTAGCAGAAGTCTTCGGGGGTGATTTACAACATTTAATTTGGATCTTCGTTTAATAATAATTATTAATTCATTAGCATTTGAAGAAATTCAATATCTCAGTAATTTTCATCTGTAATTTTACTGCGTTTATATTACAATATTCGAGTCCATGTAATCCGTAATCTAAAGATATTCTTGCAGTATCTTTCCTTTAAGGTAATTTTATTGCATTTATATTATAATATTTGAGTCCATGTAGAACTCATTCGAAATCTAAATAATTGAGGGGGTTAAGGAATAATAATTAAAACGGATTTTTGCATTATTCTCATTTTGTATGCGGCAATAATATTTCTCATAAAAATAGCTTGATCGATTTTTAAAAGTTACCTCAGCTCAATTCAATTTTTTGTTCTTATTTTAAAAACTGTTTTGGTTCCATTTTTTTGAATCATCTATCATTCATAACCATTCTATCACTCCATTTATCAGAAAAATGTGTTTAATCAGAAAAATAGTTTATAGTGTTCTGAAAAGTTGACGTAACCTTCTTCCCAATTGTATATTTGAGTTTGACCTGAAATTGTCTTTATCATTCCAAGTCTACTAATGTCTATTATTACTGTTTTTGCCGGGTGAGAGTCTAAGAGCAGCACAGTTTGATGGTCTACCAGCGTCAAATAGCTTCACGAAAAAGAACTACTAGGACAATCGGCTTGAGTTGACAGTGAAATTTGGAACATAAATTACCTCCTATACCATGGGATATCTTTCTATGCTATCTTTTCTCTATTCAGTCAACTGTACTTGACTTTTGCTATTGATAATTGATTAAACTGTGATAAATTGGAAATTCAATGTTGACTATTTGTGTTGCAGGTGAAACTGAACAAAGTGGACCCTCAGTATCCGTTCCATCCATCTAGTCTGGTCGACATTAAGAATGATACCAAGCTGAAATTCACATCCCAGGAATCGGCCGACTGGTTAGATCAACTCAGTAAGTTTCACCTGTGAGGACGTTGATACTAATAATACTGAGGGTGAAGCCCACATAAGCTCTTAGGCTTGTGCTTGGGTAATGAGTGAGAGGGATGATGATGAGAGATGACGACTACTTTCTTAGGTAGTTGGTACCGACGGCTTATCGTCTCCTCCGAAAGACGGAGTGGCCGTATCTATGTGATTGTGCTGTGTTCAAAAACTTTTCGCCCCGGTCGAGATTCGAACTCGGGTTCTCTAGATTATTAGACCGGCGCGTTATCACTTACTCCAACGTTCTTGTAAGATAAGATTTGTAATAATGTCCATATACTTTACAAGATTCCATGGAAATGATTGATTGAAAAACAATAATGTTATTGGTATCACTTCTGTTACTTGGCTCACATTCCAAGTTTAAGTAATAAAATTTTGTTAACATGGTGCTCAATTGTAGCATGTAACATGCCTCTTCACTTTTGGTAGTGATATGTTGTCCAATGTTGAAAAGTAAAAAGTCAAGTATTTCTCATTGATCCCAATATGATCTATAAGCCCATTGTATTTACGGCGAGGCAGAACTCTCTGCCAATAGAATCCGTTCGCATAGTAACAATTAATAATTTCGTTCGTGCGTGTCAGGTGATAGGTGATTAAATGCCTAAACTAAAATAAAAATCCACTGTTTTAACAGCTTCGTCATTAAATTCAAAGAGGTCTTGTCGAGTGCATGCTGGTGCAAGACATCATTTTAGGAGGTGGTCAATTAATAATAAGTTTTAGTCAACCTTTCCTGAACTTTGAACGTCAAAATATCGAGGCTCTGATAGAAACATCAAAACTTTTTCACTGTTCTAAAAATCTTTGCTGTAAAATTCACGTACCTATTTGAACCGTTTATCTTTAGAGTTGAAATGAACATATTCCGCTAATCGTGAACCAAATTTTTGAGAATGCCAAATTTTTTAAAATATTTCCAACGGAATGGAAGCTGACTCCTTGTTAGTGATAGATATTGAAGAGCGCAAGCCGGTATCTATAATGGAGATATTGTGCTGGATAAAGGAGCGTTTGCATTGGTCAAGTCTACTATTAGAGTTTTGTATAAAATTTATGTATTTTGCAAATTTGAAGTCAAGTTTACAACAACAGAAACTTGAATTCACTATGCCAATGTAGACCCTTCTTCAAGTTTTGTAGATGTTGAACATGTTTGACTTTTGGATTCAACCTAAAAATGGAAAAATGAGATTAAAAGAGTTATCAGTCAATGTAGAATGTATAAAACAACTAAATGAAGAAGTATGTTGCAAAAGAAAACTATGTATAAAGAAGAAAACTTTGAGATTAATTAGATAATATTGTAGTTATTATCCTTATTGTACTTATTATTGAGGTTATGAAAACTTGAAGTCAAGTAAACTTGCTTAAACTACTTTTGTACCAATTTCTACCAATATATGTCATGAATTGCATCTATAGTTATGGATGGTAGGTGAGTTACATCACCTACCGTAATTATGATGTGAGTAGGGTTCACGTTACATAAGTTCACGTTGAGAATACTGGAAGGTATGATAATTGAACAAAGGGCTCGTGGCTACAATATTTGAAGTAAGTAACCAAAGATCTAGGGGTCCAGAGCTACATCCAACTGAAAAGTACAGCTCTGGACAGAAAACGATGTAAAGCTGTCTACCAATCGAATGACTGAAGCTAAAGAAGAAGAAGGGTGACTAAGTGGAGTAGTGTGGAGTAGGGCATAAGCGGAGTAGTGTGATTAATAGCAAGTAAACTTGACTTCAAGTTTTCAAAATTGCCCCATTCAACTCAAACGTTGAGAAAACTTGAATTCAAGTAGACTTGACCAATGTAAATGACAATTTGAAGTGACTGATTTGTCTGTTTCAGGTAAAAGTCAGAAGGGCTGGAAGGAGCCGAAATTTCCGACGCAGTGTTGGTTTTTGACGCTGCACTGCCACCACCTCGCCCTCATTCCGGCATTCCAGAAGTACAAGCGTCGCGTGCGTGCTTTGCGTGATCTACAAAAACTGGTAAATCTTCTCAAGTGTTTTTTAAAAATATTTTGAACATTGAGGGAAATTTCACAGAAAATATTAATTTTCCCATTCTCTGGAAATGTTTCTTCCTCATTCTCTGAAAATTTTTCTCTTTATAAGATATGAAATATAACAGTAAACTATTTTAATAAATTTATAACAGTGTAGACTCTTTATATGAGTTGAAATATAACAATACACTATTTTCATAAATTTAGAACAGTGTAGACATCCTTCTGAAATGTTTTCTTGAAATATTTTGAACATTGAGGGTAATTTCGCAGAAAAATTTGATTTTCCCATTGTCTGAGGATGTTTCTTCCTTTGAAAATGTTTTCCTTTATATGATTTAAAATATAACAGTAGATCATTTTTATCAATTTAGAACAGTGTAGATATGTTACTGAATATAGAGCAGTTCATCCTTCGGTTGACGTTCTCATTCACTGACATTCGTCATCCTTATTTGTTGTGTTGTACACTTTACTTGCTCTTAGTGGCATACAATATTTTCAATGCATAATTTTTCCAGATTGATGAAATGCAAAGCACAGAATCGCAATGGAAGACACTGTCATTCGCTAGCAGAAACAAAGAGCTAATAAAGAGATGGAAACAACAGATTAAGGTGAGTATTATCATACTGTTTCATATAAACATTGTATTCATCCGTGTAATAATAGATTCGTGATTTTATAATAAGATTGCATATTATGTTGGATCATTATACAGAGCGTTCATTTTGTCACACACATCCAAATAAACATGTTAAAGTGAGGTTTCCACAGTGTGTTACCATAGAGAAACGATAGCGTAAGAAGAATATTATATGCTACATCTGGTGTATCATAATATGCTAAATGAGTGAGCTACATAGGGACAAAATTTCTAAACAAGTTGCATAGTAATATAGATTTTAAGAGCATGACTTCATAAGTTCCTTGTTGAAAGAAGTTTTTATAGTGTAAATGAATTTTCATCTGACAGTTATGTATGACATCATATAGGCTATATTTATATTTTTATTATGTTAAATATTGAAGAGATTTTTTTTGTCATGACAATGTTCAATCGTATAGTTGTGACGATTCATAATGACTGTACTGTATTGAACCATAGAGAAACGATAGCATAAGTAGATATCCCATGGTATAGGGCGTTTATGTCGCAACTTTTACTGTTATCCCAAGCCGATAGTTCACGTAGTTCTTTCCCATGCAGCTGTGTGACGCTGGTAGTCTCTCAAATTGTGCCGTTCATACACTCTCACCCCAACAAAACAGTAAAAATTGACAATAATCGACAGTAATCGGCTTGAGATAACAGTAAAAGTTGCGACATAAATTCCCTATACCATGGGATATCTACTTACGCTATTGTTTCTCTATGGTGTTACTACACCGACCTTGACTATTTATAGACCTTGAGTACACAAAAAAACCGACACGCTTGGCAAAACATATCACACATCATATTTGACTACATATGGGGACTACATATGACTGTGTAATGGGTCCTATTATACAGGTTTCCCACGAAAGTTGTAACAGCCATAGACTATATATTCTACAAGAAATTTGCAACAAAAGATGTCCAGTAAAATTTTCTTGAATCGACCTTAGTTTTCGATACATATAGATTTTTCGATAATTTGAAAAACTTCAATAAATGGAAATCTATCAGTCAAAATCTAATTCTAAGGATAAAACTTCATATATTTGACTAAATAAGGTGACTACATTTGACTATGTAATGGGGCACTATTGTATACAGGGTCTCCAACGAAAGGTGTACAACCAAAGAGCATAGATTCTACATGAATTTTGCAACAAAAAATGTCCAGTAAAATTTTCTTATATCGACCTTAGTTTTTTAGATATACAGATTTCTCGATATTTTTGAAAAACGTCAATAACTAGAAAACTATCAGTCGAAATCCAATTCTAAGGATATGGTTGGAAATAGGAAGAAATTTCCAATAAGACTCACATACTTGGTTTTTTGTTAGACGTTTTTAAACTTTGAACCTTCATCTGTTTGAAAGTTGGCTTTGAACTGGACAAATATACTTTTTCAACTTTGAGCGATCTTATAAAGTTATAAAACACGTCAAACAAAGAAGCAAATCAAATGAATCTTATTGGAAATTTCTTCCTATTTCCAACCATATTAGAATTGGATTTCGACTGATAGTTTTCTAGTTATTGACGTTTTTAAAAAATATCGAGAAATCTGTATATCTAAAAAACTAAAGTCGATATAAGAAAATTTTACTGGACATTTTTTGTTGCAAAATTCATGTAGAATCTATGCTCTTTGGTTGTACACCTTTCGTTGGAGACCCTGTATACAATAGTGCCCCATTACATAGTCAAATGTAGTCACCTTATTTAGTCAAATATATGAAGTTTTATTAGATAGTTGATCGTTCATTTCTAGTCGAAGGGCATGTCAAGCCTCTGTTGCAAATTCCATGGAGAATCTAACTATGATCGGTAATCATTGTTTTTTCCTTAAGATGATGTTGTTAATAATTGTTTTTCACAATAAGATGATATTGTTGTTTAGAAACTGACACGCAGCAAGGCGTGTGCGGACGCAGGACTGATGGACGACGCGCTGATGCGTCGCTCGGTGCAGTTCTACTCGACGGTGGCCGAGTTCCTGTTGGGCGTGCTGACGGGGACGCCCCTCGGCGCCGCGACGCCCCGGGCCATCGCACTGCCCCTGCCCAGTGAGCCGCCCCTCTTCGCCGCTCTGCCTGAGTGGTATGTCGAGGACATCGCCGAGTTCCTGCTCTTTGCACTCCAGTCAGTACTCCTCTTTCTGTAACCATTTTTTAATAGTTTAAGGCCAGTTGCACGTACGTCTGTTAAATATGGAAATTAACGCCGATTAACAAATCAGCGTTAGTTTTACGGATTCATTTCTGTTTCACAAAGATCGGTTAGTTTTTAATCCCGATTAAGTTTTCCCGTTAACTAACCAAGATTTTAACGGTTTCACAGTCCGGCAACACTGTAATTAATTTAACCAACAGATGTTATTATTCATCACAAATATCACAAGATAATTGAGGTTATGATATTGAAGCGGTGAATTTTAAACTGAAAATAATTAACAAACGAGATCATCGTCCAATATATTATACATAGAAATGAGTTTGATTTCAATTCTAATAAGAGAGAACATTTACATAATAGAAAACTGATAATGATAGGTATGCTTTAAGGTAAAAATGAGGTTGTCATTGAAGCGGTGAATTTGACCATTCAATACAGAGGCATGCGCCATAAAAATGCTCTGTCTGTCGCAGTGTCAAGTGCTATGCTGCTATCAGACGACAACAGATCGAAAACTAACCTCAAAAATCAGAATCTAATTTTGAATGCTAATATCAGCTAAATACACTTCTCTTTTTTATTAGCGGATGAAATTAATTTATATATTTAGCTCATACTTTGAATTCTGTAGTTTTTTTACCAAAAAGCAATTGGAAGACAGCTATCAGTAGGTACCTAATCGGCGTTAGTTGGATTTAATTCCCCGTGAATGGCCTGTTAAAAATCTTTTACGTCGATTAGTTTAACCGGCGTTATTTTCCGATTTTTACTTTTGTGCAAACAAACTTTCTTTGTTTCAGCTAATCGCCGTTAAAATGGTGCCAATTAATCAGAATTAAAAACTTTTTACGCCGGTTACTTTAATCGGCGTTATCGCTTGAAATTTCTGTTTTGTGCAATCAAAATGCATCGGTTAGTGCTAATCTCGATTAAAGTATAGCATTCAATCGTGATTAAACGTTAACCGACGTATGTGCAACTGTCCCCAAGTCTTACCAGTTTTAAGTGTAACAACCAACAAACATTTATTACGCTTATACCGCATCCACATGTTGGCCCAATGACGACCAGCGCCAGTGTATGGATGGGTGGTTTGCCAGCGCTCGCCTTCGTTGGTCATCGCTCCGATTTTTGTCGAGCGAAAGCCAGTATGGCCAGCGCTAGCAAACCACCCATCCACACTTTTCTCAACCAATGCGTTCTGTTACCTGTTTTGTCATCTGCTCTTCTGTTTTCCTCTGTGTAATTGAGTTGCTATAGGCCTATTGTTATTGCGTTACGTATCTTTCTATTACTTATCGTTCTAAATTCTTATTGTTTTTATATTGTGTCACCTTGCCTGAAACTGACAAAATCATGTTCAAAACTCTCGATGACAGAGCGATGCTTTCAGCTACTCTATATCTGTTGGCCAATAACCAGCCGGCACTTTTGGGTGAGTGTGAAAGCTATTCGACCCCCACGACACCGACTAGCATCGGGATAAGGCCATTCTAAACCAAATCACAACGATTGATAAGGTCAAGTACTGGAACTCAGTTGGACTTGAGCCCTGTTTTCTTATGAATTTTAGCTCGGCAGAGCAGAAATAGAATACAATTATCTTGAATGGGAGTGTTCACACATTATCTGACTAAAAACGTGTGAACAATACCTTAGGAATCAATGGTCTTAGAAAGCTCAACTCTTTGGAAATAATGTTTTCGGGTTACATAATAATTCACGTAATCAACATAGGAAAAACAACTTCAACACAATAAATAGAAACCTCATTATCACTTTTGTCGTTGGGAAGGCACTATCTCATATCAGACACCTGCATCGTTGAATTTCTCCATTCTTCCTGCCGTTAATATCAATTACATATCATACTTGGGAAAATTGAATACCTTAGTTCAAACATGGAACAGGAAGATATCATAGATAGAGAATATTACAGTAGAAATTGGTTATAACGTCATTCAAGGGACCACACACTCCATCAGGCTATATCATTGTGACACTATAGAAAAGGTTTCAAAATCTTAATTTTAAATCGAGGGAAAATTGAGGAAAATAATTTTATATGGAAAACACACTTAATAAAGGTAATTTAGGAAATACATACTTTATCATAAATAATATGAATAACTGAACCTTATCTAAAAACTTTCTCAGTCTGGCAACATTGCCTTCTCAGTTCTCGGCCCAATTTTCTTCACGTTTTATAAGAGTTTTTATAATTTACTGACGATAAATCCGAGGTTTTCACAATGTAAATTACTTATAGTTTGGCGGGGCCTATAAATTGATGAGGTTATATATGTGTTAACGCTTTGGCTAGGCTGCAATAACGAGTTACACTGTATTTTAATCATAGTCATGTTTTAATCTTATTCAATCTCATTTGAATCATGTTTACTAATCATAATCATGAGCCCACTTATCAAGCATTTCTGCACTGTGCACTTTTATCTTCAAGTAATTGTTAATTATTTTTGCTGTATTCAGTGATTGAAATGGCTTCTTTGATCGCAGATGCAGTCCAGATGTTCTGGTTGATGACATGGACGACAACATGATCACATGGCTGCTGGTGGCGGTCTGCTCGCCGCACTGCATCAAGAACCCCTACCTGGTGGCCAAAATCATCGAGGTGCTCTACGTACTCAATCCCGGCATCCAGGCGCGCACCGAGCAGCTCTACTACAAAATCATGCACCATCCCATTTGCCAGCAGTACTTGCCATCGTTTCTCATGAAATTCTACACAGGTCAGTGTCACATCCTGTGTTTCAGTTTGTCCTGTATTTCAATTTTTCGTTAATTTTGTCTGCAAAATTATCAAAACATTTTGAATAAATATAATATTATATCTGTGTCATCACCTAAATTTGGAACAAAAATAATACATAGATTGCGCTAGTATTGTATCTGCCATTGTTATTTCGTCACTATCATTTGTAACATGAATAAATATCAACATAATTCCATTTCAATGCAGAACTCCATTTCTCTTTGGAAGAAAAATAACACAAGGACTGTCTTAGTATTTTATCTACCTTCAGTATCATTATTGTAACATGTAAAAATGAATAAATTTCAACATATTGCCATTCAAATGCAAGAACCCAACCTCCCTTTTCCTTTGACTTTTAAATCATAATAATTAAATAGAACCTTAGAGATTATGATCATCTAATTTTATATTGAAATCTAATCTAGAATTCTACACAGTCCTCCCTTTCTTTTCTTTGTTACCACGCTAATCAAACTCTAAACATATTTGTGTGCTATCAGCTCTCTAAAAGTGCGGCCAGGACTGGACAATAATTGTGTTGAACATGTGTGTATACACATACTGTCATACTAAGATGTGTCATCACAAACAAACAAAATTTTTTGAGGTTGGGTTTTTGTATCTTGATTTTTTGCTGTTTATTTTTCCTCAGCTGCTCTATACTTGTGTTCAAATTATTTTTGTATCATGTTGATTCTCCAGTGGTTTATTTATTGCTATTGGTTGTTTAGTTTATGTTAGAAGCTTCTGTCAAACAGCTGGTTTTTTTCCAAGTTTTTGCTGATGACAGAACATCACGAATGACGAGCATGTGTGTACACACATGTTCAACCTACTTGTCCTGTCGTTAGTGGCCAGGCTCATCTATTCGAATTCTACACAGTTTTGTGTACCATCTGTTCTCTTTCAACTCTTTAATCGAATTCTACACAGTTTTGTGTACCATCTGTTCTCTTTCAACTCTTTAATCGAATTCTACACAGTTTTTTTGCTTTCACTTCTCTATAACACGATTTACTCATTGATCGACTCTCAAACAAAACTGTCCTGTCTTTAGTGGCCACCCTAAATCAACTACTGTACTTAAATTCTACACAGATTTGTGTAGAATTCTACACAGTTTTTCTGCTTTCACTTTTCTATATATATTATCATTGCGCGATTCTAAAACAAGTCATCATCGTACTCAAGCCTCTAATTCATCTAATAATAATGATGATTGTAGCACCACAAATAAGACTTACTAAAACTATGAGAAGCCATACTTACCAGCAGTATATATTGTATAATAAACTGTCTCAAACAACCAGGAATCTGCCTCTAAACAAATTTAAGAAATTTATATACAGTTATCTGAAAAATAATGCCTTTTACTTACTTGAGGAATATCTGAATACCTAACTTGAATGTAATATAAATATGCTTTATCATGTATAATTTTCTATCCAATAATTGTGTGTACTTTTAAAATTATGACTTACTTATTGCTCTTGTTGTAGCTTGATGATTAATAAAATTAATCTTGATAGCTAACCCTTCATTATGATAAAGAATCCTTGATTCATTCAATAATTGAACTAATTAAAAAAAACACTTAATTGACATCATGGGCTACTTATTAAATTAATAAAACAATATAAAATCTTATATCACCCTTTATTTTTAAAAAGCTTTAAAATAGTTTAACAACTAGTTTCGGTGATATCACACCATTGTCAGGTTATAAAATAAAATAAAAATTATTGAAAATCAATTAAAATAATAATTGATTTATTTAGGATACAAAACAACGAATAATGCTTTTGATTTAATAAAGAAGATTTCTAATAAAAAAATACAACAGGAACAATTTAAAAAATCAGGCGTTTATAAACTGGAATGTAGTAATTGTGATTTTACCTAGACTCATTGACGATTGAAAAATAAATTGACTCATTGACTAGGAAAAATTTTACATTGGTCAAACACGTAGATGTTTTCAAAAACGGTTCAATGAACATATTCAGGCTTTAGAATCAAAAAATACTACTCAAAAATGAGCGTTTGCTGAGCATTTAATTGAAAATAATAATAATTATATCAATATAAATTCTAATATGAAAATATTAAGTATTGGTAATGAAAGTAATAAATTGAATGTAAAAGAAGAATTTTATATCTATAAAACTGCAAAATTGGATAGGAATAATTTAATAATATAATCCATTTAACTTAGATAATCCTATTTTTGATAAAATTAAAAGTGAATAAATAAAATTTAAATTTAATAACTTTAACCAGAAATAAATTAATCATATGAAATTAAGCATAATGTTTATTTTGTATCAATGAGTGAACATTTATTGAATTTTATTTCATTTTATAACTAGAAGATGGTGTGATATCACCGAAACTAGTTGTTAAACTATTTTAAAGGTTTTTTGTTTAAATAAAGGGTGCTATAAGATTTTATATTGTTTTATTAATTTGAACTAATTAATATTTTTCACAGATGTTGAAACCACTGGATCGAGTTCGGAGTTCTTCGACAAGTTCACCATTCGCTACAACATCAGCATTATACTCAAGGGAATGTGGGACCATGCTGTACACAGACAGGCAATCGTCAATGAGTCTAGGTAAAATCACTACAAGTTTGTTTTTATCATACTGTATTATTTCTTATTTAAAGTTTTTTCTATTATTTGTGTAACTGTTATCCTTGTTTTGTCAATTTTATGAAACATGTATTGTTATACAACTTAATCTCATGTTTCTCCATCCAATAAGAATTTTTCTTATGAGACGTCTGAGAACTCTTGTTCCTCAGCAATATTCGAGAACGTCCTACTTCGAGTTTTTCCAGAGTTTGATTTAATATGGGCATATTCTATGGGGCGGAGCAGCCAATACTAGTAGGATGCTGCTTCTTCAGAAAAAAGTAGTAAGGCTTATGGCCAATGCTGAGTACCTCGCTCATTGTCGTCCAATATTCGTCTCGATGGAGGTTATATGACTGTGCTCAGCCTGTACGTCATGCAACTCCTGGTCAGGGTCAGGGACGAATTGGATGATCTTGAATGTAGGTCTAAGATACACAGGCATTTCACCAGACAAGCATGTCATCTGAATGTTCCTTTTGTCAGGCTAAAAATACTTGAAGGTCATTATAGAATATTTTCAATCAAGGCATTCAATAAGCTGGCTGTTAGTGTGAGAAATATTAATCAAGCCCGTTTCAAAACACAAGTTAAAAGCTGCTAACAGAGAACCCATTATACAGAGTGAGTCATATGTATGGGAACACTTCAATAAATTTGAGACTGTTGTAGATATAATACTTTAACTTTCAGGTTAAGTTATTGGTCAAATACTCTACCTTTTGGCGTACAACTTAATTTCAATCCTTCATAAGGGGGTGACTTAGGGGTTGTAACTCGAATATTTTAAACGTAAATACCCATTGTGTGGTACATCATTTCAAATGCCTTTTAAAAACAAGAAAGATGTCATCGATAAAAATGTTCTATGATACTTTTATCCAAAATGGCGGCTGATTGAAGTTTTAGTTTTTAAGGAAATGAGGGGGTTGTAACTCAAATGTTTAAAAGGTTAACACCCATTGTTCGGAACATCACTTTTAAGGCCTTTCTGGAACAAGAAAGATGACATCAATAAAATGTTCTGTGTTACTTTTATCCAAAATGGCGGTTGGTTGAAGTTTTAGTTTTTAAAGAAATAATTGATAAAGTTCAATCAGCCGCCATTTTGGATAAAAGTATCATAGAACATTTTTATTGATGTCATCTTTCTCGTTTTCAAAAGGCCTTTAAAATTATGTATCACGGTGTTTACATTCAAAATATTTGAGTTACAACACCTCATTTCTTTAAAAACTAAAACTTCAATCAGCCGCCATTTTGAATAAATTATCATAGAACATTTTTATTGATGCCATCTTTCTTTCTTGTTTTAAAAAGGCATTTAAAATGATGTATCACACAATGGGTGTTTGCATTTAAAATATTCTAGTTACAACCCCCAAGTCACCCCGTTATGAGGGGTTGAAATTCAGTTGTAGGTCAAAAGGTAGAGTATTTGACCAATAACTTATGCTGAAAGTTACAGTATTATATTTACAAGAGTCTCAAATTTATTGAAGTATTCCCATACATATGACTCACTTATTTTGAGTAATGATTATGTGTATCGTGTATGTATGAATTGGTTAATCGAATTTTCAGTAAGTTTTATAGCTAGTATTTTATTCTCGATGACACCTAATGTACATTGAAATGTATTTATTGGTGAATTAACATATTCTTATTCATGCAGCTGCTTCTTTACAAAAATTATATCGACTGGTGGCTAATAAGCAAAATGGGAGACACTTGCTAAAAACTATTTTCTAATTTCAAAACTGTTGGAGTTGAGATCTCACGATATTTTGAGAAATCATTCTCACTAAAGTCAAGTATACCATGAAGCATGTATAAAACATGAGAATGTTAAATGGTAAATCAATTTAATTCCTAATGAACTTGTGTGTGATTTTTACACATTCCACTTTAGTTTTAAATAGTGTTGTTTCCAATTTGGTTATTTATATCATCCATTCATGTTTCAGATCTGGAAACCAGTTTGTGAAGTTCATCAATATGTTGATGAATGATACCACATTCCTGTTGGATGAGAGTCTGGAATCACTCAAGGTTAGATTTGTTTAGAAGAAGATAAAATTGAATTTGAGATTAGTGATATCAATCATTATCAACTTGGAATTAATTATGGATAGTTATTGATTGCACTCAAACAGTTCTGGTTCAATGAATTATTATGAAGAAAATCTATCCAACATGACAACATCCAATCTATCAACATGTTACTTATAGGATAAACCTAATTAGTGTCAAAAAACTGAATTCCATGGATTAAAGTTTTCTTACTTTTTGCTACGATCTGTCCAATGAAAGTATAATATTTTGATATTGCTTTTCAAGCTTTGAAGCTAATTGGGTGATGCATAAATATAAACTTAGATTAATATGATTAATAATATGTTTCATCTTATAATTTTAGTAAATAACCTGTTCCGGTAGCCATATTTTCCTAGGCCTTCCTATATATTTTTTCCCAGTGGAGAAAACTAGACCTATTCCTGGAGCTAAGAAGATTTTATATTTTTGAATGATTAGGCCTATATTGTGAGTAAAAATTGTTGGATATTTTGAACCAATATTGAAACTGAACCTCCTATATAGGAAGTCCTGGTTGAAAGGTCGTTCTTCTTCGTGCGTAAATTATTTTGATCGCTTTTCAAATAAGAAAATACTTAATATTCAAGCTCAGATAACTAACAATTGGTTTTAATGTCATGTTTCTTGAAGAGTTTTAGGAAGCAAATCTGTTGAAGAGGAATACAATCACCTATAATGATTGAAATTTCCACTTTCTGTGTAGTTGTGAAGTTGATATTGTGGTAATTATTCATATTAAATAAAAATACTAGAAAATTGTCAAAATCACAGATTTTATTAAAAATATAACGACCGGACAACATATTTCATCCACACCACATTAATGCCATTTTCAAGTGAGTGAATGGAATAAAGGATTTAAAAGAAGGTACTTGGATTTTTAATTTCCACAGACACCTATAATAACTATGATGTTGACTATGGGATTGTATTACAGAGAATCCATGAAGTGCAAGAGCTGATGAGTGATACGGCCGCTTGGAAGGCGTTGTCCACAGAACAGCAGCAAGTGCGCAACCGACAGTTGAATGCTGACGAGCGGCAATGCAGGTCAGTCTATCATTATCATAACAATTCAAATATTATTTCATTGATTCTACAATGCATTTCAAAACATACTGAAGAAGTATGAGTTGTAAATATCAAATAATTTTCATGAGTTTCTTTGGTTGGAAAGCAGCTATCAATCGCATCTTTAAGGTCTCTTCACATTATAGTGAGGTCCACGTTATAATGGCAGTGGAGAAAGATACGAGAACAACGTTGCCGATCCTCTGTCTTGTCAATGCCTTCTATAGACGTTAGCTGATACAGGTTTAGCAATGTAATATTAACTGTTCATTCTCGTTTAAAATAATCAATTACATTTTATTAAGCAATAAATTATATTTTTTAATAATTTAATAATGAATTTACATAAGAGGAAATATTTTTAATTAATTATTAATTCTACATTGTTGAAACACGATCTGGCAACAGAGCGAAGCGATAAACAGATAGCGCTATCCGCTTTGTTGAATGGAAGACAAAGATAGCAATACCATTGCTAATTAAACATTGCCATTATAACGTGGACTTCACTATAGATACAATATTACAGTTTGACGATTCCTATAGTGAGGTCCACGTTAAAATGGCAGTGTTTGATGAGCAATGGTATTGCTATCCTTGTCTTCCATTCAACAAAGCGGATATCGCTATCTCTTTCTCGATTTGCTCGTTGCCAGATCGTCTTTCAAAAATGTAGAATTAAAAATTAATTAACAAAATGTTTAATCTTAATTATGAAAATTCATTATGATATTATTAAAAAATATCATCTCTCGCCTAATAAAATATAATTAATTATTTTAAATGAGAATGAACAGTTAATATTACATCAATTAACCTGTATCAGCTACCGTCCATAGAAGGCATTATTGACAAGACAGCAACGTTGTTCCCTATCTTTCTCCACTGCCATTATAACGTAGACCTCACTATATACTCTGATAGCTTCTATCAGAGTCTATAATAGCTTCTAGCTATCGAGTCTCTGGGAAGCTTTAAAAACAAACAAACAGTAAAAATCCTGCAAAGATGTTCAGTATACAAGGAACTCTGTTTATAATATAATAATTGAATTTTAGGCACTACTCACACTAGCGCGACTCAAATCGGGGAGCCATTCCATACATCAGTGCTCCAAGTGAGTGTTTTGTCAACTAAAATGAAAAAATTCAAATTTTAAATGATTGAAAAACTCTGTATAGTAGCATATTGCCATTTTAAAACAAACCCTGACTCCATACCTTCCTTCAAGCTACGGTAACTTAAACTTTCAAGTAACCTCTCCTTAACACAAATTATAATCCTCACCTCCAATGGTACCTGTTTGGATCTTTATCCGTTCGTGCACTCCAAATCCATTCTGTATAGTCGTTCGGATACTCGAGTTTGAGTTTGAAGGCGACTCGACATGCTTGGACGTCACCAAGAGACTTGAGACTTGAGTATCTTGAGCTGCGTACAAACTTTCGCCAATTTGTTGGAAAAGTAGTACAGTTTCCTTTTTTGAGTAAAAAATAAGTTTGATCAATAAAACCTTCAATTACACAATGTGTATTTAAGTAAAAAGTAGTGACATTTTCCATTTTATACCATTGAAAAAGGTTTGATCAAAATAAGCCTTTTATTATAAGTATGTTTATTGATTGATTGATTCTTTATTGATTCTTTACCACAAATGACAATGTATTGCCAGGTCTTGCAAGATCCATTGCATACTAGCACTACATTATAATGGAAACAAATGAACAATATTAACATATTCAGAACAGGAAAGAAATGTAGATGAGTGGATAACTTTTATAAACAAAGAGTAGAACCTATTTGTTATACAGAATAGAATGAGAATACACCTGAAATTCTATCAATACTAAGTAAATAAAATAACTCAAATTTTCTTAAGATATACATACACGTTATGTCAGGTTGAAAAGCGAAATACTAATATCCGCGACTGAAGTCGTACGATTTGAGACGCGCTAGTGTGAGTAGTGACTTGTTGTGAATCACTCATCCTGCTCTGTCCATTTTCAATTATAAATTCATTGAATAAAAAATAGTAAATTGTCTATCAAGTTTTGCTAGCATTTTCTGAAAAAATCTTATGGATTTTATGATTCTATTATTACGGAGAAATATCACATTTCCTCCCCCCATACAATCAATTTATTTTTCTGAAAAATTGAGTTTCATATTTGGTTTCTTGTTTTGTTACAGATCGTATCTAACTCTTGCACGAGAAACAGTTGATATGTTTCACTACCTAACTGTTGACATCAAGGAACCATTTTTGAGACCTGAGTTGGTTGGAAGACTGTCAGCTATGCTCAACTTCAATTTGCAGCAGCTCTGTGGCCCAAAATGTATGTACTCGACTATACTATTCAACTATCAGATATTTAATTATCAGAGATATGAGTTTTAATGGCACCGTATCCAATCATTATCGATAATAGTTTGCAAATGTGTTGAAACTTGAAGATAGAAAATTTGTTCAAAACATGGGGGGAAGCCTTTGGTAGATGAATGGTATGAAATACTTCCAGATTTAAGTTTGAATTTATTAAAGCTTAGGTAGATGAATGGTATGAAATACTTCCAGATTCAAGTTTGAATTTATTAAAGCTTAGGTAGATGAATGGTATCTCCAGATTTAAGTTTGAATTTATTAAATTTTTGTAACTTTGATTGGCATTCAGACCCGTTTTTATTCGATTTTCCATTTTACGCTTTTAAATCTTGGTGTGAACGATTTTTGAGCTGATTCAGATCTCCATTTTAAAGCCAATCATCGTTGTCAGGCATTCATAACTTGATTTTTTCCGACTATTGTATTCTTTGCTCTATCCAATAAATAAATTTATTATTTGATAATGTTTTTAGCCATTTTAATTATTCGACTAGATGTGCAATTCTTCAGCGACGTCTAAGCTGGAGCCGAGTGGCTAGAGCACGTAGCCTATAAACTCATCAGATTTTAAGAGTTATTAGATCTGAATCTTAAAAGCAATTAAGTATCCAACACTTCTAATTCATCTGCCGCCATAACTTTCATAGAACATGGAAATCGAATGAATCATGGAATCGAATTGATTTATAGGTCATGTGCTTTAAAAAGCTATATCTTATTCTTATAATAAGCACCTTTAGTACTGATATTTATTTGGTTGTAAGCTAAAGCCCCGCTCACACACATCGATTTTTGTTCGTACGGTACTTTGCCGTCCTTATAAATTCTATCAGATTAAACAGATGATTCCAAACAGATGATGTTTGTCAAGTTCCGTTTAATCTAATAGAATTCATTAGGACAGCAAAATATTGTAAGAACAAAAATCGATGTGTGGGTCTTAACTCATATAATTACGCTAGGTACTGGTATTTAGTAATTAGCTAAACATGATCATTTGACTAAATAATTTTAAAAAGGGTACTCAGATTTATATTATTTATATTCAAAAGTAGCCCTAATGAAATAAGAGACAATTCAATTATAATTTGACTATGAAGCGTTGATTATTTTGACTTGCAGGTAAAAATTTGAAAGTGCAGCAGCCAGAGAAGTATGGCTGGGAGCCGAGACGTTTGCTTGGACAAGTGGTCGACATCTACCTGCATCTAGACTGCGAACAATTTGCTGCTGCCATTGCAGCTGATGAGGTCACTAGTATTCCATTATTATGTTAAATAATGTACAATAATTCAATATACACTCAATCGCTATATTTATTCATGCAGTTACTTCTTATTCTTTCAATGATTCTATTATTCTGAAAAATATTATTTCTATTTAACAATTTTTTATCGAAGGATAAAGCCAGTTACACACACATCGATTTTTTGCCTACCTTATAAAATCTATCAGAATAAACGGAACTTGAAAAACACATCGGTTTTTGCCAATTTGTGTTAAATCTATTAGAATTTTTAGGTGGGCCGTCCACTAGAACCGTTTTCGTCCGAACTAGCATCGGCCGAAAACTACCGAACGCGATCGAGCGATCCTCCAGCTTAAAAACGAATAGATTCTCGTCCATTGCAACAAGTTCATAAGGCTGTGCACGGCCGTCTCCGGCCGATCAATTTTTCGATCCGAATTGAATGGGATTTTCCGGCTCTATCCGGCCGAACTAACTTGGCCTAGTCGAGCTGAGACAACAAAGAGTTCCTAACCTAAATTGTTTCACAGTCTTGTTTGTTTTTGTTTTTTGAAGTTGTTCTGCTTTATAAGCTGTAACTATGGACAATGAAAAGTTGATGAGTTTAATTCAAGAGCATGTTCCATTGTGGGATATGCGAGACAAAATATATCATCGTCGTGATGTTCAAAGGAATCTGTGAACAAAGATTGCTTAATAATGAATAACTAATTTAGTGGATATTTGTTTATTAAATTTTCAAAATCTCAATATAATCATTGTTTTTGAAACATGTTGGTGGCTATGATAGTAGTTAATTCAATAATTGGCATCTAGACTGAGGAAAACTGTTCCAATGGACAACCAACGGCCGAACGGATCGGTTGAATACGGTTCCAGTGGACGGTTACCCTTAAGGACGTCAAAAAAATCGTACGTCCAAAAATCGATGTGTGTGTAACTAGACTAATTCAGTGTCGGGTTGATTGATTAGAACGAATTGATCTTACTTGCTTTTCTTTGATTATAGTTTATGCATTTTGTTATCGGTTTAAAATTTATGCACTTTTGAAAACGTTGACGATCTTCATGCGATTTTCTTGATACAAAGATGGATTACTACAATGGAGAAATAATAGTGATTCTTACGTGATTCACCGATATCTTAATATTTTTCAATTTGATGTGATATCATGAAATAATATCTATTGTGTATAGTTTGAGAAAGAGAGCAGTTTTGGGCGATAATTCGTTTTTTGATAAATACAAGAATATTATTCAAGAAGAAGATTATATTCTGTACTGTATAAATGAATTAGAATTATAAATGAAAGAATAATAAATGTACCCAATGATAAAATAATTTATTCATCTAGTTCACCACTTTTAGCTGGATTCGCAGACAACAGTGACATTGAACAATGTAATTACAATTTCTATAAGCTCTAATGGTATCAAGTTGGATTCGCACATAACAGTGACAGTGAACAGTGAAAATATAATTCTCACGAGTTGTAATTGGACTGTTCCCCACTCAGCCCGGCCGAATGGGTGTGAAATAATACCATCACAACTCATAGGAATTATATTTTCACTGTCACTGTTAATATCCAGCTGTAATGAATAGTAATACTATAGTAGTACTGATAAGTAAAAAGGTGTTAAGTCAGTTTTCATGATTTCTCAGGAGAGCAAAAACAAAGTTAAAAAAATTCTGTATGAATCTTTATTGAAAGTATTAGAACGTTAATCGCTACTCTACATATTTCTTCACATGTTCACTGTGTCCAATAATGGTTTCTCACATATTGACATTTTTTCATACTGGTGTAAACAAAAATGTGCACGACTCAAAACCCTTTATATCAAAGTATTTTATGACTGAACCCTTTTTGATCTTGATTTGAGTTGACTTGTATCATTTATCAATATCCTATTGCCACGTCTTGAAGGGGATAAGTTGACTTGTATCATCTATATCAATTCCTTTTCTTTAAAGTTATAAGTTGATTTGTATCATTTTTACCAATATCTTTTAGATTTAATTCTACCTTTCAAAGGTTATGAGTTGACTTGTATCATTTATACCAAACATTAATGATTTCTTTCTGAGATGTATCCATTTTACCATGAGAATAACTCTAAAACAATACTACATAGAATTGAATCCTTTATACCAAAGAAATAGCAATTTTTTCTGAATAAGAACGTGTAGAAAGTCAAAATCGACATTTTGTGACTTAACCCCTTTTTACTTATCAGTACTAACATTGTTATTAGAATAAATTGTGATTTCAGTGCATTTTTGTCATTGTACTGCTTTGTTAGAAATAAATTTGAATTCGAAACACAGCGTATTGAATCTTTTTGTATTTTCTTGAAATATATTTAATGGTTAATATGAATATAAGTTTGGTTTATATACAATTATCAATTATACAGAGAATTTCACTTTCACTTATTAAATTTGTTGTACTGTCCTTTTTTCATTCGGACTCTTGTTGAAAGATTGATATAATTTTGTGATTGCAGAGATCGTTCCGGAAAGAGCTATTCGATGATGCCGCTGTGAGAATGGAACGCGCTCTCATCAAGACAAGCACTGATATCGAGAAGTTTAGGAATTTGATACAACAAGCTACTGAGATAGCAATACAGAACATCAAGCGTGAGGTCGACTACAACGATGCTCCTGATGAATTCAGAGGTAAGTTGAGCAATATTTTTGATAATAGAAATTTTCAAATAGAATAATCGACTTATCCCCAATAATTTGTTAACTTTCATTTCATTTTTACAATGCAAATGACACTAATGCAATAACATTATAGAAGATAAAATAATAAGGTAGTCCTTGTGCTATTTTTCTTCCAAATTTATAGGTGACAAAGTCCAAAATAAGATAACTTCAATAATTAAGCTCTCCAACTTCAGTCTAGTAATGGAAAACAAAGGCTAGTAGGGTGTCGGACCTGCCTGTTGTTCCAACTAGTCCGACTAGACTTCTAACAGCCAACAACCCTATTCACGGGATCCAACATTGATTATTGGATCACTAGTCGGGTAGTGAATGGCCCACTTTATTTCAATCTGTAAAATTGTGTTTTGATGAGAATAAAAGGTTATTCGACCAAAAACTTTTATTCACTTTAACTTTTTGACACTTAATAACGTATTTCACTTTTATTTTCACTTGTAAATAAATTTCTTTACCATTAATGTCCGAAACATGTCGTGATAAAATAATTTAAAAGGGTACTGGGATTTATATTTTATTTATTTAACCAGATATGTTCTAATTGGAGATTGATGTTGTGTTTAGATCCACTGATGGACACCCTGATGGACGATCCAGTCCAGCTGCCGAGTGGCAAAGTGATGGACCGCTCAGTCATTGTCCGTCATCTGCTCAATTCGTCCACTGATCCGTTCAGCCGTCAGCCTTTGTCTGAAGACATGCTCAAGCCAGGTGAGTCACAATGGGCCATATGAATAAAGTTGAGCATTTGCTTATACTTCTAAAATATGGAGCATATGCTTCATTTTCTATGAATAAACGTGAGCAAAACCTTTTGCTCATGCTCATCAAAAAAATAGTTTGAGCATTTGCTCAAAAGTAAAAGCTTTTGCTCAAAATTGTATTAATAAACTAGAGCATTTGCTCAACTTTTGAAGCAAATGCTTTAAAAAAGGTGAGTCCAGTCTAGAGCAGTTTATCACCTTTTGCTCATAGTAAAATGGCTCAACTAATTCGTATGAGGAAGAGGATACTATACCAGATACGATCACAACCAATAGTTGAGAACTTTAAAACTCTTCTTAGATTCAATCATGATATATATATCACCATTATTAATACAAAAGAATAAATATAAAATATAGCAGCTACCTGATAGCCATCACAAAATAGGAAATAGGCATTTAAGAAGATGAGATTATGGACGATTATAAGAAGGCTATTGACATTATAAGAATATGCTGAAGATTATTATAGAGATGACATTTTTCACGCTATTATTTCAAAATTCTAAACTCAACAACGCAACTAACCTTAAACTCTATTCATAAATAGAAAACAGAGCAGACGACGCAAACACAAGCGGTGCCCCCTATTTGCATATTTAGTGCTTCCGTGAGCTATAAAAACAAAGTAAGGTTACAAAAGCGAATCAGCTGATGAATAATCTTTAAAATACGTGATCATTTGCTCCAGAGTTCAGGAGCATAAGGTAAAGCTTATTCAAATAAAAATGAGCAAATGCTTTTGCTTCTACCTTTTGCTCATGAGCAAAACCTTATACTCCATGCTCTTGCTCATGAGCATTTGCTCTGGTTTTATTCATATGGGCCAATGTCACAAACTATTTATTATTTTGGACAATCACACACGAAAAATGGACAGTCGAATTCAAACTGCAGAAATGATATTTCTAAGGCTGCACTTCTGGCTGCACTAGAATTGATACCATCGGAAATACTGATATATAGTCTGTCCAAACAGGCGTGAGCTCTGAAGAATTAGACTCTCCTACTACTCACACAAACAAGCGCAGTCCCCATTTGTGTGTGTGAGTAAAGAGACAGTCTGCCTACCTGCCCGCTTATGATTCTTCTATAAACAAATCAAAACAGAAGAAGATAGTTGAATATGAAGTTCTTCTTCGATACTCTACTCTTGTCAAACTAAAGCTATGCTTTCCAAAGAACTCTCTGCTTAGAAGAAAACCAATACCATTAACTCTTATGGGAGGGTTCACGCATTTTTAGGGCCGGATTCCGAGCTCGGGATTTCGCCAAGTCCTAGACTTTAAACAGCTGGAGTCAGAGAATTGGCTTTCCAAAACGAGTCGTAGTCGCAGCTTTTATAACAGTAGTCGTAGTTTTTATTTTCTTATTTCTATAATTGGAAACGTTTTTCCTTGACAAAATTAGACATTCCTAAATAATTCAAAATAGCTTAAACTTTACACTATTTTCTCTTTATTTTATTTTGTGTTCAAAATTTTTCGAAATTTAACTCAAACGTGACTATCGCAATGACTGCGACTACGCCCCGTTTTGGAAAGCCAATTTTCTGACTCCAGCTGTTTAAAGTCTAGGACTTGGCTAAATCCCGAGCTCGGAAACCGACCCTTAGAATTATCAATGAAGCCGTGTCCACACTGAACAAATTTTCGACATACATGTTCCGCAGACATGTTTGTTGAGGAGCTCACGGAGAAACATTTCAAAAGTTTGGATAATCATTGTTTGTCAAACAAAAATTACTGTTTTTCCAAACATTTTCAGAGTTGACATCTGTAAAACAGCTATAAAATATAAAACCTGTTCTTCCCACTTACAAATATTTTGTTTGGTGACGCGTCCACACTGGCCACGGGCAAACATTGTTTGTCAAACATAATAAAATTTGTCCAAACTTTTTCTACAAACATTTTTGTCGAACATTTGTTCAGTGTGGACATGGCTTGAGTGAACTGCCTTTAAGAATCATTTATATTTTGTTCAGCCGAGTATAATTAATTAGACTGCTTTGTAATCATATTCTATGCTTGCTTTGAACTTATAGGAGTCTTCGTCATGTTATGTGATATGCTGATGAGAATTTTCAGAGTTTTGTGACAACTTATATAATTTAAGATTATAAGATTTTTCATGGATTTGTGACAACTTTTATAATTTTAGAATATTATCAGCTTGAGTTGAAGGCCGTTTGATAAGTGGTAATACTAGCAGAAGTCTAAAGCACGAAATATACATGCAATATTATTGTACAGTATAGTATCAACTTTAACAACAGGCCAGCAAACCGGAGTAAACAGTTGCGGCCACCGCCACTACCTCCGTAAACAAAGCCATAGTGCATTCTGGTGACGTCAGCACCGGTAGGGCTCCTACACCAATAGCAATTTGTTGATTTCAGCTGATCTATATCAGCTACTTTTTTATTGGTGTAGGAGCCCTACCTGTGCTGAGGTTACCATCAACCACCTGTCATGCACTATGGATTGTTTACGGAGGTAGTGCCACCGCTGTGCCTATGACGTGTTTACTGCAGTTGTGTGGTTCGTTATAAGTAGGTAATATATTGTACAAAATATTGCAAGTCTATGGGCCGCTTTAAGCTCTTTATGTTTGTGTCAGTTCATTTCTCTGTGTTGAAAAAAGTACTGTTCTTCATTTTTTTATGACATAACTAACTCATACTTTGAGTATGAGTAACTAACTCATACTTTGAGTTAATCATACTCTAAATGATTAAATAAATAAACTCAGTTATATCAATTCATGTTTAATTCACGTATTTCATGTTGAACGAATTGAATTATTTTTATTAACCAGTTTTAGGCTATCTAAATTTCTGAATTTCTAAATTTCTAAATTTTTCTGAGTTTTAATGTGTTCTTGATTTTTCAGCTCCTGAACTGAAGCAACGCATCGAAGCTTGGAAGCAGGAAAAGTGCAAAAAGAGCGATTCTTTGTAACATCACATCAAGAAGGTGAAACGTGTATTTGATGATTCAACAGAAAACCACGATGAACTCTAAAACGAATATGATCTCGTTTAACACTGCGACAATACATTGGAAATTGAAAAAAGTTTCATTCAAATACTAAACTGCGATGTGAACGTTGCTGCATTATTTTTTGTTGATGCTTTCAATGTTTCGATTGAATAGCACAGCTGCTGTTTCTCTTTTATCTAACTGTTGGTTTCGTTGAAAATGTATATTGATGTGGAGATTTGGTTTCTTTCCAATGGAGTTGCAGATTAAAATACACAAAGTCTTTCAAACACTCGAGGCGGCAATGGCAATTGTTAGAAATAGATACGATTTAGATTTTTATTTGAGAGTATATGTGAATTATCGTTGTGCGAACTCTTATTAGCTACTTCATCAAGACTCCTCTTAATTTCTGTGTGAGAATACTTTTTATAAGTTTGTAGATATATTTCGATTGAGCAATGATGAATTTTCTACTTGACTGCTTCTTTGTATCGAAATAATTTGAGGAATGCTACTAACAAAAGCGTTGCATCTCATTCAATAGATATTCTCTACTGTAGTTAATTGATGTTGATAGATGGATAAATTGATAGTTATGTTCACCGCTAGCCGTAGATTCAGAGGATGAGATGTTTCGAAAAATAAAATTCATTCATTTAAGTAAGGATCGCTGACCACAATTTTCCAGAAGCAGTTGATTCCCCAAAAGGTTTATATTTAATTTTCGATTATCGGAGTAGGTTGTATTATTTTTGTATTTATCTGTTACAAGGAAATATATAATTTTTATAGATATTGATCTACTGTTTGGCGTCCTTCCAAAGCTGGATTCCCCCATATCAGTGTTACTGGAAGTGACCGGCACAGTAAGGCTGAGTTCTCGTAAGTTTTAATAGGACTATACGACTATTCATTCTCGCTCGTCCGTGCTGAGTGGAAAATTCCAATCAGAATTTATGAAAATTATTTTTTCACTGATACTAATATATGGGAATCCAGGTTAATAATTGATTTCATATAAATTGTAACTACGAGTTAGCTTGACCAATTCCATTTATATATTAAATGGCAAATCCTTTTCTAAATTGAAATATGATCCTGATTCTGTAACTTGCATAAAATATTCATTCTGTATCAATAGTTCGTGTGGATTTCATTCAAATTAATGTGCAAATTTTATTCTTGAATGATTCAGCTTGTCAAGCATTAGTATTATGATAACTTGAAGTACTCCCAAATTTGGTCATTATCGTTGAATACCAAGGGAACTTGCAAAACATTAATTCAATTTTAAATTTATAACGCATTAATCTATTTGAATCTATTCAATTATAAAATTTTATTGTATGCTAAACATCACACATATATTTATAAATCAAATGTCTGCTGAATAATTCTGTATAACTTCATAAATCCAAAACTCACACTCCTTTTGTGATTAAAATTTGATGTTTGTGATTTGCTCTTGCATTTGTCTCGAATGCTCTAAGCATTTATGGTGTAAAACCAAAATAAACATATAACATAAGTGGTGGTATTCGAAAAATAATAGAAACTTTATTCGAAATATTCCTTTGAAATTATCTAATTTCTGCTATATACTGCCTTATTTTATGGTTTCAGTTTATCAAGATTATTTTATTCAATTCCTTGTTTTCAATGTATTTTATTTTTATCATTCACATTTCGTATATAAGTTACTTGTTAAATTCCCCTTGGATTTTGTATGGAGTCGCGGAAGATTCTATCTACTATAGATTTAAATAGGGTGTAGAATGCAGGATAAGAGTTTAATTATTGTTGGCTGTAACTATGTATTCCTCAACCTGTTATAGATGTTATCGATTTCGAAATTTAATTTTCAAGAACATCCATGTGAATTTGTGATTCGATTTCTGAACTGAATTGTATCAATCACACAATTTTATCAATATATTGAATTTCATCGAAAATGTTCACTTGGCAAGCATTAATGTTCTTTCTTCAGCTTATGTGGGAAAAACTTGGAGTAAGTATATTGACTAGAATTCAAGTTTGATTATTGTGCTTCAATTTTCAATTTGTACATAACAGAAGATAATTTTTTTAGTGCATAGTTGATTTATTACGATTGAAAAATAACGTGTACGGAGAATTAATTACAAAAATTTAATAAATGATTTATGAATTGTTTGTAATCATAATACTTTTTATTGTTCCTTTGAATATCTATTTGTAATTGAAAAATCATAATGACTTTCCTTATCATTGTATTATATTTTATATCAGCTTTCAATGTTTCCAGAAGATATGCATTGGGGGTTTATAGATGAAAGCTGGATTCCATGATAAGTATCGAGTCTCCGGTTCAGAAGAAGTAGGTAATCTCCCCATTAGTTCCAATGGGTCTAATCATGCTAAGTGGAAATAGTCCCATAAAATCTCATGGGAAGAATGATTTCACAAAACTTGACACTGACTTTGATACAGATTTATTATGTGGAAAACCAGCTTTAAAGTAAAGTGCCTTTGCATATCATTTGAATTATAATTCAATAAATTTAACATAAAATTTGGAACAAAAACCTCCTTATGGCAACTATTCGTGGATTGTTCTCGTTCCAAAAGATGAGTGGATGGTGAACGCGAGAAAGTTTCTCGTAAATAATTGATTTTAAAATAATAGTCAAAATCAGTCCTTCATTATTCATAGCTTGGCCTCTCAGGAGTTTCAAAGTCAAAGACAGCGGCTGGATGGTACCGTATGCATTGAATGCTAAAAAAATGGCAATTTACAAGATATTAAAATTTTGACTCAAAACTATTTCAACTGCAAGGTAGAGGTGATGAATTTATGTGATAGGCTTTGTTTTGAGCTAGCATATCCTAATTTATAGGTAATATGGTTGCGTTAACATTGCGAAAATTAGTGAGACATGAACTCATGGATTCAATTGATTACAGTAGGCTATCTATTGTGCGGTGAAGGCTGAGAGATATCAATTTGAATAAAACTCTCCATTTATAAAATAAGTTGACCTTTAACTAGTAGTTCTGTGAACAGTAGACCTCGCGCTCAGTAAGTTACATTGACGTGTTGTTATGTTTTCTCAAAAAAATGAATAATTTATCAATTTAAAATGTCTAGAAAAAATCTCAAATAAACATAGAGCTTTCTGTCCTATCGTACCGTGACGTGTCGTCCCGGAATGTGAGTGTGAGCGCTGTTATCAGGTCTGTCTGCAACTGTCGAAAACGTTGATGGAAAGATACATTTTCAAGATGTTCGATGTTTTTGAACGGGTAGTATTATAGTCAACTAAACAGCTGATTTATGATGAATAATTCTATAGTCTGATTTTTACTTTCCTTGCCAAAAAAAATTAAGGTACCCTAATTTCCAAATTTCTATACGTTTCAAGGACCCCTGAGTCCAAAAAAGTGGTTTTTGGGTATTGGTCTGTATGTGTGTGTGTGTATGAGTGTATGTGCGTCTGTGTACACGATATCTCATCTCCCAATTAACGGAATGACTTGAAATTTGGAACTTAAGGTCCTTACAATATAAGGATCCGACACGAACAATTTCGATCTGATGCAATTCAAGATGGCGGATAAAATGGTGAAAATGTTGTCAAAAACAGAGTTTTTCGCGATTTTCTCGAAAACGGCTCCAACGATTTTGATCAAATTTATACCTAAAAAAGTAATTGATAAGCTCTATCAACTACCACTAGTCCCATATCTGTAAAAATTTCAGGAATTCCGCCCCATCTATGCAAAGTTTGATTTTAGATTCCCAATTATCAGGCTCCAGATACAAATTCAACAAAAAATTCCAAGTGGAAAAGATTGGGCAAGAAAATCTCTACAATTAATGTCCAGTAACATTTTCACCTAAAATTGGAAATAAGCTCGAAGTTCGAGAAAATAAGATTATTCAATTTGCAAACTGTTGGCAAGTGTTGATTCTATTAAATCATTCACTATGAACAGATAGCAGACTTCATGTGTCTGCAGCGTTATTGTCCTGTCACCAGCTGGCTTAGATCTTCCAATAGTAGACTAATTTAGATGCGCGGGAACACAAGCGTCAGTAAATCAATTTTCATAACGGCAAGGAAAGTTGTGTGAGTGCGCCACACCTGATTTTTACTCTAATATTGGCTTATGAAGGAGGCTCCTTTTTCCTATTATCCTTGAAATGCAAAATTTCCAAAAACCTTGTACGCGTCGACGCGCGATTTAAAGAGGAACATACCTGTCAAATTTCATGAAAATTTATTACCGCGTTCCGCCGTAAATTCGCAAGATATAAACATTAAGAGAAATGCCAAACCGTCGACTTGAATCTTAGACCTCACTTCGCTCGGTCAATATTAAGGTTGACGTATTAGTAGGCCTCTATTTATCTTTCTTTTGCATATCTGTTTGATCAAAAGCTAGGAAGTTTGTCACTTTTTCAATTTTGGAATAGATCAATAGTAAAATAAACAATAATTTTGTATAGAAGTATTCAAATTACATTTTGAAAATTCTAATGCTACGTCGGTCAAATTTTAATTGTGATTAATTCCACGAGAACCAATCAGAGAAGCCGTCTTTTCAAAAACATTCATTATTGGTTCTTGTGAAATTAATCACGGTTAAAATTTAACCAGCTTTTGTGCAACCAGGCCTCAAAGTTTAATTTATTGAAACGAAAGTTAGCTTTCAATAGACCCTAATTTTAAAATCAATACGGTACGGTATTTTAAGCTCTGAGTTTATGTTCTACAGTTGAAAAAAAATCTTTCACTACTGATAGATCGCTATTGTTTTTAATAGAAAAAAATTGTTTCATTCCACAAAATTGATTTTATAAAATAAAAATGACTATAATATTCAAATGTTGGTGAGTTTGAATACCCGCTTTCCCTTGACAGCCTTCTGAATCTGTGAACAATACTTATAAAGGTTGGCAGTACTGATTTCATCTCCTTCAATTTACCAATTTTCAATTAATTTGTCAGAAATGTATGCTAATCTATCAAATAGTTGGTAAGTTAGCTGAATTGGAGAAGTTTTATTAGATTTTTGTATATGAAATTGCGTGAAAAGATTCGATAGATTGTTGATATGATGACAGTTTGTTGTCAACGATGTAACGGCAAGCGCATGTACTATTTTCTCGATTCGGGTAGAGACACACCCCTCCCCCAACTCTACGTCCATTCATCAGGTGTAGGTCTAGGCCCTGATATCGGGGACTTCTGATTGTGGATGCTCCTGTCAAACATCAGTGTTGTGTTGTATCTGTATCAGTATCGTTGATGTATTGTGTGTTGGTGGCGCGGTTTCTCTGTTAACATCTTTAAAATCGTGTTAAATTTGTGAAATGTGTTTGTGCTTCATTCAATCCAAGGAAGAGTTTGTTTTACAGCCAACAGATCATTCTTACTCTGTCTCTGAGCTGCTACCTTGTTGATAAGTTATGGCAGAAGACGAAATTCTTTTCGACGATGTATATGAACTATGTGAAATAATTGGAAAGTAAGTACATTTTCTCACAATTCATACATTATTTTTCAGCATAATTCACTCAATCTTTACAGCGTAATAATTAATTTTTCCTAACCTATACTACACTCCCTTGAGTTTCGAGCAGGTTAATAAGTTAACCTAGTAAATATACTGTCTTTCGTCATTTACAAGCTTATCTTTATCAATTTCACGCTGATTCTATCCTAAATGACAACTTATGCATTCTGATATGATGTAGATATGTCGTGATTTTGTAAATGCTGAACACTGTAGGCGTTATCAGCTAATGCCGGTTGTTGATCAGGTTACTCAAACTACAGTGTGTGTCACCGTTTGTAGCTGAATAGAGTGGTTTAAGATTCAGTATATTCAGTCCTTGACCGGCAGTCGCCAGACAGACTTCGTCAAAATATAAAACAATCAAAACACAAATAACGAGAGATGGCCGCAGATAGGTTGTTTCATGTGGCTCTGTAGATGGACTGCCATAGTAACTCATTAAACAATCTCAAACTGGTCTACAAATCCACTGGTCTCATCATCTCTCAATGAGTAGAGAGGGTAGTTGATAAGTTTTTCTCGAACCAGCCTACAAAACTTCCCATACTCCAGCTCACGAACACAAATTGGCAGTCTGTTAAAAAATTTTAGCATCCGTAAGGGGTAGCATTCGTGTGCTTTCGATAGTCTGGAGTAGGGCAGGTCAATGTTGCCCCGTCTCCTGGTATTGTGGTGGTGCAGCTGGCCTACCAATGCATTTAATCACCAATGCTGATTAATCAATGCATTCATATATCAAAATTTTAATAATATTGTTGTACTAGATACCTAAAAAGTTTAAGGAATCAGTTTCTAGATTTCAACACACTGCGGTTCACTTTACAGGCTCACTTTAGCCTACGATGTAAGGTACCGTATGACATGACTGCTGATAGAAAGAATAGCTGCCGCTTATTGGTCTCATACCCTACCCACTTTGTTGTTGTAAATCACCCTTACATTATTCTATTATTCACGCAAAAAAATAAAAAATAATTAGGCCTAATGTAGGTAACTTAGATTGAGAATGGTTTTTCTCAATTTGAGTAGAATAAGAACCAAAACTAGCCTATAGTGAAGCCACCAAAAAACAATGTAAGGTCTTCATTAGGTTTCGTTAACTTGGCCTCTTATAGATAGATACTTTATCAAGTGGCTGTATGACTTTTATTCATGATGCTATGGGAAGTAGGACTATTATAAGTAAACGAATGTACAAGTAAAAGCTCTGCTTGAAAGTATCTAGAGCTACATGGCTGATTTAGAAGGGCAGAAGAATGCAATTCAGAGTTTTTAGACAAAAATCTACGACAGTAACTTTACTGTAGAATTATTTACTACAGAAATACCAGTAACTTAGAATAGGTACCTAGAATACAAGGTAATGTTCATGAAAATATGTGCAGTAACAAATCCAATCCAGCTGGTCGGTGTTAAATTGGTGCTCTAAATATCTATTCCTTCTATCTTCTCAATGTTAAATTGAGAAACTTTGTATTCTTGGTACAACCTATTCTATGGTACAACTACAGTATTGAGAAGCTGGAGTAACCTTGTCGTCTTCCAAACAGTCTTGCACTTCTCAACGCTATGATGTCTATTTTATAATCTCTGATAAATATTTCTCCTCTATCAGCTGTTTCTCAAAGGGTAGATTTCTCCTATTTAAACCTGGTAGATACAGGAATCTTTCTGAGCGCAAAAACCTGAACCCCCCCCCCCACAACAAAAAAAAACCAGGAAAAACCTCAGCGCAGGGACTGAGTGTTCAATTATTAACAATAATTAAAAACATAATAATGGGGTAACATGCAACTTAGTTCTGTTGTCTAACATTTATTGAGGAAATCAGGAAGAAAGTCAGGTTGTGTGAAAGAGAAGAAAAAGTAGCAGAGTATAGGCATAAGGGAAAGAGAAGATTAGTTGAAAATTACATAAAAAACATGAGAAGTCTTTATAATGAGTAATTAATGCACATGTGGAATTCTATACTTATTAACCGAAGATAAAGATAACGTAGCCTTTTATCACAGAAACATGACTGCTCGATCATTAAGAGAATGAATAGAGTATGATTGGTATCAAACAGATGTGGTTTCAGGGGGGCCAACTGAAGAGAAGCTGGGGCTCTGAACTCATTGTGCTTTCCAGGATTGAAGACCTTTAGCGGGATCTTTATCACAGATACGATTTCCAGTGCAAAGGAATTTTAGTCCCACATATTTTCCACATTTTTGTTGAAATCTTCTTTTTTTAGACCCATTGGATATACATGTGGAAATTGCTTGCTTAGGAGATTAAGATAAAATTGTACAAAATTTCAGATTTGGATTTATTTTTTGAATTGATAATACATTCAGGCTTTCCCTTTTTCCGCTCATCTTAAAGCAGTGGTCGCCAAACAGTCGATCGCGAGCTACCGGTATCTCGTGGGGTAGTTTTTGGTAGCTCACAGAAATGCTAGATGCAAGAGAATGTCGTCCAGTTTGAATATAGACACTTTCCCAGTCTGAAGAAAATCAATGACGAGAAAAATCCTCCACAGTACCGCAGCAATAACCAAGAATACGTTTCAATTCTTTCAGACTTGAGACAAAAGTTTAATCAACGATTTCAAGATTTCAAAAGCATCTCGAATATGGTACAATTCATCAACTCTCCTTTTGTAGAGATCGATGCAGGAGATTTTGAAGCTTGTGTTGTAAAAATTTTAGTGGAGATCAGGATTCAGTTGGAAATACTTGGCCTCAAGTCCCCAAAGAAAAATATCCAAATATTATTCAAGTTCCATTGAGGTTGAAAGCTATCTTCAGCTCTACTTACTCGTGTGAAGCATCTTTTTCAAGTATGAAATTAATAAAAAATCGATATAGGAACAGACTGACTGATGAAAATTTGGACAACTGCATCAGAATAGCGGCTACAACATACACTCCAAACATAAAGAAAATACTTGATGACCAAAAAGTGTTCCACTGCTCTCATTGAAATGTACATTTCAACTTTTGTTATACTTTTTGCTATGAGATGAGTAGATTTCAACACAAGAAATGTATCTTTATAGACAATAAAAGTGTGCGTACCGTACTTTCTCAAGTCCAATATTTCTTGGTAGCTCACTAGAAGATTTATAAATTCTATTCTAGCTCACAGGCTCATAAGTTTGGCGACCATTGTCTTAAATAATAGTTTATAATATGTTGATTTACAATTGATGAATTATTACCGTATGATGTACATTCTATTTAAAATTCCAAGTTCAACGGTCGTATTATCTGCGATTATAATTTAGATTCAGTTTTCAGATTATTTTAAACTCTTCCTATATTCCTAGTAAATTGATTTGTTCCTCTTCCAGGATTTTTTTTGATTTATAGTAATAGCCTACATCATTCTCGAATGATAAAGCACGATTACCGGTATTTCATGTCTTTATAATTTCAAGACGTTTAGCATTATATTTACAGTATTATTAATATTCATTCACAGTACTCTATAAATTTATTAGATATTGATATTTAAATAGTAGCTATACATTTTATTGCTACTGGCGTTAAAAGAATATGTAGCAAAACTTGTTCAAAATGTAGGTCATCGAATTATAAATAAAAAAATATTGAAAGATAATTTTCACTGTCAATTATTATTCATTAATACATTCGTGTTATCTCAAGTACGTACTTGATAAACGTGAAGTACTTAATTTACTTCCAGTATCTTAATATTGTACAGTACCGGCAGAGATTAATTTTAAAATAATTTCAACAATTTGGAAATAGAATGAAAAATATTTTTCGCCCCACTTGGATGTAATGAGCTGGTTTACGTGCGTCATATGGAGGCCGAAAGTGATTGTTTTCTGACCAGGCCGGTAAAATTTTTACGGCCCTAGGGCTGTAAAATAACCTTGAAGTCAGCTGATTCTGATTTGATGTGAACGTGTTTACAAAATAGTTTATGAAACGGAATCAGTTTATGCTTCTAGAATTGAATAAAGTTTTTGCAATAAGATACTATCATTTTATTTGGATGAATGAAATACAAATGAGATATTATAAACTATTCAAATTCAATTTTCAGAGTATAATAGAATCTAACCTCAATCCTCCTAGTAAAGCGTTTATCACGGAACATGGTGGATAAACGGAATCATTTTATGCTTCTAGAATTCAATAAAGTATTCTGTAATAATATACTATCATTTTATTTAAATGAATAAAATACAGATAAGATATATATTATAAACTATTCAAATAATTCGATTTTCATAGAAGGATAGAACTTCGAACCTAAACTTCCATTGACATTCAGATCACATCAGATTGGCCGAATTTCAAGTGTGCTAAAACAGCTGATCAAAAACTTTTTCAAGTGTGATAAACCAGCTGATCAAAAACTTTTTCAAGTGTGATAAACCAGCTGATCAAAAACTTTTCATTATTTGTGTTTATCATTCAATAATTAAAACATTTATAATAATATCATCTTATTGTCATTTGGAAGAATAAAAAGTATAAACTCAACCTCTTACATAATTGAACATAATCTTTTAGGTTATTTAGACAAATCAGAATAAAAATAAAAATACTTGGACAATATCTTGATATTCAGATTTGCTAGAGCTATGACCTTCCACTTTTGCTTTCGGAAGTGCTTATAATAGACAATGAGAATAATTATTATTCTCATATATATATTGTTTATTTTTCTGTGTGGCGAAAAATTACGTTCTCACCATGGGCAAAAATGTTTTTCCGGCTCTCAATCTTTTCTAGTCCTCGGCCTACGGCCTCGGACTTGAAAACCGATTTCGAGCCAGAAAAGTCTCATTTTCGGCCCTAGGTGCGAAATATACTATTGTTGACAGCTTTGGAACATATTCCTGTCAATATTATTCAAATTAGAATAAATTGACTGAGGAAGAAAAAAGAGATTCAATTTGAAAGCTGAATCTTATCATAAATGCAGTATAAATTTCAGTAGAGGCTATCATATTATCTAATGAATCATACATCATATCAAATTGACAACAGCAACTAAATTATTTTCCATTTGAGCTAATAAGTATAAGCAATTCATTCTTCTTTGACAATGAATCAGCGTTGATTACTAATTCTGACAGAGCTGTGTTAATCAAAAGTTCAACACCAAAAACAGACGTCATTTCAAGAACCTTGACTATTGAATAATAGTTTCACTTTAATTTTTCTTCCTCCTTTAAAATGTTGCACTATTGTAGTCTCTGTTTTACTAAATTACACAAAACGCATTCAGAGTTATCGGTAATTTTAAAACAGCTATATTTCTGTGGATTGCAAAAATCTCGAAAACTTACCTTAATGTGTAACAAAACAAAGATTATCTTAAATAACAGATTTCTTTTAAAATATCTTCATTTCACGCTAAGCAATCTTATTTTCAATAATGTAAGGCTTAATGAGGAGACTCAGTTCATTAAACTGTGCTTTTTGAGATGTAAAAAATGTTCTTTTCTTAGAATATTGATTTATTCACAAAATAAACGTCAAAGAAGTTAATTTATCATCCTTACCATATTAATCATACAGGAACCATATGCTTTATCTGTGGTATACCTGTATAATAATGTATTTATGAATGTCACTTTAATCTAAATTGTTTCAATATACTTAAGTCTATGACGCATAAAAATGTTGAAATATTGAAATCCTCAAACTTTCTATAGTCTATTAAACATTAATTCATCATAAATTTCATATAATATCAACTTAGAAATAGAAATACAAAATCTCAGTACCCTTTCAATTATTTTATCACAATTATTTTATTTTGTGATAAAATGATTCAAAAGGGTACTGAGATTTGTATTTCTATTTATATTATAAGTAGCCCTAAATAAAAAAGGCAATATCAACTTAATATATCATTTACACATTTTTTCTGAAAAACTACAGTAATTTGTATTAACTTCTGTATAAATGTTTTCTTTATATAATGTAGCTGTTATTTTTGTTTATATTTCCGAGATTTTTGGATCTTAGACTTCGATCAGTTGATATTAGTATTGTCACTGTTACCTGTAATCTATTTATTCAGCCTACATGTTTACCTGAATAGTATTTTACAAATTCGCGTCTTCAACAGAGCTTTTAGTTCATCTAGGCCTACATTGATACATGGACTGCTTCCGTTCATATGTTGCCTCGTACTTTTCATGAGAATAAACGCTACTTTAGGTACCGTACCTTATCTTTTTTCATAGGTACCGTACTCTAGTAACTTACAGCTTTTTCTCATTAATTACTCAAATTTTGGTACATTCTTTCTAAACACGTAAGGGTGTGTGCACACAGATAGCAGTCGGCGGTCAGGAGGATATAGGTATATATATCCATATATAAATTATCACAGATCTAACCTTTTACTACCATTTTTAACTGTTTACTTAGACTATGATTAGGTTATATATATATTTCTTAGGACCGCTGGAACCCTGAACACCTGACCGCTCTCTGTGTGCACACTCCCTAAACGATTAACTCAGTTTCCTATCAGTTATTAAGGATTTCACACGTTTTATTTTTGCGTGAATTCGTGTCCAAATATTGGAAAAAAATAAAAACGTTGTTGCTGATTTTTTCGACTGCTTTACAATTTAGAGGTGTTTTTGTGCTCTAGTTTGTTGCCGATTCAGTACGGATGAAAAGTACAGAGATCGAAATTGTTAATTGAATAGCAGATTCGGTGTAAAAATCGTCGCCAGTGTTGGGTTGCAGCCAAAGCCTTTGCGCTTCGATAAGCGCGAATAATACATTTAATTAAAGCCTCTCGCCGGCGTCTGCTCTGCTCTGCTCTAGGCCTACATCCAATCACTCTGTCAGCCAGTTTCCTCCCCCTCCCTTACCACGAACTCACCCCAACTTTCACTTCACCCCACCCCCCGCCCAACCTACCGCAACTCATTTGGCAGTGAAAAGTTTTGGGCGAGAAATTGAAGTTCTCTTGGGAAAAGTGTTACTTATTGGGTGGAAACCGTCTGTAATCGGATTTCATTTGTACTCCTCGATGATTATTTGTTAAAGAACTGTCTTGATCGGCTTCAAGATATTGTGTTTTCTTTTCAAATTCAACACCTTGCTATTTCAGTGCTTAATTATCAGTGAAGCCCTTTTCTCCTCTTCTATACCAAAAATGCCCTCTGTGAGTGAGATCTCATCATTCAATATGAAATAGAATGAAAAAATCTCTATTTGGCTGAGTTAGGACTTTTAAGTCCTCTCTACCACTCAACCTCGTCAACATGGATACAATATCATAACTTGCTACAATAAATAGAAATATATTAAATAATAAAACAAATAGTTGAAACAAGACAATCAATCTGCATTTAGACCAAATAGTCAATTATTTAATGAATAATCTCTGAGTTCTATGTTCATCTCGTGATACATTTGGTTATTCATAACAATGAAATCTTTTGTAACTTGAATAACATAAAAGAGAGAATATTTCTTTCAACATCATCAATATTAGTAACGATGCAGTTTCATATTGGATGATTTACCTTATATCCATTTTAAAAGTCTCAAATTGATAAAATTTGATAGAATTCGACTGCAGAAATGATGATCACTCGTGAAATACTTCAATAGTACAAATTGTAATATAGTTAATAAGATAATAATAATACTGAGGGTGATGCCCACATAAGTTCTTAGGCTTGTGCGTGGGTAATGAGTGAGAGGGATGATGAGATATGACGACTACTTTTTAGGTCCTAGTCGGGATCGACGGCTTATCGTCTCCTCCGAAAGACGTGGTGGCCGTATCTGTAAGATTGTGCTGTGATCAAAAACGTTTGCCTGTATATAAATTATAACTACTTGAAAAATAATCGGCTATAATCACACTATAGAGTTATATACATCATGTTATGTAAAAACTTATGGATTGAAGAATTATTTTGTTGTGTGTAGATAAAAATAATATTCCATTAGAACCTATCATATTATGTTAACCAGCACTATAGGTTAACTAGCAAGTACTATTTCAACGAAGCAGAGATGTTAACTGCAGCGTATTTGCATGCCTTATAGATTATAAAAAGGCATTCGATTGGGTAATACACGAGAAGATGGTGGACATACTCAGAAACATTGGAATGGATGCAGGAACAATTGACATAATAATAAACCTGTACTGGAACCAGTCCGCGGTACTCAAAATACAGGGAGAGCATACGGAGGAGATAAATATTCAACGAGGAGTGAGGCAAGGATGTATTCTTTCACCCATCCTTTTCAATTTATACTCTGAATAGAGTATATGTTTCAGGGAAGCACTTGAAGACATAGAAGAAGGCATATCCCTTAAAGGCCTGTGTATCAATAATATCATATATGCAGATGATACCATAATCTTTGCAGATACACCGGAAGGACTGCAGGCACTTTTAAACAAAGTTGTACAAGGAAGTGCTAGATATGGACTAGAAATGAATGTCAAGACAAAACTTTTAATAGTTAGTAAGAAAGAATTCAATAATGTCCATAGTCTTTTCTATTTAGGAAAGTTACAAAATATTCCATTGAAAACCGGTACTGTAAGTTTATAAGAAATTTAGAACACACTCTATGTGTGGGAGATGACAAATTAATAATAGCTTGATTGAATCTATTCAATTTCTGCAGGTACTGTTGAATAGTTGAATCTATTCGATTTCTGCCAGGTACTGTTGAATAGTGTGCAGATTGGAGTGAGATAGTGCAGCAGAATATTGGGCGTAATGGAAGTTGTAGTTTGTGAGTGAAGTTGTTAACAAGGTTAAAGTGTGTGTCGTCTTATCGCCTAGGTTGCTTGGAAATTGATAGCGGTCTGCGCGGAGCGGAGCGAGGTTGTCTGGACTCTCTAACTCGGCCCGTGAAATATTGGTCCGCTGGGGCGTGAACCCTGAACCGACCAATCGCAAACTCCCCTTAATTATGGTTAGCTGTATTTAAAATTCGTCTTAAATTTGTCCTCTGCGCTCCCTCTCGTACACATCTTTACTGATTACACTGTTGCCTCCAATCTGGCACCAACTTTGTAATCACCATGTGCGATTTTGTGCTGGAATAGAAGTTACTGGAATGTATAATTTATAGTATATCTCCTACTGCCGTTTAATTCCACTGACAAACTTTATGATTCAATAATGATTGTTAGGTCTATCTTTTAAACATGATTACAGCAAATTACTCATCATTTACGAAATGTATGTAGATGCTTTCTGGGAACATTTCAAGTTTTCAAGAGTGACTGATTTAAGAGATAGTTCTATTATGAGAGATGTTTTATTATGAGATATGTTTTATAATGCCAATTACGATATTTTTTCCTCTATTTTTGTTTGATGTTGTTCTGTGTAAAAGTTATTGATGAACTTTGGAGACGATGAACATAGTTGCCAAAAGCTTCAAAGAGGGATATGATTATAGAAAATTTGACATATGTTTGGTGAATCATTCACATTCTTTCTCAATCCTATACTATTAAACGAGCAACTTCTGTTTATTATGTTTATATGTTTGTATTTCACCGGATTTCGAAAACGGCTCTAACGATTCTCTCGAAATTTCTGAACATAGTAGGTTTTATAATATAAAGATTCGATTGCTCTAGGTCTCATCTGGGAAAACTCGCTCAAGGACATTAAATGGACAATTATTATTCATAATACAGCTGATATATTATTTCGTCGTCTGTTGATGGGATTGAGTGAGCGAGTTCATGTGTGTGGGACTGTGTCAAAATTATGACTCAGCTGTTGAACTTTTGTAATCATTCAATCAGGTACTTATTGCCGGTTGCAATAAAGCCGGGTTATTTTCAATCCTGATTAATTCCAGTAGATCCATCTTTTTGAAATGGTCTTCTCTGATTTGGTTCACGTGAAGTTAATGAGGATTAAAATTTACCGGCTTTTGTGCAACTGGGCCTTTGTGAGGGAAATTTTTGCATTCCTCTGGGAATTAATCTCAATTTACTGTTTTCAGATGGAACATTTCTGTATGAATGTTATTATAATTTCTTCTTTCGTAATAAAATTTTTATGCTTTTGTACTCCAGAGCGAAGCTCGGTCCCCGATATTGTATAGTATATCTCCTACTGCCGTTCAATTTCACTGACAACCTTTATAATTTAATAATGATGGTTATCTTTTAAACATAATTACAGCAAATTACTCATCATTTACGAAATGTATGTAGATACTTTCTGGGAACATTTCAAGTCTTCAAGAGTGACTGATTTAAGAGATAGTTCTATTATGAGAGATGTTTTATTATGAGATATGTTTTATAATGCCAATTACGATATTTTTTCCTCTATTTTTGTTTGATGTTGTTCTGTGTAAAAGTTATTGATGAACTTTGGAGACGATGAACATAGTTGCCAAAAGCTTCAAAGAGGGATATGATTATAGAAAATTTGACATAAATGTTTGGTGAATCATTCACATTCTTTCTCAATCCTATACTATTAAACGAGCAACTTCTGTTTATTATGTTTATATGTTTGTATTTCACCGGATTTCGAAAACGGCTCTAACGATTCTCTCGAAATTTCTGAACATAGTAGGTTTTATAATATAAAGATTCGATTGCTCTAGGTCTCATCTGGGAAAACTCGCTCAAGGACATTAAATGGACAATTATTATTCATAATACAGCTGATATATTATTTCGTCGTCTGTTGATGGGATTGAGTGAGCGAGTTCATGTGTGTGGGACTGTGTCAAAATTATGACTCAGCTGTTGAACTTTTGTAATCATTCAATCAGGTACTTATTGCCGGTTGCAATAAAGCCGGGTTATTTTCAATCCTGATTAATTCCAGTAGATCCATCTTTTTGAAATGGTCTTCTCTGATTTGGTTCACGTGAAGTTAATGAGGATTAAAATTTACCGGCTTTTGTGCAACTGGGCCTTTGTGAGGGAAATTTTTGCATTCCTCTGGGAATTAATCTCAATTTACTGTTTTCAGATGGAACATTTCTGTATGAATGTTATCATAATTTCTTCTTTCGTAATAAAATTTTTATGCTTTTGTACTCCAGAGCGAAGCTCGGTCCCCGATATTGTATAGTATATCTCCTACTGCCGTTCAATTTCACTAACAACCTCTATAATTTAATAATGATGGTCATCTTTTAAACATAATTACAGCAAATTACTCATCATTTACGGAATGTACGTAGATGCTGTTGTGGAACATTTTAAGTATTCAAGAAATACTGATATGAGAGATACTTTTATAATAACAATTAAGATATTTTTTACTCTACTTTGGTTGATGTTGTTTTGTGTAAAAAGCTATCGGTGTAGGCTACTTTGGAGACTTTTCAAAAAGGGATATGGATTATGGGAAACTTGATATACGGTATTTTATGTTTGGTGAATCTTCCATTTTCTTTTTCGATAACAATAAAAAGCTATTGGTGAACTTTAGAGACTTTTTAAAAAGGGATATAGATCATGGGAAACTTGACACATATTATGTTTGATGAATCTTCCACTTTATTTTTCAATTAAAGTGGTACACCAACATTTTGCTTGCAATTAATATATGTTGTGTGAAGAATCAATAATGTGTTTCCTCCCTGTTAGAATGAACAAATTAATCAAATAGCTTATGCGTTATCAAGTTACTCAATGAGCTAATCTATGCTATTATAACATTCTCTTTAGACGCCCTTTGTTCCTCTTGATTACTGGCGTTTCCTCCACATGTGCTTCCTTCTCTTTCTGGCAGGGTAACTTCTCTTTCTAGTAAAGCTATACAGTACTAAGCGCCAATATCCGCGTGAACTCTTGATTATGTCGTACCTCTTATATTACCTTCATGTCGGTTAGCATTACTTTGTCTACACTTTGTTGTCCTTTAAGGATTCACAGTATATGGCGAGCATATTATATAGCTTTGTGGTGTTCAAGGTCTTTCTATTTTTATACTGTTACACATATTAACACAGATCTAACCATAGGTGTTGACTTAGTTTATGATTATTACATATGGGGTCGCTTTCTCCAAAGTTGGTTTACTATTAAACTTCTTTATTAAATGTATGATCTCATTTATTATAATGTGTTTCAATTGAGACAGCTGATGGTTTAAACTAAAATTTTAATTCAACTTTGTTGAAGAAAGCGACCCTTAGGGATGTATTATTAAAATTACTTAGTTAAAAGCCCGACGTTTTACCCATCTACTGAATTCTCTAATTGTACTAAGCAAATTAAGTATAAGTACGAATATAGGGGGACCGAGCTTCGCTCTGGAGTGTAAAAGCATAGAACATTTGTAACGAAAGATTGAATTTATAGTTTATATTTATTTTTTCAGTTGTACAATATTATTTTTACAGTTATATGAGGAGGCACAACAGGCTTATGCCCAAAACTGTCCCTTTTCAAATTTAAACTACAGTCGAAATCAAAATCTAGGTCAAGCTACTATCACTCATCAAAATAACAATTTATTCTTCAAAGAACAAACACATCTTCAATTACAAATAGATATACTATGAATTCGATTTAGGTTGTTATACTATGTTTGCTACAATATTTGTGAATATACTATTTACTATTCTACACTAACAGCATCTAGTTACTATTTTGGACTTTCTGAAGTAATAATGTTTTCTAAAAAAAGAGAAATAGGTCTAAACAAAAATAAGTTTTTCTTGCTAGATTATTCCTCTTGTGAGATCAGATGAGGAATAACCCACACACGCACTCGCACACTCACTTTACTACCATTACGGTATCGACAGACGTATCCAGCTGTTTTTTCAAGGACGTATTTATCTTTTTAATTCACTTAAACGAGTTATCCCAGGGTTAAGACATAGTGCAATCGAATTTTCATATCATAAACCTACTTTGTTCCAAATTTCGTGAGAATCGTTAGAGCCGTTTCAGAGATCCGGTCACATACAGATATATAAACATGAAAACAGAAATTGCTCGTTTAATAGTATAGGATTCTAGGAGATATACTCCTGTAACGAGTAGTGAAATTACACAACTAGTACCACTTGGTTGCTTAGCAACAACTAGCTTTTAGAATTATTGTACGTTCTTAGTAAAATACTTACCGTAGTATTCCTTAACACAATTCTAGTACTTATTAGTACTGAGTACTAGTAGAGATAAGTCGTGCTTTCAACTGAACTATGTGTATGAAAATACATCCCCTAATATTATGATGATTTTTAAGTAAAGAGTATGAATCCACGGGTATTTTACGAACGTTTCATCTCAATGTGTAACGTGTAAGCATCATTAGATTCCCTTTGAGTTGACTGGAGTTTGATGATGGCTTCACGGTTCACGTCTAAGCTAAACGATTTTCACATTTCCGTGAGATGATTAGTTCTCACTTTGTAGCTATGATTATTATGTGCTGATTTTAACTTCGCTCTTTATTTCACGGACCGTGTTACTGTACTTAGAAATATTGTGCTTCTCAATATGTGTACCATTATATGATATTTTCCTGCTTATCTAATAATAAATCCCAATACCTCCGGTGTTTGATAATAAATACTATTTGGGACGTAGACTATGGCCTGGTTGCACAACAGCCGGTTTAATTTTAACCGTTATTAATTTCACTAGAACCAATCAGAGAAGGCGTTTTTGAAAAGAATCTCGTGGAATTAATCACGGTTAAATTTTAACTGGCTGTTGTGCAACCGGCACTATCTCTGTCAAGTCAAACCTTGTAAGGGTAGCAACATCATTGTCACACATACATGTCGCAACAAAAGTCACATGATTTGAAGAGAAGCTATTATTGCCAGGTATAAATGGTTGGAAATGCAGTGGCTTACTGTAGCTGTGGTAGAGGTGAAGCCAACCAGCTTTTTCCCGCTTGCGACAGATGATTGATGTTGCGTTATAATATTATCGTCCTTCATCCCTCTTCCCTCCCCCTGCCGCGCATCCCTCACCTGTGAGTAAGTTACACCCGAGCCACTCAACTTGAAATGTATTGTCGGCGAACAACTAGGCCTACTGTAGCAGAAAACCACTTGAGCCCTGCGACAGATTTATGTGGTGACTTCTGGCAACTAAGCTCTAACTTGGCTATTTCATTGTTGTTTTTTAGTTTTCAATATCTACCGCTTTGTCAGACGATTGTTATATTGGGTGGAACTACTGGAAATAGTCACACCATATAGAACTGTAACCAAGCTGTAACTTGGGTAATTCATTATTACTTCCAGTTTTAGTGTAAACCTTTTTAGGTTCTAATATTTCTTTACTGCTTTGTGAATTATGAAATACGATTATTTTATTTATTAGAATCACTTGTAATAGTCACACCACATAAAACTTTAATCAATCTTAAACTTGTCTATTTAAGTATTGCTTTCTGCTTTTTTGTTGACTTTTTGAATTTCAATAGCTCCATATTGTTTTCTCCTATATGATTATTTTATTAATTAGAAAGACTTGAAATAGTCACACCACTTCAATGTGCCCTTTTCAACATCTATTTTTCACATCATGTTTCAACGTGAGCGTTGTATAATATCCACTTTACAATGTAACTTCCCCTCTTCAAATACCACATTGATCAGTTTTTAGTCTCGTAATAGTATTCTCTCTTATTTAATCTCATGTAACCGTTTTTAAATTGATTTTTAAAGATCTATTGCCTGAAAAATTATTCTATTAGTCTCTAGATCATCCAATCTTCCTGCTTTAACTTGTGTTAGCTTTCTTATTTCATACTGCGTTTGTTTCCAACACTCCCGTAAACATAAAGGAATACTTTTGTGGGTGCTCTTTGATTTTCAATTCATAGCGACTACAAAACTACACGAATTTGCACTGTATAGTCTAATCATTTCTCAATCTAATCCTACTGAAATTGAAATAAATAGTTTAAATTTAATTCAAGTAACAACTCGGCACGTGCAGAGAGTGGACTAGCTATTTAATTCATGTCTAATTTGTCAAGCGAATGTGGTTGGGTTCTTGCATGTGGGCCAATCATTGTGCTATGCATGTGGAATGCAGTGCAATAAGCATTGTGCTAGTGGTCTGTTCTTGGTTCTGTGCTGTGGTTCCAGGACATGGCAACTACTCGGTCTTGAGCCGAGGATAGCATACAGCTATTACTATCCTTGGTCTTGAGCAACAGATTTGCGTGGGAGACTTTAGACACGTGGAGTAGATGCCGTGTAGTTTATTGTACTCTTTCTACCACTCTCACTTCAGCCGTATCGCATTCAAATTTTGTTTGTTCAAAAAAATTCCCTCTTTCTCCATCTCACTAACCCGAGGTCTTTTCTCTCTTTCTATCTTGAGCCAGTCTATCTTTATCTCATTTTATCAGTAGTCAGACAATTCTCGCTCGCAATACGGACATGCACAACTAGCGCCCAGCGGTCAAATGGGAGTGATACATGGCTCCCATACACACGTACACTGTTTACGTCGTGACGTCATCACTGTCTGTCTCTTACTCTCTCTGGAAGTGATAACGGTATATAAACTTTCCGACAACCATCTGCTTCATAACGACCATTCCTTCCTATTCGACTCCAAAACTGTTCCATTGATTTATCTCGACTTATGATGAATTTTGAAATCATGAATACATCGAATTTCCAGCTCTGACAGTATGTTGAAAAGGTTGACGACCGGGAATCCCCCGGTTTGTCAAAACCACACCACCCCATCAACTTTTCGATAATTAGCACCTATTGAATCTTTCAGGCTGCCACCATGAGTGAGAAAATGAACAGTGTTGATTTGTTTGCTAGGCTGAGTGACGGAGGTTCAAAGTTATTAGTATTTAAATATATCTTTATCTATCACCCACATTGTCCTTGTCAAAAGATATCTTTATTAAAACAAAAATCAGAAATGAAAAGTCAAAACATTAGAATGAATGATTGAGACGATGTGTTTGCTAGAACCAATTTGACAGAGATTATTCATTCAAGATGACTGTATCTTAATGAATGATTGTTCATACAATCATGGTTCTAGCCCAATCTTTCAATATCAATAAGTAGTGTTTCGCTTAAAGCTTCCTTTGGATACTGTAGTGAATTTGAATTTCACTCCTTCAGTCGGGGAACGTAATATCGGCTGCTAGTGAAAGCGAAATGGCATCACTCGTGATGACGTCACGGACGTTCACTTTGTTACGTTCAATCTGTGAGTGCCCAAACACATTCTGACCGCTGGGCGCAAGTTGCGGATTCCCCGCAATACTAGAAGGAGATGAAGAACGAGAGAGATGCACTAACAGAATCAATTTTGTGTTGAATTCTGTTTCTATTTTTCGTCCATCGTCTGACCTTGTCCTGTCAATTCCAACACATGGGATTGTAATTGAACATGGAACCGCTTCACACTCCCGACATTTCCGAATGCGCTTCCTCGATTCTCTCAACTCATCTCTTGTCATGTAGTGGGATTCTAAATGTCTTTTGATAGCCAATATCGACGCATGTTTCGAATTTTACAGTATTTGAGATTGCCTCTTGTACATTTTTTTCAACAGGGGTGTGGTTTCGAGGGGAAGAGGGGGTAGGGTTTTGATAACTGGATGTATCCCCCCTCGAAATAGTTGAAAAAACAAATACGTATTCATGTTTGAAAGTAATTTATTGAAATAGAGCATGGTTATAATGCACGCCACGCATCATAAAGTTCTTCTGGTTTTACAGTATAGTCTGGTAAAACCAGACGAGAGATTTATGAAAAACGCTTCATATTTTTAAACAGATTGTGTGATAAGTAAGATAGAAGTAGAGATAAATTGGTGAAATAATGCCAGTGTTTCGAGAATCTTGAAGAGTACCTATGCTGGGAGAAATTACACAGGTGTATTAGAAATATAAATTCATTACAGGAAAAATAGTAACACAATCGATTTTACATTTTAGTGGAAATTCGAATGTTTTATTTTATTTTTATTTATTTATTCATTTATTGTATAAAATACTATAATCATAATACAATTATGACATTGGAGGAAAAACTAGGCTGAGCCTGTACTATTTCTCTCCAAAAATTTTGATAAAATGTTAATGTTGTCCAAAAGATAAGGTTATGTAATCACACACTGCTTCGTTACTTGATTTTCGGTCCAGGAATGATGATTTAAAATTTTGAATTTTGAAGGTTGATTTTATACTCTAAAAAAATCTATTGATGTTATACTAATACTTAATGTGAAATATTCATATCGGATGGTGTTGAACTGTTGGTTCGACAATAAAACGCAGAGCATTAAGCATACAATATGAATAGAGTAATGTGCATAGGGTGATGTTTCCAGTCGCCGTGTCGAAAGTTAGCAGATGGTAGACGACTGTAAAGCTGGATATTTTCCTTTTACGGCTGACTGTTTCGGGGCGGCGGCGTATTCAGAACAGGCTTGCATTACTGATCAGATCTGTCAGAATTTCAATCCGGGTATTCTCACAGGAATCCGAATACTGCCAAGTTTCAGCATGCAAAATGTTTTACTAGATGTTTGTGTGCGCCACTGCATAAATATTCATGATCATGCGATTCTTCAAATCTAGAAAAGCTCTGGATAAAATTATTCATACACATCAAGTGCTTGGATTTTCGTGTGCGTGTGTTCATTGGGAATCAACGTTTTAGCGTAGGGGGTCACCACACAAATATAAAGTTCAACCAAAAGAGTTGTGGTTGTTTCATCGATAGTAATTTCTTCGTAGTTGATCATTTCAATTGGAAGAGTTTAACGTTGCTCCCAGAGTGAAATCCGTGAAGCGTAAACTTTATTGAACTGCTTGGAATCGACCAAGCAACAAACAAATCATATGTAAAACCTAAATTCCTGTACAAAAACTGAAAAAGTTCTAATTCCATTGCGGGAAAAGAAGTGCCCGATAATACACAAACTAACAACAATATAAAAAGTCCTTTTTCTTAAGCTGGGTTTTCGTTTGTGCGTAAATGCCGCCGTCGACCACGACAGGGTGAGGATCTCAGATTGGGTAGATTTCAATTTGTCTAAATAACCTAAAAGATTATGTTCAATTATGCTTTTATGGGGGAGGTTGAGTTCATACTTTTTATACTTTTAAATGGCAATATGTTGATATTATTAGGAATGTTTTGATTCTTGAATAATAAAGAAAAATTAATAATGAAAAGTTATTTGATCAGCTGTTTTAGCACACTTGAAATTTGGACAATATGAATGTCAGTCAACAATGCTTGTCGTCGTCGACTGCGGAAGTTTACGCACAAACGAAAATGCACCTTAACTAGCTGAATTATTTATTCAGTTGATTTCGATTCATGTACAGTAGCAAAATTTCTCTCAATATTTTTAACAGGACAAATTTTCAATTCTTATCCCAGAACTATTACTTATGTTTAGAATCTCAGTTATCATTATTCCTAGGGTATTGATTATGCCCAATTGATTATTACCTAATTCCTAAATAATTAATTCACTGTTATCATCATGATTATAAAAATAACTTCATATTGATCCAATACGCCAGGGAACGTAAACTTCTTCAATTGAAATAGCATTTGCAAAAGATTAAAGCACTTAACTGTCCTCCACTTTGATTATTTTTCAAGCCTGTTGTCTGTTTTTCTAATCAAGCACATGTGGTTCCCGTGCAGTAGGCAAGGTCAGTTTTTTTGTGGAGTAGAGTATTAATTTTAGAACAACTCGCTCATCCTCTTCCCATGCTTTGCAGCATGTGGCAATGTATCCTCTTCATTTTTTTCTATTTCATCATAATATTGTTACAATTATCCGGGTCCTGTTTTGTTTTCAACAATTTTATTTCAATCTTCACCTCTCAATGACGTCAACGTCTGCATTGGTAGGGTTTCGTTTGGAGAGCGATGGAGATTATCAGTAAATCCGCCTTATATTACTATAGTTTTTTCAATAGTATACTTTCAGCAATGCTTCCTTATTGAAAATGATGGTGACAATATTAGATTTAGGGCCGGTTTCCGAGCTCGGGATTTAGCTAAGTCCTATACTTTAAACAGCTGGAGTCAGAAAATTATTTTTCCAAAACGGGGCGTAGTCGCAGTCATTGTCATAGTCACGTTTGAATTAAATTTCGAAAAACTAGAAAATTTAACACAAAATAAAATAAAGAGAAAATAGTGTAAAGTTTCAGCTATTTTGAATTATTTAGAAATGTCTAATTTCGTCAAGGAAAAACTTTTCCAATTATACAAATGAGAAAATAAAAACTACGACTACTGTTATAAAAGCTGCGACTACGCCCCGTTTCGGAAAGCCAATTTTCTGACTTCAGCTGTTTGAAGTCTAGGACTTTGCTAAATCCCGAGCTCTGAAACCGGCCCTTAGTTAGTATTACTCGTACATAGTAAGATCTTCTTGCAGACAATATTTGGAAAAGTAGGCGTGCCTCCCAAAGTCTTCACTTGTATTTAGTTTCTGTAGAGTTACTTGTGAAAGGCTTCTATCTCCTATTACTATCTACGGTCTTTCAAATAATAGTTCATTCTTATTATTATCTCCAATCTTTCAAATGATAGTTAATTTAGATTACTATCTCTAATATTTTAAATAATAGATAATAGTTCATGATTCAAGTGGAAAACTACATTAGGCACCAGCATTTCGGGATCTTTCTTTCTGTATTTTACTGGTAATGGTAGTTTGCCAGTAAATTATTGTACGTCATTGTTTAAATTTGTATAATTGTTTACTGATCATTTAATAGTTTGTATAAGAGGTCATGTCTCAGAATGTTCATTCCAATATTTTTTATTTGAAAAGCGGGCTGATCAAAAATTAATACTCTACTGCACTAATAAACTTTGTTTGAAATTTGAAATTATAGCTTTTTAATGTGAAATAGGTGGTGCTCTTAATAATAATAAATAAAGCCTTTATTTTGTCCAAAACATACATAAGTTATGGTACTGAAGTACTTCAAAATACTTTTAAAATCAATTTAAAAAAATCAATAGTCTATTGTTTTCTTTTAAAAATTAATACTCTACTGCACTAATAAACTTTGTTTGAAATTTGAAATTATAGCTTTTTAATGTGAAATAGGTGGTGCTCTTAATAATAATAAATAAAGCCTTTATTTTGTCCAAAACATACATAAGTTATGGTACTGAAGTACTTCAAAATACTTTTAAAATCAATTAAAAAAATCAATAGTCTTGTTTTCTTTTTCTTGAATCTTATTTTGTTTTTGGAAACTAAGCCCGTCACCGAGCATAGGCCTCCCCCAGGTTGTGCCATCTCTGCTGTGCTCTTAATACAAAACAACAATTATTATCTTACAGATGGAAGTGAATAGAGAATGCATTTATTCAAATGCTAATTAATATATAATTATTATTAACGAAAATCCTAAATAAATAATTATAATTATTATCTTCTTGATCATTTCTTTATTATGTGATACACAAAGTTTTTTCAAATTGAAATGCCGTTGGATTCAGCTACATGTAGACTTTAGTATAGTAACCGAAACCCTTCAGTCTCTCTGATGTAGATGTAGACTTTTTCCAGCCCTTTCATAACGTCGCTCCAAATATAGAATTGTTTACTATTCTCAGTTTGTTACTGTTGTTTACATCTTACACCGTCGACTACATTATTCTTTATAGTGTGCTTTCGGAGAGTAGTGGGTCGTCAGTCAGTCCTAAGTTGTGTTTTAGCCTTATAAAAATGCATGTTTGATGAGATGGGCGGCAAAAGGTGAAGCGAACGAGATGGCAATATGTCGCAGATAAGGATGACGCATGAAGCTGTAGAACAGATCCCATCCCTCAGTCGTGTCACGGTCCTATCCTATCCCACGGGATAGCATATCCCATCCCACTACTTCGCAGATCCCTGACTGGAACACTCCCTCGTATCAAAATAGGTCTCTGGCTGTCGGGAAGCAATGTTCGTTCCACATCCCTGTCATTTGTATCCATATCCCTCTCAACAAAATGATCTGTGGCGGGCAGACAAGTCTTTCTATTACATATTTTTGCATGTAGCAAGTTGTTTTAAGCGTTTTAACTTCTACTACTTTTATGTACAGTATTCCCAGACAGCCTTTTTTATGTACGGTATTGTGGCCATTTCTAGACGGTCAAGCTATTTCTACGTTCATCGTATATTTGATTCACTTGAATCGGTCTGAAGAGAAAGGGGACATGTCAAAAATCAGAATTTTTCAGGGGAGAGAAAAAACTGAATACAGATAAAAGTATTGATAATTTCAAGATTATTTTTCGTCATTAGGATGCAAACTCTTTCAAGACAACAATTTTAATCCAGTATGAGCACTTATATAAGATTCACCCCTTAAAATTGAGTTTTTTGTTAACTTCCTTTTACTCATGATGATATTATAAATTATCACTCTTCAACTTTTACAATAAACACCTCAACCGAAAGCAATCTAATCTTAAAAGAACGCATGAATCAAAGGTAACCCAACAATAGCATAAAAATCACAACTGACAAACAGTTGATTTTCGAATGTTCGGCGTTGAAAGGAAACATATCTATCATGACTAGTTCCCTTTCACTCCAGTACAGCAAAAATACTATATCTGTTTCTCGTATAAAGAGAATTCTGACATGTTCCCTTTCAGCTCCAATCGATGTATCCCACAGTAAACAACTCATTTCAACCATAAAAAAATGAATAATTTTGACACAATGATAAATTAATAGCTGCACTATAATGAACAGAATATGTAACTCAATATATTCTACCAGCTATCACTATTACCAGATAGTTAACATTCTTCGTGGAAGTGGGAGTTGACAATCAGATTTCACTAGAAAAATAACTTTTTAATATGAACGTTACGCAGCTAACATAAATCCTAGACTAGAAAGTAGTCTATTATTCAACAGCAGTATAATATTCTATTGTTATACTTCATCAACTTGGATCAGATGTCTTGAATCTTATCAACTGTATTGATCTTATCTATTCACCATTGTTGTCCTGGACTAATGACATGAACATCTCTATCCACCTTGCCTTTCTATATCACATTGAAACAAAAGTAAATAAAGCTTCGCACACATTCAAATTCATTAAACAAAAGCATAGAAAGGTCTATGGACTACTGAGGTTATTTATTATTATCAAACGAAAATCCAAATTAAATGCTGTAATTCACCCCGAAGACTTCGGGCTACTGCAAATATTGACAACAGGGTAAACAGCTAGATGGAAAATCAATGAGCGCTACTATTCAAAAATGATTTTTCAGCCCGGGAACTCAGGTTACGAGGGTTACATGTACTGATGTTACGTAGGTTACGAATTGTTTAGTACTGAATATGATCAACAAGTAACGTTTGACCTTATTATGTGTAACTGACCTTGTGACCTATGTAACTGAATTATGTGTTAGACGTCTTCCATAACTTGAGGATGCGCACATAATATACGAGTAGCATCCTCCATACTTCATTATTATGGTAATAAAGGCTCAAAATTTAGTTTTCGTTTTTTAAAATGGATTATTTTCACGTACTCATCCACCGAAATATGTGGACTCATCTAGAATATGTGAGTTTATCAACTTTATGGAATGAGTAAAATTGAGTTTCTCATAATTGATGAGTGGTGACCACCATAATCTTATTCTTATTCTTAAAAACAATAATGCCTAGGCTTTAAGTCCATTCAAATGAAAGATGTCAGCTGAAGAGAAGAGGGAGGAACAGTCAATAAATGGAGAGAATCGATTCGCGCTTGGATTATTTTCTAATTAAATTGAGACCTTATTGGAAGTGATTACATTGTCAAGAGCGTGATGTACTTACTGTGGCTATCCATAGAATGGCATCACTCAATCATCAAGTGGTCCGTTAATGGAAACGCTGCTAAATTTGATACTCAAAATCAATTACTTTTCTCGGCCGGTCATTATAGATTATCATTGAAGTTTTTCAATTAATAGTCGCTGCAATGTAATTGGATTGTTACAGCGTGAAATTTGATAACGACAGGGTTCCATCTCCAAAAAGATGATTAAAAACCAGTGAAATGTATCATTCGATTTTTCTGGTTAAATTAATGAAGGGAAATTTTTCCGTGATCTTATTTAGTCCAGGCGCAAATGTAAAAGGCACTCCGTGGTCGTTTTCGGGTAATAATCGTGGGAGATATCTCAATTTCTTCGTTAGGACTAGTACAATTAGAAAAGCAATGTTTATGAAGTCAAAATCACAGACAAACACCTCGATAATCTTCATTGCAATTCTCAATATACTAGTCCTAACGAAGAAATTGAGACATCTCCCACGGTTATTACCCGAAACGGGAGTACATTTGTGCCCAGACTAACTGCTTACTTTGTTGGATGATTGGATGGAGAGTAGTTTTTGAAATTTGGCATCATGTAAAAAAAAGAATGCAATACATTGGTGATTGAAATCGTTTGCGTGTGATTGCTTTAGCTGGCGTACAACATGAATTCCAAAGTAATAATTAATTTATCAAAGTACTCTTAGAATCTATTCATGAAATCATGTAACTGATTTCAAATTTCAATATTTCCTTTCATTACTGTCTTGTTGGAGGTAAAAATCAAGTAGACCGAAGTAAGGAAATTAATAAATTGCTTATTAAATAGATCAATGAATCACTTCATACTTTCATATAATACTGCATCTATGCGAGATTAAACTGCTCGTTATATCGGTGAATCATATTAATTTGTGTCTCATCGACTCAAAATTCAATTCATACTACTAATCAAATTTCGATATATTTTTCTTCTTATCTGTATTTTTCTTACCCTAAAAGGCTTGGATAGAGACTTTCACGTCGTCTATGAATCAGGATCGATGTAAAGATTCTGCGATGCAGCTACAGATTCTTTCTAGAATGTTTTTAGAGAATATTTAGAGTAAAATTTATGAACCATTTAAAACACACTTCATTATAATAGTGATAGAATCGATATAAATATAATGTCGATTACAAGAATTAGAATGATTATGATACATTCTGGAAATGATTCATGATGAAACTGTGAAATTTATTTTCCGAGGGAGCTATATACTTGTATTAACTACCGGGGATCTAGTGGTTGTTAACAAAGCGGGGAAAATATATCATCAATCATTGTTGACTAATGCGTTGAAATATGTCCGAAATACATGAATATACACTAAGCTTTTCATCTGTGTGCCATATCGTTCAACATCAGGCTCGCTAATGAGTAAATTTAATGTAAATGAATTTGTATTCTGGATTTATTAATATTGAGTGGGAGGATCCACTGTTGTTGAAACTGATTTTTGTTTACATTTTTACATCACTCAATATTCTATCTCCAATGAACATCATGCTCACTTACAAGTAATATCTAAAGGTGCATTTTCTTTCATGCGTAAATATCCGCAGTCGATGACGACAAGCATTGTTGACATTCATATTGTCCAAATTTCAAGTGTGCTAAAACAGCTGATCAGAAATAACTTTTCATTATTTGTCTTTATTATTAAAGAAATAAACATTTCTAATAATATCTACATATTGCCATTTCAAAGAATAAGCTCAACCTGCCCCGTTAAAACATACTTGAACATAATCTTTAAGGTTATGTAGCTAAATTGAAATCTACCCAATCTGAGATTCACTCCCTGTTGTGGTCGACGACGGCATTTACGCAGAAAGGAAAACCCAGTGTGCCGGGCACTCTCTTTAATTCAGGCCTTTTCCCAAGTTATAATAGTAAATTTAATACGCAATAGACTAGAGCCATTATTGTAAGTGAGTTAGCGAAATAAATTATTTTCTCTCTCTATTATGAACGGCCATGACTTCGAGTTTCCCATGATAGATATTTAAAAATTGTGGCTCCGAGTCGTCGAGGAATGTAGATTATGGAATTATCTCTAAAACTTAGCCTTCTTGTCGCGACATAAAGTGCGATAAGTGGAAAACAGCAAGCGTTGAAATTATAACAAACTACCGATTTTGCAGTTACTATTTGGTCCAAAGGCTCTAGAAGCCACGCGACGATTGGTCAAATTGATTCCATTCGCCCAATAGGAGACCTGTTTCTAAATACAGTAGTGGGGATTCCCCAGTCGAGAGACCAGATTACGTTCCGGAGGACACTTTGCTAGGAGCACTACGAGAGTAAAGATGTAGTCACTATGTTTCCCCCTTTTTGGGCAGGTTTATAAGTTTATTTCAGTAGTTAATGTAGGAGCTAGTTTTATTTTTTATTAATGTTTAAATTTACTAGTAGTGCCATGTCCTGAAAGGTTTAATTGTGTTTCTTCATCATGTACGAATAATTGTTTCTTCAAATAACCGCTAAGGTACGTAAAATAAGGTTAAAATATAATTTAGGAAATTTAATTGATTGAAACTTCCATAAGAGTATTGAATTAATTAAGCCTGTTATTTTTCAAGTTAATAATATTGATTGAGAATAATCCTTTTGATTTTATTAGTGATGGAAGATAATTATAAATTTTTTTTCTAAAGAAGTATAGAAAGTTTTCAGTTACGTTACATTTGAGTTATTGTTTCTGGAGATATATTATCGTAGAGTATTGCTGAAAGTCAGGAAGATAGCCTTTAAATTGGAATGAAATTTTTAAGATTATGTTCATATTGAGTTTATGACATTTTTTAATTTATATTTTTCAGACTCTGTTTTCTTATGTCATTAAGGCTTTCGAATTATTTAGTAAATTTTTTATGATAGAAATCTTAATAGACGAAGAAGAAAGTTTTTCTTTTCCAGGAAATTAAGGTTAATGAATGTTCAAATTTTAATACAATTTAAATTATTTTCTATGTGTCTACTAATTTTATTTAATTAAAGGTAAATCAAATCATAAACTCTGGAATGTTCATTTTTAATTAAGGTTCTGAGCAGTTTTGGGCGAATGCCCGTTATTTACACTTGGATTGCGTCCTATAGTTCATAAATAATAAATAAAATAATTGTTGGCTGGCGCACAAGTTTCCAACAATACTAGCCGAGCTACTATATGAAAAATTATATTTGATTTCGCAAACCAAACGAAAAATATCATATAAGTTAGCATCATTTCAATTTGAATTATTTGTGAAGAAAGATCCATTAATTCTGATAAAAAGAATCAGTAGTTTAAAGATAAAAATCTATATAAAATGAGGATTCAAATAGAATGAGAGAATTTAATTATTTTAATCAATAGATAACTCCTGTTTTAGCTTTTGATGAATTGTAGGAAGAGTTAGAAATTAATGCTGTAATACATTATTTACAGCGGTTCATGTGTGTCCCCAAACCAACTTCTTGTACTACCACCCCTTTGGTTCCGCAACTTTATGTAACACCGCTTCAAGACACCCGTTCAGACGACAGGTCTAGGGACGTAAGAGGACGTCGCCGTCAAGCCAAATTCAACCGGTAAAAGCTCACCGCCAAAAACAAGGTACTGTAACCCCGACGATAAAGCAACGTACAGACCAACGAAAGTGCAGTGTAGTGAAACAAGGTTCATTCGAGAATGTCAATCAAAAGTGGGGATCCAAAATTATTATGAAATGGGTTATATGGGTTACTATCGACGAAATTTGGGTTCAACGGGCTTTTCTTTCTTGAGTAATTTTATGTTGAAATTAACTTGTTATTTGATGACTGATATTGTTTGGTTTTGTGACGTATTGCTATCTAATCGGGGATAGCACGGTAGTTAGAAGAAGATTCTTCTTCAATATACCGTGGGGGATAGTAATGCGCCCCCGAATCAGATGAAGAATGTCACCAAAGTAACATGAAATTGTTGTTTCTGTTGTTCGATTTTAGTTGCCAATGTTTATTGAAGCTGTTTGTATTTTTCTATTATTTCAAATTGTAGTGTTATTCTATAGTATAAACCTATTAAATCAGGCATGGCAAGATTAATTGAAGTTTTCTTGACTCTAGCCCGTTCACCTGCATGAATTAGGTATAGACTCAGGTATTTTCTAGATGTGTCGGCCTATTTCTAAATTCTAAATTTTATTCAAAATTATCTTATCTATTATCTTTTGAAAAGTGCAGGCACACCAGCTTTAAATGGAAAGGTGCCCATTGATGTAATAATAAAGTTTTTAGTTAAGTTGTAGAATTATAACATCAAGTAGCATAGACTTCGGGCAAAATACTTCTTTTCCTCCTAATCTCTGTCAGAATATATACTCTGAATAATTATTTTGTTCTTGTTCTCTGCAGATGCATCCTTCACATTCATATTTTCTCTAACTAGAACTCTTCCAAATCGACTTTCAAATTGATGTTGGAAGCTCATACTTCTTAATCTGCGTTTACACCAAAGTTATTAACAAAATGTATGCCATACATGCTTTCCCAACCAAACTTAATCCTTATAGATTCTATTAGATTGAACGGAACCTGATAAACACATATGTTCATCATGTGTATGATAACGAAGATGTGTATGTTCAATCATAGAGAAACAATAGCGTAAGCGTAATATGTTCAATATATTACAATAGCGTAATATGTTCAATCATAGAGAAACATAGAGAAACAATAGCGTAAGTAGATATCCCATGGTATAGGGAATTTATGTCGCAACTTTTACTGTTATATCAAGCCGATTACTGTCGACTATTTTCAATTTTCACTGTTTTGTTGGGGCGATAGTGTATGAACGGCACAATTTGAGAGACCACCAGCGACACATAGCTGCATAGGAAAGAACTAAGTGAACTATCTGTTTGGGATAACAGTAAAAGTTGCGACATAAACGCCCTATACCATGGGATATCTACTTATGCTATCGTTTCTCTATGGTTCAATCTAATAGAATCTATAAGGATTAAAATATTAACATTTTGTTAATAACTTTGGTGTGAATGTAGCTTAACGAATAACAGTGCTTAGTGTACTTCAACTTCGACATCATGCATCTCTAACAGCAACAAAGAAATCCACTGATACAACTGTGTGAAAATCATCCGTGAGGCTTAGGCTTAGAGTTTCAGTGTATTTCTCTCGCAACCATTTCATTAATAAGTTGACATTGAAATTCATCCTTCTAAAAGAATGCAATGCATTTTGTGTTTTACTCAGCAGTATAATACATTTGAGTTTTACATAGCTGAGACTCATGTAAATAAACATCATATTATACAATCCCAGAGTTGATACAGTGCGGAGTCGATCATGCTTCATATTATGTAATTACAGTATTAAAATCCTGTTACAGTGTTTATTTATTTATAAATTGATACATACAATATAATTCTCAACTATGAATGATTGGGAAAGGAACAACAGGCTTAAAGCCCAAAACTATTCCTTTCCCAAATTTAGATAGAAATTGTCCAAAAGTAGTGTTGAACATGAATGTCTATTAAACAAAAAGTGTTTGCATAAATCAATATAACAAGATCTTGGTTATAAATTAAAAATGCAGTTGTCTTATCAGCAACACTATTCACAATAGCAGAGATGACAGAAATAATCATATAGTTTTCTTTACTATGACAATAGTCACAATATCAGACTTTACATGATCTGACCGGAAAGTAATGTTAATTATTCTACATATTCTGACTCACAAAAAGTAATTCAAATTAATCTGTTCCAAAGCCATTATACATTGCAGAGTGCTGCGGCACTGAGAAACTAGTAGTAAGGGATCTTGTGAACAAATCGCGCCAGTTGTCAGCCCTGTCTGAGAGTTTTTTAAGACAGTTCCGTGAGAAACGTTCATGAGACACTTCAGAGTTCAAATGCAGCAACGCAGTGTGTTGAGGATCTAATGATATCACTGGAGATGAGTCTAGGGTGTTCGAGTTCAACCCATTTTTATTCATCAACATTTTCAACAACATTTCATAGAAAGTCACGGTTCTCGTCACACTTCTTTCACGAGGTAGCGCAGCATTTTGAATTCGGAAGCGTCACGAAAACGTCTCTCACGGAAATGCATGTAAAAACTCTCCGACAGGGCGGAGACAACTGGTTCGATGTCGGTGTTGTTCACAAGATCCCAAACTGCTAGTCTCACAGTGCCGAGCAGTCTGCAATGTATAATGGCTTTAGAACAGATAAATTTAAATTACTTTTTGTGAGTCAAAAAATATAGAATTATTTACATTACTTCCCAGTCAGATCATGTAAAGTCTGATATTGTGACTATTGTCATAGAGTAAAGATAACTATAAGATTATTTCTGTCATCTCTGCTATTGTGCATAGTGTTGCTGATAAGACAACTGCAATTAATCTATTATCAATATCAATTTATCAATATCATCAATATTTTTAATGTATAATCAATATTTAATTTTATTGATTTATGCAAAAAAATTTTGTTGGCTATGAATTCATGTTCAACACTGTATTATACTGTAACAAGATTTTAATAATTACATAATATGAAACATGATCGACTCCGCACTGTATTAACTCTGGGGTTGCTAGCAGACTACTAGCAGAGATCAAACATTACTACTTCTTTCATGATCTTTCTTCTCGATTTTTATTTCATAGCCTATATCTTATTCCATTCATTTTAACAAACTTTTTTTTGGAATGGCTTTGGAAAACTCATTGTCATTACTTTCTGGACAGACTTTGTATATTATCAGTCTTAATACTACACAATATGAAAATTTACTTCTTCAATCCCTTTTTTTGGAAGTCAGCTGTCATCTCAGAGCGTATTGAGGTGCAAAAATAAATATCAACATCCCGGATTGTGCAGGACAGGAAATTATTGCCTGGACCGACTGTTTGCACCAACCCTCCACAGTGTCCGAGCATCAACAACGCAATAAAGCTGTTGTGGGTTGAGATTGTTGGCTATCGGTTGACAATATATTCCGTGTTAGTGCAAATACGGCCATTTGTACGGCCACTGAAGGTTGGGCAGAGTAGGGTAGCAGCAGTTGTTGCAAATAAAGTCAGTCAGATTCAATTTATATTGACAGAATTGGTTGAATGAGAGGTGTCTATGTTATTTGTAAGGAATGCTGACTAGAAGTCGATGCCTCTCTTCTTGGTCTCTGTGCTATTCGTGGCACACTTTACAAGGAGGATTCACTTCAAACTGTCAGGATTGGTAGAATGGGAAGCCTTGTGGTGTTACATACGAGGAATGGTGACAGTTGGAAGTGAGTCTCACTGGAGAAGGGAATACGGTGCATTTCATCTGTTGCTGTCCGTCCCATCCTGTCACTGCTTCCTGCGGTGACAGTCATAAGAGTGTCACTTTTTCATTCCTTTTTTCTTGCCTTCTTCCATCTCTTGCATACATAATGCTGCTGCAAATAACCCCCTTTTCCTCGTCTCACTCCACTGCCACCAACTTGAGTTTGCTTAAAGGTGTTCTCACTAATTAAAATGAAATGAGAAAAATGTCTACCATGCTTTTTTCACTCCTTCAATTTATACACTTTTCTTGGTTGTTGAAACATTACCAGTGTCACTATAGCAATACTGAGGTCATGCCTACTATATTTCAAGTATGTGGTTTATGTCAATACCAAAATATATGGCTCATTTTCTTTAGTTGAGTAATTGCTATACTTAAACTGATAGGAATTAACTTACAAACAGTTACAGTATCGTGTGACAATTTGTTGTTAGAAAAACTAAACTAGAAATAAAAACCTGGACTTACAGTAACTTTTTCTCCCATATCGATGTATGAATCTCAAGATTTCTGCTCTAACTACTGTTTGCAAGGTCATTTCTTTTATTGAATGAAAAAGAATAAAAAATTGTCAAAAAACCACTGATTTATTGATAATTAGAAAGACCGGTTTCGGTTATTACACCATTGTCAATCTCTGATAAACTGGTCATTTCTTTTAGATACATTTGATGGAGGTGGACTCGCTTACAATTTTTGTTCATTTTTTATCTATTTTTCATACCTTCTTCTACAATACTTTCCCTTTCCTTCACCTCTTCTCCCTTTATTCCTTACTATTATACCCTCTACCTGCCTATTACATGGAAAACCATAGTTGACTAGGTATTTTCCCTCCTTTCTTTCTTTTCAGCACACCCCACTATGAAGCCTGTTTTTGTATCTTATTAGAAATTAATTTTTTGATTGTGATTTGTTGTTGTACCTTGATTTATTTCATGTATATTGTGTTGAATTGAATAAAATTATTGATTGATTGAAATAAGGCATTTCTACTCCCGATGTTAGCAGTTTTCTATTTGCTACTATTGTGTGCTTCATACTTCAAGTATTTAATCTTTGTTCTCTTTTTACAGGTGAGTATAGCAATCTCATCACCGTGAGTACGATTTAATTTATTCTAACTACATTAACAAAATAAAAAAATCAATTTAGTTAGTGAAAATTACAGTAATGGCATAGTTGCCTCATTCCCTTATGTCAATACAGAAATTCTGCAAAATTCAATCTCTTTTCAATAATTATCATTGAACGAAAATCCAAATTAAATGCTGTAATTCACCCCGAAGACTTCTACTACTGTGAATATTGACAACAGCAATCACATTGGATTTTAGTTTAATAATAATTATTAATTCATAAGCATTTGAATAATTGCAACATCTCAGTAATTTCCATGTGCAATCTCTTTTCCTTGCTGAGGATGTAATCCTATATTATAACTTATTTCTGTGATACGATGTTCACATGTGAGTAGAAGATGAACGTGGTATAGCCTATTGATGGGTGGAAAAAGTTCAACTGAACCATCCATAATAATGCTGTGATTACACATAAATCCAGTTATTATTACAAAATCATCTACGAATTGTATATGATTATTACATTATACTAATTACATAATGTGATAAAAACTAATATATTCTTCAAGACTTAGGACCGGTTGCACAACAGCCGGTTAAATTTCAACCGTGATTAATTCCACGAGTTCCAATCAGATAAGGCGCTTTTGAGAAGACGGCTTCTCTGATTGATTCTCGTGGAATTAATCACGGTTAAAATTTAACCGCCTGTTGTGCACCGGGCCTAAGTCTTGAAGAATATATTATATTCAATCGCATTATTTTGTAAGTAAAATGTAATAATCATTTGAGACTTAACCTTCATATCATTCTAAACTGCTCGTACTATCCATCATTAGAAACGTCTGTGGAAACACTGCTCTAATTCGCATTCATTCTTGGATTGAACTTGATTGTCTTCAATTATTCACACGAGTTAATTGATTTATAATCCCTTTGAAAATCTAGAGAATCAGCTGCCACTGGCGATTTCAGCTATGTGCTAGTTGCTAGCATAATGGTAAGCCAGTAGTTTGCACTTAGCACTAGCTGAAGCCAGCTAGAGACTCGCTTAATTTTACATCAGCGGGTCTGCTGATAATAGATTCAAATTATTAATGCCTGCAACTTGCAGCCCTTTTGCGCTTCTGGTCCTCCCTACTCCTCCTCCTCTTCCTCCTCCACCTCCTCCATGGCCGATGGCGACTGTGAATGATGCTATTGCCGAATAGCTGCGACGTGCGATTAATTATTTAGAAGGCTGTGGCTGCTGGCTCACCTGGTCTCCCTTTTTCCCGCCACCGCCGCCTCACGTGTCTTTTGTCGTCTGCTAACCCGGTCTTATTGTCAAGCACCTGCACAAATGGGGCCCAATTAGAATTGGCTATTTGTTGCCCAACGAATTGACGTTTCTCTAGAGTGTGTGGTCCTATTGTCGCATGTTACTCTTGGTTATTTGATGGTAATGTAGTATGTGCTATGATAACTTATTAAGGAGAGAGTTTTCAAATTACTCTTGATTAGGCTTCTTGATAATAATGTACTTTGTTCTATAAACTATGACAATTTATTAGTGAAAGACTTTTCAAATTACTCTTTGTTAAATTACTGTCATGTTTGATATATGTATATTACGATAATCTATTAGGGATAATCTTATTGAATTTCTATCTGTTTGATATGGTTCTATGTAGTGATTAATAATTACTTGTGTGATCACTTAAGCCGTGTCCACACTGAACAAATGTTTGACAAACATGTTTGTTGAAAAAGTTTGGGCAAATTTTATTATGTTTGACAAACGATGTTTGCCCGTGGCCAGTGTGGACGCGTCACCAAACAAAATATTGTAAGTGGTAAGAACAGGTTTTATGTTTTACAGCTGTAAACTCTGAAAATGTTTGGAAAAACAGTAATTTCTTGTTTGCCAAACAATGATTGTCCAAACTTTTTAAAATGTTTGTCCCTGAGCTCCTCAACAAACATGTTTGCCGAACATGTATGTCGAACATACACTGAACATGTCAGTGTGGACACGGCTTCAAGAAGTTACTGTAACATCATCCAAATTAGAACATTTTAACTTTTGGAGTGGATGATCGACTTGAATTTTGCTGCTTGAAAAATACGAGGTGCTCGTAAAGTTATTAAAGGTACATCTGTGTCATATACGAGGTATCATACACCTGTACGATTCCTGTGTCGTATCTGAAAAATCGATGTGCTCATAAAAGTATCAAAGGTGCATGTATGTCATATGTTAATTCAGAATGAAGAATTTAATCCCGACTTTTGCTGTATTTGGAGATGGTGTATGACCTTGCAGTGAATTGAATTCAGTTCTGATCATATTAAGATGATTTATTGTAGACTTTGAAAAGTAAGAGTTTCGAAGTAATTGCTAGTTTGTTACTCAATCCTCGTACATTACGAACAACAGCATTATGCCAACAATAATATGGATACAGAAAGATGGATATGATGGAAAAAGAATTAATGAGGCGAATATTAAGATAAACATCATTCAGGTAACTTCCGTGTTATCGGATGGACACATTAAGTTTTCGGTCCCGGCTGAAGTATGACATTCGTAAGAGGCCATTGACGGCTCAAGGCTGTTCGGTACACCTTTTTATTTTTATTTAAATTGGACATCTTTTTCAATATAATTGTTAAGATCATTATAAGAGTGAGAA